>NW_028123365.1:0-335044 GCF_965194805.1 Balaenoptera borealis
ACGACTCTAAGTGAAATAAGTCACACAGAAAAGGACACTTCTCATAAGGTATCACTTATAGAGGGAATGTAAAAACCGTTACACTTGAACTGAATTACAAAACAGAACAGAGTCACACATGCAGAAAACACACTATGGCTGCTTAACGGGAAAGGTGAGGTGGGGTGATACATAAAACAAGGGTTTCAAATTAGCTCAGATACCGTTTCATAAACCCAATATGTAATAGACAAGACCTACTCCTTGCTCAGAGAACTGGACTCAACACGCCCTATTCACCGCACAAGAATATATCTGACTAGTAATAATCTTAAAACCTACGTATTGATATCTCTCTGTTAGTGGGTCAAGTGGGTAAAACGCGGCATAAACACAGCAGTGAAAAGCAGCTAAACCCCATTATAAAAATAAATTACTTTGAAAAACCCATGAAACAAAGACAGTGAAAGAGAGAGAAATTCTTACACAATGTGTTCAGGGGCTGTGATGCAACCTGGATTGACCATATCTAGACCCACAGCTGGATGAGACCTAAGGGTAGACACTGTTGCGGCTGAGAGGTTTGGTGAGGTTGGGTGAGCAAACGCAGACCCTTTAAATAATACTGTGTGGTACCCATCGCATGGGTCCCAAATCTCCAGGTTCAAGGTCATCTTCCTACATCGAAAACATGCATGAGATACCCAGAAGATGGTACACCGTGTGATGGGGAAAGGTTTCTAAAACGCACCTCATTTCTCATCTGCTTGTGCCCGGGTTCGCCATTCCAGCCACTTTACTAGCAATCTCCCTCCTTGGAGCATCAGCACCTTTAACCTCCTGTTCCGTACAGGTTGCAATTTGTACTGAGGATGAACGGGAAGACGTGGAACCAATGAAAGACTAGCTCTTGGTGTTGGGACAGGCACAGGTCACTCTATTTTCCCATCAGGAAGAAGAATTAACCACAGGCTCAGCCTGCCCCCCGGAACCAGAACAGGGCCTGAAGCCATCCTGCGCTTTTGCGGCCAGCTCCCTAAAAAGCGAGTTGTAAAATGGAGGTTCAGGGCACTGCAATTCACAAACCTGCAGACTTATAAATGATAACTCTCATCCACAAATATATTGAGGGAAGGCAAAGAAGAGGATTTGAAATCAAGGCAGAATTGCAGGAAACAGATTTCAGGAGGTAGATTCGAATTGCCTTTAAAGCACATGAAAAGCGGCAAAACGTTGACAATGATGCCCTTGGCCAAAAAGGGCGTATGCGTTTTTTCCTAAATATATTCAGGAAAAAACGCATACGCCCTTTTTGGCCAACCAAGCAACCTGGAAAGGCAAATCAGCGCTACAAAGATGTCTCGCTTCCCATCGGTCAAAAGGGCCATGCTGAAAAAAGTGTCAAAACCAGAAATGCAGGACAGGCCATGGAGAAATGGGAGCCTTGCTACACTGATGGGCGGGATGTAAATTGTCAACAGCCACTCTGGAGAAGCGTACGGTGAGTCCTGAAACGTCTAAAAAGCAAAGCTTAGAGAGCATAGGGAACTTCCACTCATGGGGGTATAAATTGGGAAAATTAAAAATCAGCAAGACACAAGCACCCCAAAGTTTAGGGCTGCTCTGTTGACAAGGACCTCCACTTCATTCCACCTTCAATATCGCAGGAAAGAGAAAAATGGATAAAGAAGTTGTGGTCCTTATGTACAATGGAATATCACTCAGCCGTGAAATCAATGTCATAAGGCTAGTAGCAGCATGATGAGTGGATTTAGGTACGACGACTCTAAGTGAAATAAGTCACACAGAAAAGGACACTTCTCAGAAGGTATCACTTATAGAGGGAATGTAAAAACCGTTACACTTGAACTGAATTACAAAACAGAACAGAGTCACACATGCAGAAAACACACTATGGCTGCTTAACGGGAAAGGTGAGGTGGGGTGATACATAAAACAAGGGTTTCAAATTAGCTCAGATACCGTTCCATAAACCCAATATGTACTAGACAAGACCTACTCCTTGCTCAGAGAACTGGACTCAACACGCCCTATTCACCGCACAAGAATATATCTGACTAGTAATAATCTTAAAACCTACGTATTGATATCTCTCTGTTAGTGGGTCAAGTGGGTAAAAAGCGGCATAAACACAGCAGTGAAAAGCAGCTAAACCCCATTATAAAAATAAATTACTTTGAAAAACCCATGAAACAAAGACAGTGAAAGAGAGAGAAATTCTTACACAATGCGTTCAGGGGCTGTGATGCAACCTGGATTGACCATATCTAGACCCACAGCTGGATGAGACATAAGGGTGGACACTGTTGCGGCTGAGAGGTTTGGTGAGGTTGGGTGAGCAAACGCAGACCCTTTAACGTAATACTGCGTGGTACCCATCGCATGGGTCCCAAATCTCCAGGTTCAAGGTCATCTTCCTACATCGAAAACATGCATGAGATACCCAGAAGATGGTACACCATGTGATGGCGAAAGGTTTCTAAAACGCACCTCATTTCTCATCTGCTTGTGCCCGGATTCGCAATTCCAGCCACTTTACTAGCAATCTCCCTACTTGGAGCATCAGCACCTTTAACCTCCTGTTCCGTACAGGTTGCAATTTGTCCTGAGGATGAACGGGAAGACGTGGAACCAATGAGAGACTAGCTCTTGGTGTTGGGACAGGCACAGGTCACTCTATTTTCCCATCAGGAAGAAGAATTAACCACAGGCTCAGCCTGCCCCCCGGAACCAGAACAGGGCCTGAAGCCATCCTGCGCTATTGCGGCCAGCTCCCTAAAAAGCGAGTTGTAAAATGGAGGTTCAGGGCACTGCAATTCACAAACCTGCAGAGTTATAAATGATAACTCTCGTCCACAAATATATTGAGGGAAGGCAAAGAAGAGGATTTGAAATCAAGGCAGAATTGCAGGAAACAGATTTCAGGAGGTAGATTCGAATCGCCTTTAAAGCACATGAAAAGCGGCAAAACGTTGACAATGATGCCCTTGGCCAAAAAGGGCGTATGCGTTTTTTCCTGAATATATTCAGGAAAAAACGCATACGCCCTTTTTGGCCAACCAAGCAACCTGGAAAGGCAAATCAGCGCTACAAAGATGTCTCGCTTCCCTTCGGTTAAAAAGGCCATGCTGAAAAAAGTGTCAAAACCAGAAATGCAGGACAGGCCATGGAGAAATGGGAGCCTTGCTACACTGATGGGCGGGATGTAAATTGTCAACAGCCACTCTGGAGAAGTGTACGGTGAGTCCTGAAACCTCTAAAAAGCAAAGCTTAGAGAGCATAGGGCACTTCCACTCATGGGGGTATAAATTGGGAAAATTAAAAATCAGCAAGACACAAGCACCCCAAAGTTTAGGGCTGCTCTGTTGACAAGGACCTCCACTTCATTCCACCTTCAATATCGCAGGAAAGAGAAAAATGGATAAAGAAGTTGTGGTCCTTATGTACAATGGAATATCACTCAGCCGTGAAATCAATGTCATAAGGCTAGTAGCAGCATGATGAGTGGATTTAGGTACGACGACTCTAAGTGAAATAAGTCACACAGAAAAGGACACTTCTCAGAAGGTATCACTTATAGAGGGAATGTAAAAACCGTTACACTTGAACTGAATTACAAAACAGAACAGAGTCACACATGCAGAAAACACACTATGGCTGCTTAACGGGAAAGGTGAGGTGGGGTGATACATAAAACAAGGGTTTCAAATTAGCTCAGATACCGTTCCATAAACCCAATATGTAATAGACAAGACCTACTCCTTGCTCAGAGAACTGGACTCAACACGCCCTATTCACCGCACAAGAATATATCTGACTAGTAATAATCTTAAAACCTACGTATTGATATCTCTCTGTTAGTGGGTCAAGTGGGTAAAAAGCGGCATAAACACAGCAGTGAAAAGCAGCTAAACCCCATTATAAAAATAAATTACTTTGAAAAACCCATGAAACAAAGACAGTGAAAGAGAGAGAAATTCTTACACAATGCGTTCAGGGGCTGTGATGCAACCTGGATTGACCATATCTAGACCCACAGCTGGATGAGACATAAGGGTGGACACTGTTGCGGCTGAGAGGTTTGGTGAGGTTGGGTGAGCAAACGCAGACCCTTTAAATAATACTGCGTGGTACCCATCGCATGGGTCCCAAATCTCCAGGTTCAAGGTCATCTTCCTACATCGAAAACATGCATGAGATACCCAGAAGATGGTACACCGTGTGATGGCGAAAGGTTTCTAAAACGCACCTCATTTCTCATCTGCTTGTGCCCGGGTTCGCCATTCCAGCCACTTTACTAGCAATCTCCCTCCTTGGAGCATCATGACCTTTAACCTCCTGTTCCGTACAGGTTGCAATTTGTACTGAGGATGAACGGGAAGACGTGGAACCAATGAGAGACTAGCTCTTGGTGTTGGGACAGGCACAGGTCACTCTATTTTCCCATCAGGAAGAAGAATTAACCACAGGCTCAGCCTGCCCCCCGGAACCAGAACAGGGCCTGAAGCCATCCTGCGCTTTTGCTGCCAGCTCCCTAAAAAGCGAGTTGTAAAATGGAGGTTCAGGGCACTGCAATTCACAAACCTGCAGACTTATAAATGATAACTCTCATCCACAAATATATTGAGGGAAGGCAAAGAAGAGGATTTGAAATCAAGGCAGAATTGCAGGAAACAGATTTCAGGAGGTAGATTCGAATCGCCTTTAAAGCACATGAAAAGCGGCAAAACGTTGACAATGATGCCCTTGGCCAAAAAGGGCGTATGCGTTTTTTCCTGAATATATTCAGGAAAAAACGCATACGCCCTTTTTGGCCAACCAAGCAACCTGGAAAGGCAAATCAGCGCTACAAAGATGTCTCGCTTCCCATCGGTCAAAAGGGCCATGCTGAAAAAAGTGTCAAAACCAGAAATGCAGGACAGGCCATGGAGAAATGGGAGCCTTGTTACACTGATGGGCGGGATGTAAATTGTCAACAGCCACTCTGGAGAAGTGTACGGTGAGTCCTGAAACGTCTAAAAAGCAAAGCTTAGAGAGCATAGGGCACTTCCACTCATGGGGTTATAAATTGGGAAAATTAAAAATCAGCAAGACACAAGCACCCCAAAGTTTAGGGCTGCTCTGTTGACAAGGACCTCCACTTCATTCCACCTTCAATATCGCAGGAAAGAGAAAAATGGATAAAGAAGTTGTGGTCCTTATGTACAATGGAATATCACTCAGCCGTGAAATCAATGTCATAAGGCTAGTAGCAGCATGATGAGTGGATTTAGGTACGACGACTCTAAGTGAAATAAGTCACACAGAAAAGGACACTTCTCAGAAGGTATCACTTATAGAGGGAATGTAAAAACCGTTACACTTGAACTGAATTACAAAACAGAACAGAGTCACACATGCAGAAAACACACTATGGCTGCTTAACGGGAAAGGTGAGGTGGGGTGATACATAAAACAAGGGTTTCAAATTAGCTCAGATACCGTTCCATAAACCCAATATGTAATAGACAAGACCTACTCCTTGCTCAGAGAACTGGACTCAACACGCCCTATTCACCGCACAAGAATATATCTGACTAGTAATAATCTTAAAACTTATGTATTGATATCTCTCTGTTAGTGGGTCAAGTGGGTAAAAAGCGGCATAAACACAGCAGTGAAAAGCAGCTAAACCCCATTACAAAAATAAATTACTTTGAAAAACCCATGAAACAAAGACAGTGAAAGAGAGAGAAATTCTTACACAATGCGTTCAGGGGCTGTGATGCAACCTGGATTGACCATATCTAGACCCACAGCTGGATGAGACATAAGGGTGGACACTGTTGCGGCTGAGAGGTTTGGTGAGGTTGGGTGAGCAAACGCAGACCCTTTAAAGTAATACTGCGTGGTACCCATCGCATGGGTCCCAAATCTCCAGGTTCAAGGTCATCTTCCTACATCGAAAACATGCATGAGATACCCAGAAGATGGTACACCGTGTGATGGGGAAAGGTTTCTAAAACGCACCTCATTTCTCATCTGCTTGTGCCCGGGTTCGCCATTCCAGCCACTTTACTAGCAATCTCCCTCCTTGGAGCATCAGCACCTTTAACCTCCTGTTCCGTACAGGTTGCAATTTGTACTGAGGATGAACGGGAAGACGTGGAACCAATGAGAGACTAGCTCTTGGTGTTGGGACAGGCACAGGTCACTCTATTTTACCATCAGGAAGAAGAATTAACCACAGGCTCAGCCTGCCCCCCGGAACCAGAACAGGGCCTGAAGCCATCCTGCGCTTTTGCGGCCAGCTCCCTAAAAAGCGAGTTGTAAAATGGAGGTTCAGGGCACTGCAATTCACAAACCTGCAGACTTATAAATGATAACTCTCATCCACAAATATATTGAGGGAAGGCAAAGAAGAGGATTTGAAATCAAGGCAGAATTGCAGGAAACAGATTTCAGGAGGTAGATTCGAATTGCCTTTAAAGCACATGAAAAGCGGCAAAACGTTGACAATGATGCCCTTGGCCAAAAAGGGCGTATGCGTTTTTTCCTAAATATATTCAGGAAAAAACGCATACGCACTTTTTGGCCAACCAAGCAACCTGGAAAGGCAAATCAGCGCTACAAAGATGTCTCGCTTCCCATCGGTCAAAAGGGCCATGCTGAAAAAAGTGTCAAAACCAGAAATGCAGGACAGGCCATGGAGAAATGGGAGCCTTGCTACAATGATGGGCGGGATGTAAATTGCCAACAGCCACTCTGGAGGAGTGTACGGTGAGTCCTGAAACGTCTAAAAAGCAAAGCTTAGAGAGCATAGGGCACTTCCACTCATGGGGTTATAAATTGGGAAAATTAAAAATCAGCAAGACACAAGCACCCCAAAGTTTAGGGCTGCTCTGTTGACAAGGACCTCCACTTCATTCCACCTTCAATATCGCAGGAAAGAGAAAAATGGATAAAGAAGTTGTGGTCCTTATGTACAATGGAATATCACTCAGCCGTGAAATCAATGTCATAAGGCTAGTAGCAGCATGATGAGTGGATTTAGGTACGACGACTCTAAGTGAAATAAGTCACACAGAAAAGGACACTTCTCAGAAGGTATCACTTATAGAGGGAATGTAAAAACCGTTACACTTGAACTGAATTACAAAACAGAACAGAGTCACACATGCAGAAAACACACTATGGCTGCTTAACGGGAAAGGTGAAGTGGGGTGATACATAAAACAAGGGTTTCAAATTAGCTCAGATACCGTTCCATAAACCCAATATGTAATAGACAAGACCTACTCCTTGCTCAGAGAACTGGACTCAACACGCCCTATTCACCGCACAAGAATATATCTGACTAGTAATAATCTTAAAACCTACGTATTGATATCTCTCTGTTAGTGGGTCAAGTGGGTAAAAAGCGGCATAAACACAGCAGTGAAAAGCAGCTAAACCCCATTATAAAAATAAATTACTTTGAAAAACCCATGAAACAAAGACAGTGAAAGAGAGCGAAATTCTTACACAATGCGTTCAGGGGCTGTGATGCAACCTGGATTGACCATATCTAGACCCACAGCTGGATGAGACATAAGGGTGGACACTGTTGCGGCTGAGAGGTTTGGTGAGGTTGGGTGAGCAAACGCAGACCCTTTAAATAATACTGTGTGGTACCCATCGCATGGGTCCCAAATCTCCAGGTTCAAGGTCATCTTCCTACATCGAAAACATGCATGAGATACCCAGAAGATGGTACACCGTGTGATGGGGAAAGGTTTCTAAAACGCACCTCATTTCTCATCTGCTTGTGCCCGGGTTCGCCATTCCAGCCACTTTACTAGCAATCTCCCTCCTTGGAGCATCAGCACCTTTAACCTCCTGTTCCGTACAGGTTGCAATTTGTACTGAGGATGAACGGGAAGACGTGGAACCAATGAAAGACTAGCTCTTGGTGTTGGGACAGGCACAGGTCACTCTATTTTCCCATCAGGAAGAAGAATTAACCACAGGCTCAGCCTGCCCCCCGGAACCAGAACAGGGCCTGAAGCCATCCTGCGCTTTTGCGGCCAGCTCCCTAAAAAGCGAGTTGTAAAATGGAGGTTCAGGGCACTGCAATTCACAAACCTGCAGACTTATAAATGATAACTCTCATCCACAAATATATTGAGGGAAGGCAAAGAAGAGGATTTGAAATCAAGGCAGAATTGCAGGAAACAGATTTCAGGAGGTAGATTCGAATCGCCTTTAAAGCACATGAAAACCGGCAAAACGTTGACAATGATGCCCTTGGCCAAAAAGGGCGTATGCGTTTTTTCCTGAATATATTCAGGAAAAAACGCATACGCCCTTTTTGGCCAACCAAGCAACCTGGAAAGGCAAATCAGCGCTACAAAGATGTCTCGCTTCCCATCGGTCAAAAGGGCCATGCTGAAAAAAGTGTCAAAACCAGAAATGCAGGACAGGCCATGGAGAAATGGGAGCCTTGCTACACTGATGGGCGGGATGTAAATTGTCAACAGCCACTCTGGAGAAGTGTACGGTGAGTCCTGAAACGTCTAAAAAGCAAAGCTTAGAGAGCATAGGGCACTTCCACTCATGGGGTTATAAATTGGGAATATTAAAAATCAGCAAGACACAAGCACCCCAAAGTTTAGGGCTGCTCTGTTGACAAGGACCTCCACTTCATTCCACCTTCAATATCGCAGGAAAGAGAAAAATGGATAAAGAAGTTGTGGTCCTTATGTACAATGGAATATCACTCAGCCGTGAAATCAATGTCATAAGGCTAGTAGCAGCATGATGAGTGGATTTAGGTACGACGACTCTAAGTGAAATAAGTCACACAGAAAAGGACACTTCTCAGAAGGTATCACTTATAGAGGGAATGTAAAAACCGTTACACTTGAACTGAATTACAAAACAGAACAGAGTCACACATGCAGAAAACACACTATGGCTGCTTAACGGGAAAGGTGAGGTGGGGTGATACATAAAACAAGGGTTTCAAATTAGCTCAGATACCGTTCCATAAACCC
The DNA here is from genome assembly GCF_965194805.1 of Balaenoptera borealis. Lineage (NCBI taxonomy): Eukaryota > Metazoa > Chordata > Mammalia > Artiodactyla > Balaenopteridae > Balaenoptera > Balaenoptera borealis. Next base: position 9,015 of record NW_028123365.1, read on the forward strand.
AATATGTACTAGACAAGACCTACTCCTTGCTCAGAGAACTGGACTCAACACGCCCTATTCACCGCACAAGAATATATCTGACTAGTAATAATCTTAAAACCTACGTATTGATATCTCTCTGTTAGTGGGTCAAGTGGGTAAAAAGCGGCATAAACACAGCAGTGAAAAGCAGCTAAACCCCATTATAAAAATAAATTACTTTGAAAAACCCATGAAACAAAGACAGTGAAAGAGAGAGAAATTCTTACACAATGCGTTCAGGGGCTATGATGCAACCTGGATTGACCATATCTAGACCCACAGCTGGATGAGACATAAGGGTGGACACTGTTGCGGCTGAGAGGTTTGGTGAGGTTGGGTGAGCAAACGCAGACCCTTTAACGTAATACTGCGTGGTACCCATCGCATGGGTCCCAAATCTCCAGGTTCAAGGTCATCTTCCTACATCGAAAACATGCATGAGATACCCAGAAGATGGTACACCATGTGATGGCGAAAGGTTTCTAAAACGCACCTCATTTCTCATCTGCTTGTGCCCGGATTCGCAATTCCAGCCACTTTACTAGCAATCTCCCTACTTGGAGCATCAGCACCTTTAACCTCCTGTTCCGTACAGGTTGCAATTTGTCCTGAGGATGAACGGGAAGACGTGGAACCAATGAGAGACTAGCTCTTGGTGTTGGGACAGGCACAGGTCACTCTATTTTCCCATCAGGAAGAAGAATTAACCACAGGCTCAGCCTGCCCCCCGGAACCAGAACAGGGCCTGAAGCCATCCTGCGCTATTGCGGCCAGCTCCCTAAAAAGCGAGTTGTAAAATGGAGGTTCAGGGCACTGCAATTCACAAACCTGCAGAGTTATAAATGATAACTCTCGTCCACAAATATATTGAGGGAAGGCAAAGAAGAGGATTTGAAATCAAGGCAGAATTGCAGGAAACAGATTTCAGGAGGTAGATTCGAATCGCCTTTAAAGCACATGAAAAGCGGCAAAACGTTGACAATGATGCCCTTGGCCAAAAAGGGCGTATGCGTTTTTTCCTGAATATATTCAGGAAAAAACGCATACGCCCTTTTTGGCCAACCAAGCAACCTGGAAAGGCAAATCAGCGCTACAAAGATGTCTCGCTTCCCTTCGGTTAAAAAGGCCATGCTGAAAAAAGTGTCAAAACCAGAAATGCAGGACAGGCCATGGAGAAATGGGAGCCTTGCTACACTGATGGGCGGGATGTAAATTGTCAACAGCCACTCTGGAGAAGCGTACGGTGAGTCCTGAAACGTCTAAAAAGCAAAGCTTAGAGAGCATAGGGAACTTCCACTCATGGGGGTATAAATTGGGAAAATTAAAAATCAGCAAGACACAAGCACCCCAAAGTTTAGGGCTGCTCTGTTGACAAGGACCTCCACTTCATTCCACCTTCAATATCGCAGGAAAGAGAAAAATGGATAAAGAAGTTGTGGTCCTTATGTACAATGGAATATCACTCAGCCGTGAAATCAATGTCATAAGGCTAGTAGCAGCATGATGAGTGGATTTAGGTACGACGACTCTAAGTGAAATAAGTCACACAGAAAAGGACACTTCTCAGAAGGTATCACTTATAGAGGGAATGTAAAAACCGTTACACTTGAACTGAATTACAAAACAGAACAGAGTCACACATGCAGAAAACACACTATGGCTGCTTAACGGGAAAGGTGAGGTGGGGTGATACATAAAACAAGGGTTTCAAATTAGCTCAGATACCGTTCCATAAACCCAATATGTAATAGACAAGACCTACTCCTTGCTCAGAGAACTGGACTCAACACGCCCTATTCACCGCACAAGAATATATCTGACTAGTAATAATCTTAAAACCTACGTATTGATATCTCTCTGTTAGTGGGTCAAGTGGGTAAAACGCGGCATAAACACAGCAGTGAAAAGCAGCTAAACCCCATTATAAAAATAAATTACTTTGAAAAACCCATGAAACAAAGACAGTGAAAGAGAGAGAAATTCTTACACAATGTGTTCAGGGGCTGTGATGCAACCTGGATTGACCATATCTAGACCCACAGCTGGATGAGACCTAAGGGTGGACACTGTTGCGGCTGAGAGGTTTGGTGAGGTTGGGTGAGCAAACGCAGACCCTTTAAATAATACTGTGTGGTACCCATCGCATGGGTCCCAAATCTCCAGGTTCAAGGTCATCTTCCTACATCGAAAACATGCATGAGATACCCAGAAGATGGTACACCGTGTGATGGGGAAAGGTTTCTAAAACGCACCTCATTTCTCATCTGCTTGTGCCCGGGTTCGCCATTCCAGCCACTTTACTAGCAATCTCCCTCCTTGGAGCATCAGCACCTTTAACCTCCTGTTCCGTACAGGTTGCAATTTGTACTGAGGATGAACGGGAAGACGTGGAACCAATGAAAGACTAGCTCTTGGTGTTGGGACAGGCACAGGTCACTCTATTTTCCCATCAGGAAGAAGAATTAACCACAGGCTCAGCCTGCCCCCCGGAACCAGAACAGGGCCTGAAGCCATCCTGCGCTTTTGCGGCCAGCTCCCTAAAAAGCGAGTTGTAAAATGGAGGTTCAGGGCACTGCAATTCACAAACCTGCAGACTTATAAATGATAACTCTCATCCACAAATATATTGAGGGAAGGCAAAGAAGAGGATTTGAAATCAAGGCAGAATTGCAGGAAACAGATTTCAGGAGGTAGATTCGAATCGCCTTTAAAGCACATGAAAAGCGGCAAAACGTTGACAATGATGCCCTTGGCCAAAAAGGGCGTATGCGTTTTTTCCTGAATATATTCAGGAAAAAACGCATACGCCCTTTTTGGCCAACCAAGCAACCTGGAAAGGCAAATCAGCGCTACAAAGATGTCTCACTTCCCATCGGTCAAAACGGCCATGCTGAAAAAAGTGTCAAAACCAGAAATGCAGGACAGGCCATGGAGAAATGGGAGCCTTGCTACACTGATGGGCGGGATGTAAATTGTCAACAGCCACTCTGGAGAAGTGTACGGTGAGTCCTGAAACGTCTAAAAAGCAAAGCTTAGAGAGCATAGGGCACTTCCACTCATGGGGGTATAAACTGGGAAAATTAAAAATCAGCAAGACACAAGCACCCCAAAGTTTAGGGCTGCTCTGTTGACAAGGACCTCCACTTCATTCCACCTTCAATATCCCAGGAAAGAGAAAAATGGATAAAGAAGTTGTGGTCCTTATGTACAATGGAATATCACTCAGCCATGAAATCAATGTCATAAGGCTAGTAGCAGCATGATGAGTGGATTTAGGTATGACGATTCTAAGTGAAATAAGTCACACAGAAAAGGACACTTCTCATAAGGTATCACTGATAGAGGGAATGTAAAAACCGTTACACTTGAACAGAATTACAAAACAGAACAGAGTCACACATGCAGAAAACACACTATGGCTGCTTAACGGGAAAGGTGAGGTGGGGTGATACATAAAACAAGGGTTTCAAATTAGCTCAGATACCGTTCCATAAAACCAATATGTAATAGACAAGACCTACTCCTTGCTGAGAGAACTGGACTCAACACGCCCTATTCACCGCACAAGAATATATCTGACTAGTAATAATCTTAAAACCTATGTATTGATATCTCTCTGTTAGTGTGTCAAGTGGGTGTAAAGCGGCATAAACACAGCAGTGAAAAGCAGCTAAACCCCATTATAAAAATAAATTACTTTGAAAAACCCATGAAACAAAGACAGTGAAAGAGATAGAAATTCTTACACAATGCGTTCAGCGGCTGTGATGCAACCTGGATTGACCATATCTAGACCCACAGCTGGATGAGACATAAGGGTGGACACTGTGGCGGCTGAGAGGTTTGGTGAGGTTGGGTGAGCAAACGCAGACCCTTTAAAGTAATACTGCGTGGTACCCATCGCATGGGTCCCAAATCTCCAGGTTCAAGGGCATCTTCCTACATCGAAAACATGCATGAGATACCCAGAAGATGGTACACCGTATGATGGGGAAAGGTTTCTAAAACGCACCTCATTTCTCATCTGCTTGTGCCCGGGTTCACCATTCCAGCCACTTTACTAGTAATCTCCCTCCTTGGAGCATCAGCACCTTTAACCTCCTGTTCCGTACAGGTTGCAATTTGTACTGAGGATGAACGGGAAGACGTGGAACCAATGAAAGACTAGCTCTTGGTGTTGGGACAGGCACAGGTCACTCTATTTTCCCATCAGGAAGAAGAATTAACCACAGGCTCAGCCTGCCCCCCGGAACCAGAACAGGGCCTGAAGCCATCCTGCGCTTTTGCGGCCAGCTCCCTAAAAAGCGAGTTGTAAAATGGAGGTTCAGGGCACTGCAATTCACAAACCTGCAGACTTATAAATGATAACTCTCATCCACAAATATATTGAGGGAAGGCAAAGAAGAGGATTTGAAATCAAGGCAGAATTGCAGGAAACAGATTTCAGGAGGTAGATTCGAATTGCCTTTAAAGCACATGAAAAGCGGCAAAACGTTGACAATGATGCCCTTGGCCAAAAAGGGCGTATGCGTTTTTTCCTGAATATATTCAGGAAAAAACGCATACGCCCTTTTTGGCCAACCAAGCAACCTGGAAAGGCAAATCAGCGCTACAAAGATGTCTCGCTTCCCACCGGTCAAAAGGGCCATGCTGAAAAAAGTGTCAAAACCAGAAATGCAGGACAGGCCATGGAGAAATGGGAGCCTTGCTACACTGATGGGCGGGATGTAAATTGTCAACAGCCACTCTGGAGAAGCGTACGGTGAGTCCTGAAACGTCTAAAAAGCAAAGCTTAGAGAGCATAGGGAACTTCCACTCATGGGGGTATAAATTGGGAAAATTAAAAATCAGCAAGACACAAGCACCCCAAAGTTTAGGGCTGCTCTGTTGACAAGGACCTCCACTTCATTCCACCTTCAATATCGCAGGAAAGAGAAAAATGGATAAAGAAGTTGTGGTCCTTATGTACAATGGAATATCACTCAGCCGTGAAATCAATGTCATAAGGCTAGTAGCAGCATGATGAGTGGATTTAGGTACGACGACTCTAAGTGAAATAAGTCACACAGAAAAGGACACTTCTCAGAAGGTATCACTTATAGAGGGAATGTAAAAACCGTTACACTTGAACTGAATTACAAAACAGAACAGAGTCACACATGCAGAAAACACACTATGGCTGCTTAACGGGAAAGGTGAGGTGGGGTGATACATAAAACAAGGGTTTCAAATTAGCTCAGATACCGTTCCATAAACCCAATATGTAATAGACAAGACCTACTCCTTGCTCAGAGAACTGGACTCAACACGCCCTATTCACCGCACAAGAATATATCTGACTAGTAATAATCTTAAAACCTACGTATTGATATCTCTCTGTTAGTGGGTCAAGTGGGTAAAACGCGGCATAAACACAGCAGTGAAAAGCAGCTAAACCCCATTATAAAAATAAATTACTTTGAAAAACCCATGAAACAAAGACAGTGAAAGAGAGAGAAATTCTTACACAATGTGTTCAGGGGCTGTGATGCAACCTGGATTGACCATATCTAGACCCACAGCTGGATGAGACCTAAGGGTAGACACTGTTGCGGCTGAGAGGTTTGGTGAGGTTGGGTGAGCAAACGCAGACCCTTTAAATAATACTGTGTGGTACCCATCGCATGGGTCCCAAATCTCCAGGTTCAAGGTCATCTTCCTACATCGAAAACATGCATGAGATACCCAGAAGATGGTACACCGTGTGATGGGGAAAGGTTTCTAAAACGCACCTCATTTCTCATCTGCTTGTGCCCGGGTTCGCCATTCCAGCCACTTTACTAGCAATCTCCCTCCTTGGAGCATCAGCACCTTTAACCTCCTGTTCCGTACAGGTTGCAATTTGTACTGAGGATGAACGGGAAGACGTGGAACCAATGAAAGACTAGCTCTTGGTGTTGGGACAGGCACAGGTCACTCTATTTTCCCATCAGGAAGAAGAATTAACCACAGGCTCAGCCTGCCCCCCGGAACCAGAACAGGGCCTGAAGCCATCCTGCGCTTTTGCGGCCAGCTCCCTAAAAAGCGAGTTGTAAAATGGAGGTTCAGGGCACTGCAATTCACAAACCTGCAGACTTATAAATGATAACTCTCATCCACAAATATATTGAGGGAAGGCAAAGAAGAGGATTTGAAATCAAGGCAGAATTGCAGGAAACAGATTTCAGGAGGTAGATTCGAATTGCCTTTAAAGCACATGAAAAGCGGCAAAACGTTGACAATGATGCCCTTGGCCAAAAAGGGCGTATGCGTTTTTTCCTAAATATATTCAGGAAAAAACGCATACGCCCTTTTTGGCCAACCAAGCAACCTGGAAAGGCAAATCAGCGCTACAAAGATGTCTCGCTTCCCATCGGTCAAAAGGGCCATGCTGAAAAAAGTGTCAAAACCAGAAATGCAGGACAGGCCATGGAGAAATGGGAGCCTTGCTACACTGATGGGCGGGATGTAAATTGTCAACAGCCACTCTGGAGAAGCGTACGGTGAGTCCTGAAACGTCTAAAAAGCAAAGCTTAGAGAGCATAGGGAACTTCCACTCATGGGGGTATAAATTGGGAAAATTAAAAATCAGCAAGACACAAGCACCCCAAAGTTTAGGGCTGCTCTGTTGACAAGGACCTCCACTTCATTCCACCTTCAATATCGCAGGAAAGAGAAAAATGGATAAAGAAGTTGTGGTCCTTATGTACAATGGAATATCACTCAGCCGTGAAATCAATGTCATAAGGCTAGTAGCAGCATGATGAGTGGATTTAGGTACGACGACTCTAAGTGAAATAAGTCACACAGAAAAGGACACTTCTCAGAAGGTATCACTTATAGAGGGAATGTAAAAACCGTTACACTTGAACTGAATTACAAAACAGAACAGAGTCACACATGCAGAAAACACACTATGGCTGCTTAACGGGAAAGGTGAGGTGGGGTGATACATAAAACAAGGGTTTCAAATTAGCTCAGATACCGTTCCATAAACCCAATATGTACTAGACAAGACCTACTCCTTGCTCAGAGAACTGGACTCAACACGCCCTATTCACCGCACAAGAATATATCTGACTAGTAATAATCTTAAAACCTACGTATTGATATCTCTCTGTTAGTGGGTCAAGTGGGTAAAAAGCGGCATAAACACAGCAGTGAAAAGCAGCTAAACCCCATTATAAAAATAAATTACTTTGAAAAACCCATGAAACAAAGACAGTGAAAGAGAGAGAAATTCTTACACAATGCGTTCAGGGGCTGTGATGCAACCTGGATTGACCATATCTAGACCCACAGCTGGATGAGACATAAGGGTGGACACTGTTGCGGCTGAGAGGTTTGGTGAGGTTGGGTGAGCAAACGCAGACCCTTTAACGTAATACTGCGTGGTACCCATCGCATGGGTCCCAAATCTCCAGGTTCAAGGTCATCTTCCTACATCGAAAACATGCATGAGATACCCAGAAGATGGTACACCATGTGATGGCGAAAGGTTTCTAAAACGCACCTCATTTCTCATCTGCTTGTGCCCGGATTCGCAATTCCAGCCACTTTACTAGCAATCTCCCTACTTGGAGCATCAGCACCTTTAACCTCCTGTTCCGTACAGGTTGCAATTTGTCCTGAGGATGAACGGGAAGACGTGGAACCAATGAGAGACTAGCTCTTGGTGTTGGGACAGGCACAGGTCACTCTATTTTCCCATCAGGAAGAAGAATTAACCACAGGCTCAGCCTGCCCCCCGGAACCAGAACAGGGCCTGAAGCCATCCTGCGCTATTGCGGCCAGCTCCCTAAAAAGCGAGTTGTAAAATGGAGGTTCAGGGCACTGCAATTCACAAACCTGCAGAGTTATAAATGATAACTCTCGTCCACAAATATATTGAGGGAAGGCAAAGAAGAGGATTTGAAATCAAGGCAGAATTGCAGGAAACAGATTTCAGGAGGTAGATTCGAATCGCCTTTAAAGCACATGAAAAGCGGCAAAACGTTGACAATGATGCCCTTGGCCAAAAAGGGCGTATGCGTTTTTTCCTGAATATATTCAGGAAAAAACGCATACGCCCTTTTTGGCCAACCAAGCAACCTGGAAAGGCAAATCAGCGCTACAAAGATGTCTCGCTTCCCTTCGGTTAAAAAGGCCATGCTGAAAAAAGTGTCAAAACCAGAAATGCAGGACAGGCCATGGAGAAATGGGAGCCTTGCTACACTGATGGGCGGGATGTAAATTGTCAACAGCCACTCTGGAGAAGCGTACGGTGAGTCCTGAAACGTCTAAAAAGCAAAGCTTAGAGAGCATAGGGAACTTCCACTCATGGGGGTATAAATTGGGAAAATTAAAAATCAGCAAGACACAAGCACCCCAAAGTTTAGGGCTGCTCTGTTGACAAGGACCTCCACTTCATTCCACCTTCAATATCGCAGGAAAGAGAAAAATGGATAAAGAAGTTGTGGTCCTTATGTACAATGGAATATCACTCAGCCGTGAAATCAATGTCATAAGGCTAGTAGCAGCATGATGAGTGGATTTAGGTACGACGACTCTAAGTGAAATAAGTCACACAGAAAAGGACACTTCTCATAAGGTATCACTTATAGAGGGAATGTAAAAACCGTTACACTTGAACTGAATTACAAAACAGAACAGAGTCACACATGCAGAAAACACACTATGGCTGCTTAACGGGAAAGGTGAGGTGGGGTGATACATAAAACAAGGGTTTCAAATTAGCTCAGATACCGTTCCATAAACCCAATATGTAATAGACAAGACCTACTCCTTGCTCAGAGAACTGGACTCAACACGCCCTATTCACCGCACAAGAATATATCTGACTAGTAATAATCTTAAAACCTACGTATTGATATCTCTCTGTTAGTGGGTCAAGTGGGTAAAACGCGGCATAAACACAGCAGTGAAAAGCAGCTAAACCCCATTATAAAAATAAATTACTTTGAAAAACCCATGAAACAAAGACAGTGAAAGAGAGAGAAATTCTTACACAATGTGTTCAGGGGCTGTGATGCAACCTGGATTGACCATATCTAGACCCACAGCTGGATGAGACCTAAGGGTGGACACTGTTGCGGCTGAGAGGTTTGGTGAGGTTGGGTGAGCAAACGCAGACCCTTTAAATAATACTGTGTGGTACCCATCGCATGGGTCCCAAATCTCCAGGTTCAAGGTCATCTTCCTACATCGAAAACATGCATGAGATACCCAGAAGATGGTACACCGTGTGATGGGGAAAGGTTTCTAAAACGCACCTCATTTCTCATCTGCTTGTGCCCGGGTTCGCCATTCCAGCCACTTTACTAGCAATCTCCCTCCTTGGAGCATCAGCACCTTTAACCTCCTGTTCCGTACAGGTTGCAATTTGTACTGAGGATGAACGGGAAGACGTGGAACCAATGAAAGACTAGCTCTTGGTGTTGGGACAGGCACAGGTCACTCTATTTTCCCATCAGGAAGAAGAATTAACCACAGGCTCAGCCTGCCCCCCGGAACCAGAACAGGGCCTGAAGCCATCCTGCGCTTTTGCGGCCAGCTCCCTAAAAAGCGAGTTGTAAAATGGAGGTTCAGGGCACTGCAATTCACAAACCTGCAGACTTATAAATGATAACTCTCATCCACAAATATATTGAGGGAAGGCAAAGAAGAGGATTTGAAATCAAGGCAGAATTGCAGGAAACAGATTTCAGGAGGTAGATTCGAATCGCCTTTAAAGCACATGAAAAGCGGCAAAACGTTGACAATGATGCCCTTGGCCAAAAAGGGCGTATGCGTTTTTTCCTGAATATATTCAGGAAAAAACGCATACGCCCTTTTTGGCCAACCAAGCAACCTGGAAAGGCAAATCAGCGCTACAAAGATGTCTCACTTCCCATCGGTCAAAACGGCCATGCTGAAAAAAGTGTCAAAACCAGAAATGCAGGACAGGCCATGGAGAAATGGGAGCCTTGCTACACTGATGGGCGGGATGTAAATTGTCAACAGCCACTCTGGAGAAGTGTACGGTGAGTCCTGAAACGTCTAAAAAGCAAAGCTTAGAGAGCATAGGGCACTTCCACTCATGGGGGTATAAACTGGGAAAATTAAAAATCAGCAAGACACAAGCACCCCAAAGTTTAGGGCTGCTCTGTTGACAAGGACCTCCACTTCATTCCACCTTCAATATCCCAGGAAAGAGAAAAATGGATAAAGAAGTTGTGGTCCTTATGTACAATGGAATATCACTCAGCCATGAAATCAATGTCATAAGGCTAGTAGCAGCATGATGAGTGGATTTAGGTATGACGATTCTAAGTGAAATAAGTCACACAGAAAAGGACACTTCTCATAAGGTATCACTGATAGAGGGAATGTAAAAACCGTTACACTTGAACAGAATTACAAAACAGAACAGAGTCACACATGCAGAAAACACACTATGGCTGCTTAACGGGAAAGGTGAGGTGGGGTGATACATAAAACAAGGGTTTCAAATTAGCTCAGATACCGTTCCATAAAACCAATATGTAATAGACAAGACCTACTCCTTGCTGAGAGAACTGGACTCAACACGCCCTATTCACCGCACAAGAATATATCTGACTAGTAATAATCTTAAAACCTATGTATTGATATCTCTCTGTTAGTGTGTCAAGTGGGTGTAAAGCGGCATAAACACAGCAGTGAAAAGCAGCTAAACCCCATTATAAAAATAAATTACTTTGAAAAACCCATGAAACAAAGACAGTGAAAGAGATAGAAATTCTTACACAATGCGTTCAGCGGCTGTGATGCAACCTGGATTGACCATATCTAGACCCACAGCTGGATGAGACATAAGGGTGGACACTGTGGCGGCTGAGAGGTTTGGTGAGGTTGGGTGAGCAAACGCAGACCCTTTAAAGTAATACTGCGTGGTACCCATCGCATGGGTCCCAAATCTCCAGGTTCAAGGGCATCTTCCTACATCGAAAACATGCATGAGATACCCAGAAGATGGTACACCGTATGATGGGGAAAGGTTTCTAAAACGCACCTCATTTCTCATCTGCTTGTGCCCGGGTTCACCATTCCAGCCACTTTACTAGTAATCTCCCTCCTTGGAGCATCAGCACCTTTAACCTCCTGTTCCGTACAGGTTGCAATTTGTACTGAGGATGAACGGGAAGACGTGGAACCAATGAAAGACTAGCTCTTGGTGTTGGGACAGGCACAGGTCACTCTATTTTCCCATCAGGAAGAAGAATTAACCACAGGCTCAGCCTGCCCCCCGGAACCAGAACAGGGCCTGAAGCCATCCTGCGCTTTTGCGGCCAGCTCCCTAAAAAGCGAGTTGTAAAATGGAGGTTCAGGGCACTGCAATTCACAAACCTGCAGACTTATAAATGATAACTCTCATCCACAAATATATTGAGGGAAGGCAAAGAAGAGGATTTGAAATCAAGGCAGAATTGCAGGAAACAGATTTCAGGAGGTAGATTCGAATTGCCTTTAAAGCACATGAAAAGCGGCAAAACGTTGACAATGATGCCCTTGGCCAAAAAGGGCGTATGCGTTTTTTCCTGAATATATTCAGGAAAAAACGCATACGCCCTTTTTGGCCAACCAAGCAACCTGGAAAGGCAAATCAGCGCTACAAAGATGTCTCGCTTCCCACCGGTCAAAAGGGCCATGCTGAAAAAAGTGTCAAAACCAGAAATGCAGGACAGGCCATGGAGAAATGGGAGCCTTGCTACACTGATGGGCGGGATGTAAATTGTCAACAGCCACTCTGGAGAAGCGTACGGTGAGTCCTGAAACGTCTAAAAAGCAAAGCTTAGAGAGCATAGGGAACTTCCACTCATGGGGGTATAAATTGGGAAAATTAAAAATCAGCAAGACACAAGCACCCCAAAGTTTAGGGCTGCTCTGTTGACAAGGACCTCCACTTCATTCCACCTTCAATATCGCAGGAAAGAGAAAAATGGATAAAGAAGTTGTGGTCCTTATGTACAATGGAATATCACTCAGCCGTGAAATCAATGTCATAAGGCTAGTAGCAGCATGATGAGTGGATTTAGGTACGACGACTCTAAGTGAAATAAGTCACACAGAAAAGGACACTTCTCATAAGGTATCACTTATAGAGGGAATGTAAAAACCGTTACACTTGAACTGAATTACAAAACAGAACAGAGTCACACATGCAGAAAACACACTATGGCTGCTTAACGGGAAAGGTGAGGTGGGGTGATACATAAAACAAGGGTTTCAAATTAGCTCAGATACCGTTCCATAAACCCAATATGTAATAGACAAGACCTACTCCTTGCTCAGAGAACTGGACTCAACACGCCCTATTCACCGCACAAGAATATATCTGACTAGTAATAATCTTAAAACCTACGTATTGATATCTCTCTGTTAGTGGGTCAAGTGGGTAAAACGCGGCATAAACACAGCAGTGAAAAGCAGCTAAACCCCATTATAAAAATAAATTACTTTGAAAAACCCATGAAAGAAAGACAGTGAAAGAGAGAGAAATTCTTACACAATGTGTTCAGGGGCTGTGATGCAACCTGGATTGACCATATCTAGACCCACAGCTGGATGAGACCTAAGGGTGGACACTGTTGCGGCTGAGAGGTTTGGTGAGGTTGGGTGAGCAAACGCAGACCCTTTAAATAATACTGTGTGGTACCCATCGCATGGGTCCCAAATCTCCAGGTTCAAGGTCATCTTCCTACATCGAAAACATGCATGAGATACCCAGAAGATGGTACACCGTGTGATGGGGAAAGGTTTCTAAAACGCACCTCATTTCTCATCTGCTTGTGCCCGGGTTCGCCATTCCAGCCACTTTACTAGCAATCTCCCTCCTTGGAGCATCAGCACCTTTAACCTCCTGTTCCGTACAGGTTGCAATTTGTACTGAGGATGAACGGGAAGACGTGGAACCAATGAAAGACTAGCTCTTGGTGTTGGGACAGGCACAGGTCACTCTATTTTCCCATCAGGAAGAAGAATTAACCACAGGCTCAGCCTGCCCCCCGGAACCAGAACAGGGCCTGAAGCCATCCTGCGCTTTTGCGGCCAGCTCCCTAAAAAGCGAGTTGTAAAATGGAGGTTCAGGGCACTGCAATTCACAAACCTGCAGACTTATAAATGATAACTCTCATCCACAAATATATTGAGGGAAGGCAAAGAAGAGGATTTGAAATCAAGGCAGAATTGCAGGAAACAGATTTCAGGAGGTAGATTCGAATTGCCTTTAAAGCACATGAAAAGCGGCAAAACGTTGACAATGATGCCCTTGGCCAAAAAGGGCGTATGCGTTTTTTCCTAAATATATTCAGGAAAAAACGCATACGCCCTTTTTGGCCAACCAAGCAACCTGGAAAGGCAAATCAGCGCTACAAAGATGTCTCGCTTCCCATCGGTCAAAAGGGCCATGCTGAAAAAAGTGTCAAAACCAGAAATGCAGGACAGGCCATGGAGAAATGGGAGCCTTGCTACACTGATGGGCGGGATGTAAATTGTCAACAGCCACTCTGGAGAAGCGTACGGTGAGTCCTGAAACGTCTAAAAAGCAAAGCTTAGAGAGCATAGGGAACTTCCACTCATGGGGGTATAAATTGGGAAAATTAAAAATCAGCAAGACACAAGCACCCCAAAGTTTAGGGCTGCTCTGTTGACAAGGACCTCCACTTCATTCCACCTTCAATATCGCAGGAAAGAGAAAAATGGATAAAGAAGTTGTGGTCCTTATGTACAATGGAATATCACTCAGCCGTGAAATCAATGTCATAAGGCTAGTAGCAGCATGATGAGTGGATTTAGGTACGACGACTCTAAGTGAAATAAGTCACACAGAAAAGGACACTTCTCATAAGGTATCACTTATAGAGGGAATGTAAAAACCGTTACACTTGAACTGAATTACAAAACAGAACAGAGTCACACATGCAGAAAACACACTATGGCTGCTTAACGGGAAAGGTGAGGTGGGGTGATACATAAAACAAGGGATTCAAATTAGCTCAGATACCGTTCCATAAACCCAATATGTAATAGACAAGACCTACTCCTTGCTCAGAGAACTGGACTCAACACGCCCTATTCACCGCACAAGAATATATCTGACTAGTAATAATCTTAAAACCTATGTATTGATATCTCTCTGTTAGTGGGTCAAGTGGGTAAAAAGCGGCATAAACACAGCAGTGAAAAGCAGCTAAACCCCATTATAAAAATAAATTACTTTGAAAAACCCATGAAACAAAGACAGTGAAAGAGAGAGAAATTCTTACACAATGCGTTCAGGGGCTGTGATGCAACCTGGATTGACCATATCTAGACCCACAGCTGGATGAGACATAAGGGTGGACACTGTTGCGGCTGAGAGGTTTGGTGAGGTTGGGTGAGCAAACGCAGACCCTTTAAAGTAATACTGCGTGGTACCCATCGCATGGGTCCCAAATCTCCAGGTTCAAGGGCATCTTCCTACATCGAAAACATGCATGAGATACCCAGAAGATGGTACACCGTGTGCTGGGGAAAGGTTTCTAAAACGCACCTCATTTCTCATCTGCTTGTGCCCGGGTTCGCCATTCCAGCCACTTTACTAGCAATCTCCCTCCTTGGAGCATCAGCACCTTTAACCTCCTGTTCCGTACAGGTTGCAATTTGTACTGAGGATGAACGGGAAGACGTGGAACCAATGAAAGACTAGCTCTTGGTGTTGGGACAGGCACAGGTCACTCTATTTTCCCATCAGGAAGAAGAATTAACCACAGGCTCAGCCTGCCCCCCGGAACCAGAACAGGGCCTGAAGCCATCCTGCGCTTTTGCTGCCAGCTCCCTAAAAAGCGAGTTGTAAAATGGAGGTTCAGGGCACTGCAATTCACAAACCTGCAGAGTTATAAATGATAACTCTCATCCACAAATATATTGAGGGAAGGCAAAGAAGAGGATTTGAAATCAAGGCAGAATTGCAGGAAACAGATTTCAGGAGGTAGATTCGAATCGCCTTTAAAGCACATGAAAAGCGGCAAAACGTTGACAATGATGCCCTTGGCCAAAAAGGGCGTATGCGTTTTTTCCTGAATATATTCAGGAAAAAACGCATACGCCCTTTTTGGCCAACCAAGCAACCTGGAAAGGCAAATCAGCGCTACAAAGATGTCTCGCTTCCCATCGGTCAAAAGGGCCATGCTGAAAAAAGTGTCAAAACCAGAAATGCAGGACAGGCCATGGAGAAATGGGAGCCTTGCTACACTGATGGGCGGGATGTAAATTGTCAACAGCCACTCTGGAGAAGTGTACGATGAGTCCTGAAACGTCTAAAAAGCAAAGCTTAGAGAGCATAGGGCACTTCCACTCATGGGGGTATAAATTGGGAAAATTAAAAATCAGCAAGACACAAGCACCCCAAAGTTTAGGGCTGCTCTGTTGACAAGGACCTCCACTTCATTCCACCTTCAATATCCCAGGAAAGAGAAAAATGGATAAAGAAGTTGTGGTCCTTATGTACAATGGAATATCACTCAGCCGTGAAATCAATGTCATAAGGCTAGTAGCAGCATGATGAGTGGATTTAGGTACGACGACTCTAAGTGAAATAAGTCACACAGAAAAGGACACTTCTCATAAGGTATCACTTATAGAGGGAATGTAAAAACCGTTACACTTGAACAGAATTACAAAACAGAACAGAGTCACACATGCAGAAAACACACTATGGCTGCTTAACGGGAAAGGTGAGGTGGGGTGATACATAAAACAAGGGTTTCAAATTAGCTCAGATACCGTTCCATAAACCCAATATGTAATAGACAAGACCTACTCCTTGCTCAGAGAACTGGACTCAACACGCCCTATTCACCGCACAAGAATATATCTGACTAGTAATAATCTTAAAACTTATGTATTGATATCTCTCTGTTAGTGTGTCAATTGGGTAAAAAGCGGCATAAACACAGCAGTGAAAAGCAGCTAAACCCCATTATAAAAATAAATTACTTTGAAAAACCCATGAAACAAAGACAGTGAAAGAGAGAGAAATTCTTACACAATGCGTTCAGGGGCTGTGATGCAACCTGGATTGACCATATCTAGACCCACAGCTGGATGAGACATAAGGGTGGACACTGTTGCGGCTGAGAGGTTTGGTGAGGTTGGGTGAGCAAACGCAGACCCTTTAAAGTAATACTGCGTGGTACCCATCGCATGGGTCCCAAATCTCCAGGTTCAAGGGCATCTTCCTACATCGAAAACATGCATGAGATACCCAGAAGATGGTACACCGTGTGATGGGGAAAGGTTTCTAAAACGCACCTCATTTCTCATCTGCTTGTGCCCGGGTTCGCCATTCCAGCCACTTTACTAGCAATCTCCCTCCTTGGAGCATCAGCACCTTTAACCTCCTGTTCCGTACAGGTTGCAATTTGTACTGAGGATGAACGGGAAGACGTGGAACCAATGAAAGACTAGCTCTTGGTGTTGGGACAGGCACAGGTCACTCTATTTTCCCATCAGGAAGAAGAATTAACCACAGGCTCAGCCTGCCCCCCGGAACCAGAACAGGGCCTGAAGCCATCCTGCGCTTTTGCGGCCAGCTCCCTAAAAAGCGAGTTGTAAAATGGAGGTTCAGGGCACTGCAATTCACAAACCTGCAGACTTATAAATGATAACTCTCATCCACAAATATATTGAGGGAAGGCAAAGAAGAGGATTTGAAATCAAGGCAGAATTGCAGGAAACAGATTTCAGGAGGTAGATTCGAATCGCCTTTAAAGCACATGAAAAGCGGCAAAACGTTGACAATGATGCCCTTGGCCAAAAAGGGCGTATGCGTTTTTTCCTGAATATATTCAGGAAAAAACGCATACGCCCTTTTTGGCCAACCAAGCAACCTGGAAAGGCAAATCAGCGCTACAAAGATGTCTCACTTCCCATCGGTCAAAACGGCCATGCTGAAAAAAGTGTCAAAACCAGAAATGCAGGACAGGCCATGGAGAAATGGGAGCCTTGCTACACTGATGGGCGGGATGTAAATTGTCAACAGCCACTCTGGAGAAGTGTACGGTGAGTCCTGAAACGTCTAAAAAGCAAAGCTTAGAGAGCATAGGGCACTTCCACTCATGGGGGTATAAACTGGGAAAATTAAAAATCAGCAAGACACAAGCACCCCAAAGTTTAGGGCTGCTCTGTTGACAAGGACCTCCACTTCATTCCACCTTCAATATCCCAGGAAAGAGAAAAATGGATAAAGAAGTTGTGGTCCTTATGTACAATGGAATATCACTCAGCCATGAAATCAATGTCATAAGGCTAGTAGCAGCATGATGAGTGGATTTAGGTACGACGATTCTAAGTGAAATAAGTCACACAGAAAAGGACACTTTTCATAAGGTATCACTGATAGAGGGAATGTAAAAACCGTTACACTTGAACAGAATTACAAAACAGAACAGAGTCACACATGCAGAAAACACACTATGGCTGCTTAACGGGAAAGGTGAGGTGGGGTG
The DNA here is from genome assembly GCF_965194805.1 of Balaenoptera borealis. NCBI lineage: Eukaryota > Metazoa > Chordata > Mammalia > Artiodactyla > Balaenopteridae > Balaenoptera > Balaenoptera borealis. The sequence goes on from NW_028123365.1 coordinate 26,561, forward strand.
ATACATAAAACAAGGGTTTCAAATTAGCTCAGATACCGTTCCATAAAACCAATATGTAATAGACAAGACCTACTCCTTGCTGAGAGAACTGGACTCAACACGCCCTATTCACCGCACAAGAATATATCTGACTAGTAATAATCTTAAAACCTATGTATTGATATCTCTCTGTTAGTGTGTCAAGTGGGTGTAAAGCGGCATAAACACAGCAGTGAAAAGCAGCTAAACCCCATTATAAAAATAAATTACTTTGAAAAACCCATGAAACAAAGACAGTGAAAGAGATAGAAATTCTTACACAATGCGTTCAGCGGCTGTGATGCAACCTGGATTGACCATATCTAGACCCACAGCTGGATGAGACATAAGGGTGGACACTGTGGCGGCTGAGAGGTTTGGTGAGGTTGGGTGAGCAAACGCAGACCCTTTAAAGTAATACTGCGTGGTACCCATCGCATGGGTCCCAAATCTCCAGGTTCAAGGGCATCTTCCTACATCGAAAACATGCATGAGATACCCAGAAGATGGTACACCGTATGATGGGGAAAGGTTTCTAAAACGCACCTCATTTCTCATCTGCTTGTGCCCGGGTTCGCCATTCCAGCCACTTTACTAGTAATCTCCCTCCTTGGAGCATCAGCACCTTTAACCTCCTGTTCCGTACAGGTTGCAATTTGTACTGAGGATGAACGGGAAGACGTGGAACCAATGAAAGACTAGCTCTTGGTGTTGGGACAGGCACAGGTCACTCTATTTTCCCATCAGGAAGAAGAATTAACCACAGGCTCAGCCTGCCCCCCGGAACCAGAACAGGGCCTGAAGCCATCCTGCGCTTTTGCGGCCAGCTCCCTAAAAAGCGAGTTGTAAAATGGAGGTTCAGGGCACTGCAATTCACAAACCTGCAGACTTATAAATGATAACTCTCATCCACAAATATATTGAGGGAAGGCAAAGAAGAGGATTTGAAATCAAGGCAGAATTGCAGGAAACAGATTTCAGGAGGTAGATTCGAATTGCCTTTAAAGCACATGAAAAGCGGCATAACGTTGACAATGATGCCCTTGGCCAAAAAGGGCGTATGCGTTTTTTCCTGAATATATTCAGGAAAAAACGCATACGCCCTTTTTGGCCAACCAAGCAACCTGGAAAGGCAAATCAGCGCTACAAAGATGTCTCGCTTCCCACCGGTCAAAAGGGCCATGCTGAAAAAAGTGTCAAAACCAGAAATGCAGGACAGGCCATGGAGAAATGGGAGCCTTGCTACACTGATGGGCGGGATGTAAATTGTCAACAGCCACTCTGGAGAAGCGTACGGTGAGTCCTGAAACGTCTAAAAAGCAAACCTTAGAGAGCATAGGGAACTTCCACTCATGGGGGTATAAATTGGGAAAATTAAAAATCAGCAAGACACAAGCACCCCAAAGTTTAGGGCTGCTCTGTTGACAAGGACCTCCACTTCATTCCACCTTCAATATCGCAGGAAAGAGAAAAATGGATAAAGAAGTTGTGGTCCTTATGTACAATGGAATATCACTCAGCCGTGAAATCAATGTCATAAGGCTAGTAGCAGCATGATGAGTGGATTTAGGTACGACGACTCTAAGTGAAATAAGTCACACAGAAAAGGACACTTCTCATAAGGTATCACTTATAGAGGGAATGTAAAAACCGTTACACTTGAACTGAATTACAAAACAGAACAGAGTCACACATGCAGAAAACACACTATGGCTGCTTAACGGGAAAGGTGAGGTGGGGTGATACATAAAACAAGGGTTTCAAATTAGCTCAGATACCGTTCCATAAACCCAATATGTAATAGACAAGACCTACTCCTTGCTCAGAGAACTGGACTCAACACGCCCTATTCACCGCACAAGAATATATCTGACTAGTAATAATCTTAAAACCTACGTATTGATATCTCTCTGTTAGTGGGTCAAGTGGGTAAAAAGCGGCATAAACACAGCAGTGAAAAGCAGCTAAACCCCATTATAAAAATAAATTACTTTGAAAAACCCATGAAACAAAGACAGTGAAAGAGAGAGAAATTCTTACACAATGTGTTCAGGGGCTGTGATGCAACCTGGATTGACCATATCTAGACCCACAGCTGGATGAGACCTAAGGGTGGACACTGTTGCGGCTGAGAGGTTTGGTGAGGTTGGGTGAGCAAACGCAGACCCTTTAAATAATACTGTGTGGTACCCATCGCATGGGTCCCAAATCTCCAGGTTCAAGGTCATCTTCCTACATCGAAAACATGCATGAGATACCCAGAAGATGGTACACCGTGTGATGGGGAAAGGTTTCTAAAACGCACCTCATTTCTCATCTGCTTGTGCCCGGGTTCGCCATTCCAGCCACTTTACTAGCAATCTCCCTCCTTGGAGCATCAGCACCTTTAACCTCCTGTTCCGTACAGGTTGCAATTTGTACTGAGGATGAACGGGAAGACGTGGAACCAATGAAAGACTAGCTCTTGGTGTTGGGACAGGCACAGGTCACTCTATTTTCCCATCAGGAAGAAGAATTAACCACAGGCTCAGCCTGCCCCCCGGAACCAGAACAGGGCCTGAAGCCATCCTGCGCTTTTGCGGCCAGCTCCCTAAAAAGCGAGTTGTAAAATGGAGGTTCAGGGCACTGCAATTCACAAACCTGCAGACTTATAAATGATAACTCTCATCCACAAATATATTGAGGGAAGGCAAAGAAGAGGATTTGAAATCAAGGCAGAATTGCAGGAAACAGATTTCAGGAGGTAGATTCGAATTGCCTTTAAAGCACATGAAAAGCGGCAAAACGTTGACAATGATGCCCTTGGCCAAAAAGGGCGTATGCGTTTTTTCCTAAATATATTCAGGAAAAAACGCATACGCCCTTTTTGGCCAACCAAGCAACCTGGAAAGGCAAATCAGCGCTACAAAGATGTCTCGCTTCCCATCGGTCAAAAGGGCCATGCTGAAAAAAGTGTCAAAACCAGAAATGCAGGACAGGCCATGGAGAAATGGGAGCCTTGCTACACTGATGGGCGGGATGTAAATTGTCAACAGCCACTCTGGAGAAGCGTACGGTGAGTCCTGAAACGTCTAAAAAGCAAAGCTTAGAGAGCATAGGGCACTTCCACTCATGGGGGTATAAATTGGGAAAATGAAAAATCAGCAAGACACAAGCACCCCAAAGTTTAGGGCTGCTCTGTTGACAAGGACCTCCACTTCATTCCACCTTCAATATCGCAGGAAAGAGAAAAATGGATAAAGAAGTTGTGGTCCTTATGTACAATGGAATATCACTCAGCCGTGAAATCAATGTCATAAGGCTAGTAGCAGCATGATGAGTGGATTTAGGTACGACGACTCTAAGTGAAATAAGTCACACAGAAAAGGACACTTCTCATAAGGTATCACTTATAGAGGGAATGTAAAAACCGTTACACTTGAACTGAATTACAAAACAGAACAGAGTCACACATGCAGAAAACACACTATGGCTGCTTAACGGGAAAGGTGAGGTGGGGTGATACATAAAACAAGGGTTTCAAATTAGCTCAGATACCGTTCCATAAACCCAATATGTAATAGACAAGACCTACTCCTTGCTCAGAGAACTGGACTCAACACGCCCTATTCACCGCACAAGAATATATCTGACTAGTAATAATCTTAAAACCTACGTATTGATATCTCTCTGTTAGTGGGTCAAGTGGGTAAAACGCGGCATAAACACAGCAGTGAAAAGCAGCTAAACCCCTTAATAAAAATAAATTACTTTGAAAAACCCATGAAACAAAGACAGTGAAAGAGAGAGAAATTCTTACACAATGTGTTCAGGGGCTGTGATGCAACCTGGATTGACCATATCTAGACCCACAGCTGGATGAGACCTAAGGGTGGACACTGTTGCGGCTGAGAGGTTTGGTGAGGTTGGGTGAGCAAACGCAGACCCTTTAAATAATACTGTGTGGTACCCATCGCATGGGTCCCAAATCTCCAGGTTCAAGGTCATCTTCCTACATCGAAAACATGCATGAGATACCCAGAAGATGGTACACCGTGTGATGGGGAAAGGTTTCTAAAACGCACCTCATTTCTCATCTGCTTGTGCCCGGGTTCGCCATTCCAGCCACTTTACTAGCAATCTCCCTCCTTGGAGCATCAGCACCTTTAACCTCCTGTTCCGTACAGGTTGCAATTTGTACTGAGGATGAACGGGAAGACGTGGAACCAATGAAAGACTAGCTCTTGGTGTTGGGACAGGCACAGGTCACTCTATTTTCCCATCAGGAAGAAGAATTAACCACAGGCTCAGCCTGCCCCCCGGAACCAGAACAGGGCCTGAAGCCATCCTGCGCTTTTGCTGCCAGCTCCCTAAAAAGCGAGTTGTAAAATGGAGGTTCAGGGCACTGCAATTCACAAACCTGCAGAGTTATAAATGATAACTCTCATCCACAAATATATTGAGGGAAGGCAAAGAAGAGGATTTGAAATCAAGGCAGAATTGCAGGAAACAGATTTCAGGAGGTAGATTCGAATCGCCTTTAAAGCACATGAAAAGCGGCAAAACGTTGACAATGATGCCCTTGGCCAAAAAGGGCGTATGCGTTTTTTCCTGAATATATTCAGGAAAAAACGCATACGCCCTTTTTGGCCAACCAAGCAACCTGGAAAGGCAAATCAGCGCTACAAAGATGTCTCGCTTCCCATCGGTCAAAAGGGCCATGCTGAAAAAAGTGTCAAAACCAGAAATGCAGGACAGGCCATGGAGAAATGGGAGCCTTGCTACACTGATGGGCGGGATGTAAATTGTCAACAGCCACTCTGGAGAAGTGTACGATGAGTCCTGAAACGTCTAAAAAGCAAAGCTTAGAGAGCATAGGGCACTTCCACTCATGGGGGTATAAATTGGGAAAATGAAAAATCAGCAAGACACAAGCACCCCAAAGTTTAGGGCTGCTCTGTTGACAAGGACCTCCACTTCATTCCACCTTCAATATCGCAGGAAAGAGAAAAATGGATAAAGAAGTTGTGGTCCTTATGTACAATGGAATATCACTCAGCCGTGAAATCAATGTCATAAGGCTAGTAGCAGCATGATGAGTGGATTTAGGTACGACGACTCTAAGTGAAATAAGTCACACAGAAAAGGACACTTCTCATAAGGTATCACTTATAGAGGGAATGTAAAAACCGTTACACTTGAACTGAATTACAAAACAGAACAGAGTCACACATGCAGAAAACACACTATGGCTGCTTAACGGGAAAGGTGAGGTGGGGTGATACATAAAACAAGGGATTCAAATTAGCTCAGATACCGTTCCATAAACCCAATATGTAATAGACAAGACCTACTCCTTGCTCAGAGAACTGGACTCAACACGCCCTATTCACCGCACAAGAATATATCTGACTAGTAATAATCTTAAAACCTATGTATTGATATCTCTCTGTTAGTGGGTCAAGTGGGTAAAAAGCGGCATAAACACAGCAGTGAAAAGCAGCTAAACCCCATTATAAAAATAAATTACTTTGAAAAACCCATGAAACAAAGACAGTGAAAGAGAGAGAAATTCTTACACAATGCGTTCAGGGGCTGTGATGCAACCTGGATTGACCATATCTAGACCCACAGCTGGATGAGACATAAGGGTGGACACTGTTGCGGCTGAGAGGTTTGGTGAGGTTGGGTGAGCAAACGCAGACCCTTTAAAGTAATACTGCGTGGTACCCATCGCATGGGTCCCAAATCTCCAGGTTCAAGGGCATCTTCCTACATCGAAAACATGCATGAGATACCCAGAAGATGGTACACCGTGTGCTGGGGAAAGGTTTCTAAAACGCACCTCATTTCTCATCTGCTTGTGCCCGGGTTCGCCATTCCAGCCACTTTACTAGCAATCTCCCTCCTTGGAGCATCAGCACCTTTAACCTCCTGTTCCGTACAGGTTGCAATTTGTACTGAGGATGAACGGGAAGACGTGGAACCAATGAAAGACTAGCTCTTGGTGTTGGGACAGGCACAGGTCACTCTATTTTCCCATCAGGAAGAAGAATTAACCACAGGCTCAGCCTGCCCCCCGGAACCAGAACAGGGCCTGAAGCCATCCTGCGCTTTTGCTGCCAGCTCCCTAAAAAGCGAGTTGTAAAATGGAGGTTCAGGGCACTGCAATTCACAAACCTGCAGAGTTATAAATGATAACTCTCATCCACAAATATATTGAGGGAAGGCAAAGAAGAGGATTTGAAATCAAGGCAGAATTGCAGGAAACAGATTTCAGGAGGTAGATTCGAATCGCCTTTAAAGCACATGAAAAGCGGCAAAACGTTGACAATGATGCCCTTGGCCAAAAAGGGCGTATGCGTTTTTTCCTGAATATATTCAGGAAAAAACGCATACGCCCTTTTTGGCCAACCAAGCAACCTGGAAAGGCAAATCAGCGCTACAAAGATGTCTCGCTTCCCATCGGTCAAAAGGGCCATGCTGAAAAAAGTGTCAAAACCAGAAATGCAGGACAGGCCATGGAGAAATGGGAGCCTTGCTACACTGATGGGCGGGATGTAAATTGTCAACAGCCACTCTGGAGAAGTGTACGATGAGTCCTGAAACGTCTAAAAAGCAAAGCTTAGAGAGCATAGGGCACTTCCACTCATGGGGGTATAAATTGGGAAAATTAAAAATCAGCAAGACACAAGCACCCCAAAGTTTAGGGCTGCTCTGTTGACAAGGACCTCCACTTCATTCCACCTTCAATATCCCAGGAAAGAGAAAAATGGATAAAGAAGTTGTGGTCCTTATGTACAATGGAATATCACTCAGCCGTGAAATCAATGTCATAAGGCTAGTAGCAGCATGATGAGTGGATTTAGGTACGACGACTCTAAGTGAAATAAGTCACACAGAAAAGGACACTTCTCAGAAGGTATCACTTATAGAGGGAATGTAAAAACCGTTACACTTGAACTGAATTACAAAACAGAACAGAGTCACACATGCAGAAAACACACTATGGCTGCTTAACGGGAAAGGTGAGGTGGGGTGATACATAAAACAAGGGTTTCAAATTAGCTCAGATACCGTTCCATAAACCCAATATGTAATAGACAAGACCTACTCCTTGCTCAGAGAACTGGACTCAACACGCCCTATTCACCGCACAAGAATATATCTGACTAGTAATAATCTTAAAACTTATGTATTGATATCTCTCTGTTAGTGTGTCAATTGGGTAAAAAGCGGCATAAACACAGCAGTGAAAAGCAGCTAAACCCCATTATAAAAATAAATTACTTTGAAAAACCCATGAAACAAAGACAGTGAAAGAGAGAGAAATTCTTACACAATGCGTTCAGGGGCTGTGATGCAACCTGGATTGACCATATCTAGACCCACAGCTGGATGAGACATAAGGGTGGACACTGTTGCGGCTGAGAGGTTTGGTGAGGTTGGGTGAGCAAACGCAGACCCTTTAAAGTAATACTGCGTGGTACCCATCGCATGGGTCCCAAATCTCCAGGTTCAAGGGCATCTTCCTACATCGAAAACATGCATGAGATACCCAGAAGATGGTACACCGTGTGATGGGGAAAGGTTTCTAAAACGCACCTCATTTCTCATCTGCTTGTGCCCGGGTTCGCCATTCCAGCCACTTTACTAGCAATCTCCCTCCTTGGAGCATCATCACCTTTAACCTCCTGTTCCGTACAGGTTGCAATTTGTACTGAGGATGAACGGGAAGACGTGGAACCAATGAAAGACTAGCTCTTGGTGTTGGGACAGGCACAGGTCACTCTATTTTCCCATCAGGAAGAAGAATTAACCACAGGCTCAGCCTGCCCCCCGGAACCAGAACAGGGCCTGAAGCCATCCTGCGCTTTTGCGGCCAGCTCCCTAAAAAGCGAGTTGTAAAATGGAGGTTCAGGGCACTGCAATTCACAAACCTGCAGACTTATAAATGATAACTCTCATCCACAAATATATTGAGGGAAGGCAAAGAAGAGGATTTGAAATCAAGGCAGAATTGCAGGAAACAGATTTCAGGAGGTAGATTCGAATCGCCTTTAAAGCACATGAAAAGCGGCAAAACGTTGACAATGATGCCCTTGGCCAAAAAGGGCGTATGCGTTTTTTCCTGAATATATTCAGGAAAAAACGCATACGCCCTTTTTGGCCAACCAAGCAACCTGGAAAGGCAAATCAGCGCTACAAAGATGTCTCACTTTCCATCGGTCAAAAGGGCCATGCTGAAAAAAGTGTCAAAACCAGAAATGCAGGACAGGCCATGGAGAAATGGGAGCCTTGCTACACTGATGGGCGGGATGTAAATTGTCAACAGCCACTCTGGAGAAGTGTACGGTGAGTCCTGAAACGTCTAAAAAGCAAAGCTTAGAGAGCATAGGGCACTTCCACTCATGGGGGTATAAACTGGGAAAATTAAAAATCAGCAAGACACAAGCACCCCAAAGTTTAGGGCTGCTCTGTTGACAAGGACCTCCACTTCATTCCACCTTCAATATCCCAGGAAAGAGAAAAATGGATAAAGAAGTTGTGGTCCTTATGTACAATGGAATATCACTCAGCCATGAAATCAATGTCATAAGGCTAGTAGCAGCATGATGAGTGGATTTAGGTACGACGATTCTAAGTGAAATAAGTCACACAGAAAAGGACACTTTTCATAAGGTATCACTGATAGAGGGAATGTAAAAACCGTTACACTTGAACAGAATTACAAAACAGAACAGAGTCACACATGCAGAAAACACACTATGGCTGCTTAACGGGAAAGGTGAGGTGGGGTGATACATAAAACAAGGGTTTCAAATTAGCTCAGATACCGTTCCATAAAACCAATATGTAATAAACAAGACCTACTCCTTGCTGAGAGAACTGGACTCAACACGCCCTATTCACCGCACAAGAATATATCTGACTAGTAATAATCTTAAAACCTATGTATTGATATCTCTCTGTTAGTGTGTCAAGTGGGTGTAAAGCGGCATAAACACAGCAGTGAAAAGCAGCTAAACCCCATTATAAAAATAAATTACTTTGAAAAACCCATGAAACAAAGACAGTGAAAGAGATAGAAATTCTTACACAATGCGTTCAGCGGCTGTGATGCAACCTGGATTGACCATATCTAGACCCACAGCTGGATGAGACATAAGGGTGGACACTGTGGCGGCTGAGAGGTTTGGTGAGGTTGGGTGAGCAAACGCAGACCCTTTAAAGTAATACTGCGTGGTACCCATCGCATGGGTCCCAAATCTCCAGGTTCAAGGGCATCTTCCTACATCGAAAACATGCATGAGATACCCAGAAGATGGTACACCGTATGATGGGGAAAGGTTTCTAAAACGCACCTCATTTCTCATCTGCTTGTGCCCGGGTTCGCCATTCCAGCCACTTTACTAGTAATCTCCCTCCTTGGAGCATCAGCACCTTTAACCTCCTGTTCCGTACAGGTTGCAATTTGTACTGAGGATGAACGGGAAGACGTGGAACCAATGAAAGACTAGCTCTTGGTGTTGGGACAGGCACAGGTCACTCTATTTTCCCATCAGGAAGAAGAATTAACCACAGGCTCAGCCTGCCCCCCGGAACCAGAACAGGGCCTGAAGCCATCCTGCGCTTTTGCGGCCAGCTCCCTAAAAAGCGAGTTGTAAAATGGAGGTTCAGGGCACTGCAATTCACAAACCTGCAGACTTATAAATGATAACTCTCATCCACAAATATATTGAGGGAAGGCAAAGAAGAGGATTTGAAATCAAGGCAGAATTGCAGGAAACAGATTTCAGGAGGTAGATTCGAATTGCCTTTAAAGCACATGAAAAGCGGCAAAACGTTGACAATGATGCCCTTGGCCAAAAAGGGCGTATGCGTTTTTTCCTGAATATATTCAGGAAAAAACGCATACGCCCTTTTTGGCCAACCAAGCAACCTGGAAAGGCAAATCAGCGCTACAAAGATGTCTCGCTTCCCACCGGTCAAAAGGGCCATGCTGAAAAAAGTGTCAAAACCAGAAATGCAGGACAGGCCATGGAGAAATGGGAGCCTTGCTACACTGATGGGCGGGATGTAAATTGTCAACAGCCACTCTGGAGAAGCGTACGGTGAGTCCTGAAACGTCTAAAAAGCAAAGCTTAGAGAGCATAGGGAACTTCCACTCATGGGGTTATAAATTGGGAAAATTAAAAATCAGCAAGACACAAGCACCCCAAAGTTTAGGGCTGCTCTGTTGACAAGGACCTCCACTTCATTCCACCTTCAATATCGCAGGAAAGAGAAAAATGGATAAAGAAGTTGTGGTCCTTATGTACAATGGAATATCACTCAGCCGTGAAATCAATGTCATAAGGCTAGTAGCAGCATGATGAGTGGATTTAGGTACGACGACTCTAAGTGAAATAAGTCACACAGAAAAGGACACTTTTCATAAGGTATCACTTATAGAGGGAATGTAAAAACCGTTACACTTGAACTGAATTACAAAACAGAACAGAGTCACACATGCAGAAAACACACTATGGCTGCTTAACGGGAAAGGTGAGGTGGGGTGATACATAAAACAAGGGTTTCAAATTAGCTCAGATACCGTTCCATAAACCCAATATGTAATAGACAAGACCTACTCCTTGCTCAGAGAACTGGACTCAACACGCCCTATTCACCGCACAAGAATATATCTGACTAGTAATAATCTTAAAACCTACGTATTGATATCTCTCTGTTAGTGGGTCAAGTGGGTAAAACGCGGCATAAACACAGCAGTGAAAAGCAGCTAAACCCCATTATAAAAATAAATTACTTTGAAAAACCCATGAAACAAAGACAGTGAAAGAGAGAGAAATTCTTACACAATGCGTTCAGGGGCTGTGATGCAACCTGGATTGACCATATCTAGACCCACAGCTGGATGAGACCTAAGGGTGGACACTGTTGCGGCTGAGAGGTTTGGTGAGGTTGGGTGAGCAAACGCAGACCCTTTAAAGTAATACTGCGTGGTACCCATCGCATGGGTCCCAAATCTCCAGGTTCAAGGGCATCTTCCTACATCGAAAACATGCATGAGATACCCAGAAGATGGTACACCGTGTGCTGGGGAAAGGTTTCTAAAACGCACCTCATTTCTCATCTGCTTGTGCCCGGGTTCGCCATTCCAGCCACTTTACTAGCAATCTCCCTCCTTGGAGCATCAGCACCTTTAACCTCCTGTTCCGTACAGGTTGCAATTTGTACTGAGGATGAACGGGAAGACGTGGAACCAATGAAAGACTAGCTCTTGGTGTTGGGACAGGCACAGGTCACTCTATTTTCCCATCAGGAAGAAGAATTAACCACAGGCTCAGCCTGCCCCCCGGAACCAGAACAGGGCCTGAAGCCATCCTGCGCTTTTGCTGCCAGCTCCCTAAAAAGCGAGTTGTAAAATGGAGGTTCAGGGCACTGCAATTCACAAACCTGCAGAGTTATAAATGATAACTCTCATCCACAAATATATTGAGGGAAGGCAAAGAAGAGGATTTGAAATCAAGGCAGAATTGCAGGAAACAGATTTCAGGAGGTAGATTCGAATCGCCTTTAAAGCACATGAAAAGCGGCAAAACGTTGACAATGATGCCCTTGGCCAAAAAGGGCGTATGCGTTTTTTCCTGAATATATTCAGGAAAAAACGCATACGCCCTTTTTGGCCAACCAAGCAACCTGGAAAGGCAAATCAGCGCTACAAAGATGTCTCGCTTCCCATCGGTCAAAAGGGCCATGCTGAAAAAAGTGTCAAAACCAGAAATGCAGGACAGGCCATGGAGAAATGGGAGCCTTGCTACACTGATGGGCGGGATGTAAATTGTCAACAGCCACTCTGGAGAAGTGTACGATGAGTCCTGAAACGTCTAAAAAGCAAAGCTTAGAGAGCATAGGGCACTTCCACTCATGGGGGTATAAATTGGGAAAATTAAAAATCAGCAAGACACAAGCACCCCAAAGTTTAGGGCTGCTCTGTTGACAAGGACCTCCACTTCATTCCACCTTCAATATCCCAGGAAAGAGAAAAATGGATAAAGAAGTTGTGGTCCTTATGTACAATGGAATATCACTCAGCCGTGAAATCAATGTCATAAGGCTAGTAGCAGCATGATGAGTGGATTTAGGTACGACGACTCTAAGTGAAATAAGTCACACAGAAAAGGACACTTCTCAGAAGGTATCACTTATAGAGGGAATGTAAAAACCGTTACACTTGAACTGAATTACAAAACAGAACAGAGTCACACATGCAGAAAACACACTATGGCTGCTTAACGGGAAAGGTGAGGTGGGGTGATACATAAAACAAGGGTTTCAAATTAGCTCAGATACCGTTCCATAAACCCAATATGTAATAGACAAGACCTACTCCTTGCTCAGAGAACTGGACTCAACACGCCCTATTCACCGCACAAGAATATATCTGACTAGTAATAATCTTAAAACTTATGTATTGATATCTCTCTGTTAGTGTGTCAATTGGGTAAAAAGCGGCATAAACACAGCAGTGAAAAGCAGCTAAACCCCATTATAAAAATAAATTACTTTGAAAAACCCATGAAACAAAGACAGTGAAAGAGAGAGAAATTCTTACACAATGCGTTCAGGGGCTGTGATGCAACCTGGATTGACCATATCTAGACCCACAGCTGGATGAGACATAAGGGTGGACACTGTTGCGGCTGAGAGGTTTGGTGAGGTTGGGTGAGCAAACGCAGACCCTTTAAAGTAATACTGCGTGGTACCCATCGCATGGGTCCCAAATCTCCAGGTTCAAGGGCATCTTCCTACATCGAAAACATGCATGAGATACCCAGAAGATGGTACACCGTGTGATGGGGAAAGGTTTCTAAAACGCACCTCATTTCTCATCTGCTTGTGCCCGGGTTCGCCATTCCAGCCACTTTACTAGCAATCTCCCTCCTTGGAGCATCATCACCTTTAACCTCCTGTTCCGTACAGGTTGCAATTTGTACTGAGGATGAACGGGAAGACGTGGAACCAATGAAAGACTAGCTCTTGGTGTTGGGACAGGCACAGGTCACTCTATTTTCCCATCAGGAAGAAGAATTAACCACAGGCTCAGCCTGCCCCCCGGAACCAGAACAGGGCCTGAAGCCATCCTGCGCTTTTGCGGCCAGCTCCCTAAAAAGCGAGTTGTAAAATGGAGGTTCAGGGCACTGCAATTCACAAACCTGCAGACTTATAAATGATAACTCTCATCCACAAATATATTGAGGGAAGGCAAAGAAGAGGATTTGAAATCAAGGCAGAATTGCAGGAAACAGATTTCAGGAGGTAGATTCGAATCGCCTTTAAAGCACATGAAAAGCGGCAAAACGTTGACAATGATGCCCTTGGCCAAAAAGGGCGTATGCGTTTTTTCCTGAATATATTCAGGAAAAAACGCATACGCCCTTTTTGGCCAACCAAGCAACCTGGAAAGGCAAATCAGCGCTACAAAGATGTCTCACTTCCCATCGGTCAAAAGGGCCATGCTGAAAAAAGTGTCAAAACCAGAAATGCAGGACAGGCCATGGAGAAATGGGAGCCTTGCTACACTGATGGGCGGGATGTAAATTGTCAACAGCCACTCTGGAGAAGTGTACGGTGAGTCCTGAAACGTCTAAAAAGCAAAGCTTAGAGAGCATAGGGCACTTCCACTCATGGGGGTATAAACTGGGAAAATTAAAAATCAGCAAGACACAAGCACCCCAAAGTTTAGGGCTGCTCTGTTGACAAGGACCTCCACTTCATTCCACCTTCAATATCCCAGGAAAGAGAAAAATGGATAAAGAAGTTGTGGTCCTTATGTACAATGGAATATCACTCAGCCATGAAATCAATGTCATAAGGCTAGTAGCAGCATGATGAGTGGATTTAGGTACGACGATTCTAAGTGAAATAAGTCACACAGAAAAGGACACTTTTCATAAGGTATCACTGATAGAGGGAATGTAAAAACCGTTACACTTGAACAGAATTACAAAACAGAACAGAGTCACACATGCAGAAAACACACTATGGCTGCTTAACGGGAAAGGTGAGGTGGGGTGATACATAAAACAAGGGTTTCAAATTAGCTCAGATACCGTTCCATAAAACCAATATGTAATAAACAAGACCTACTCCTTGCTGAGAGAACTGGACTCAACACGCCCTATTCACCGCACAAGAATATATCTGACTAGTAATAATCTTAAAACCTATGTATTGATATCTCTCTGTTAGTGTGTCAAGTGGGTGTAAAGCGGCATAAACACAGCAGTGAAAAGCAGCTAAACCCCATTATAAAAATAAATTACTTTGAAAAACCCATGAAACAAAGACAGTGAAAGAGATAGAAATTCTTACACAATGCGTTCAGCGGCTGTGATGCAACCTGGATTGACCATATCTAGACCCACAGCTGGATGAGACATAAGGGTGGACACTGTGGCGGCTGAGAGGTTTGGTGAGGTTGGGTGAGCAAACGCAGACCCTTTAAAGTAATACTGCGTGGTACCCATCGCATGGGTCCCAAATCTCCAGGTTCAAGGGCATCTTCCTACATCGAAAACATGCATGAGATACCCAGAAGATGGTACACCGTATGATGGGGAAAGGTTTCTAAAACGCACCTCATTTCTCATCTGCTTGTGCCCGGGTTCGCCATTCCAGCCACTTTACTAGTAATCTCCCTCCTTGGAGCATCAGCACCTTTAACCTCCTGTTCCGTACAGGTTGCAATTTGTCCTGAGGATGAACGGGAAGACGTGGAACCAATGAAAGACTAGCTCTTGGTGTTGGGACAGGCACAGGTCACTCTATTTTCCCATCAGGAAGAAGAATTAACCACAGGCTCAGCCTGCCCCCCGGAACCAGAACAGGGCCTGAAGCCATCCTGCGCTTTTGCGGCCAGCTCCCTAAAAAGCGAGTTGTAAAATGGAGGTTCAGGGCACTGCAATTCACAAACCTGCAGACTTATAAATGATAACTCTCATCCACAAATATATTGAGGGAAGGCAAAGAAGAGGATTTGAAATCAAGGCAGAATTGCAGGAAACAGATTTCAGGAGGTAGATTCGAATTGCCTTTAAAGCACATGAAAAGCGGCAAAACGTTGACAATGATGCCCTTGGCCAAAAAGGGCGTATGCGTTTTTTCCTGAATATATTCAGGAAAAAACGCATACGCCCTTTTTGGCCAACCAAGCAACCTGGAAAGGCAAATCAGCGCTACAAAGATGTCTCGCTTCCCACCGGTCAAAAGGGCCATGCTGAAAAAAGTGTCAAAACCAGAAATGCAGGACAGGCCATGGAGAAATGGGAGCCTTGCTACACTGATGGGCGGGATGTAAATTGTCAACAGCCACTCTGGAGAAGCGTACGGTGAGTCCTGAAACGTCTAAAAAGCAAAGCTTAGAGAGCATAGGGAACTTCCACTCATGGGGTTATAAATTGGGAAAATTAAAAATCAGCAAGACACAAGCACCCCAAAGTTTAGGGCTGCTCTGTTGACAAGGACCTCCACTTCATTCCACCTTCAATATCGCAGGAAAGAGAAAAATGGATAAAGAAGTTGTGGTCCTTATGTACAATGGAATATCACTCAGCCGTGAAATCAATGTCATAAGGCTAGTAGCAGCATGATGAGTGGATTTAGGTACGACGACTCTAAGTGAAATAAGTCACACAGAAAAGGACACTTTTCATAAGGTATCACTTATAGAGGGAATGTAAAAACCGTTACACTTGAACTGAATTACAAAACAGAACAGAGTCACACATGCAGAAAACACACTATGGCTGCTTAACGGGAAAGGTGAGGTGGGGTGATACATAAAACAAGGGTTTCAAATTAGCTCAGATACCGTTCCATAAACCCAATATGTAATAGACAAGACCTACTCCTTGCTCAGAGAACTGGACTCAACACGCCCTATTCACCGCACAAGAATATATCTGACTAGTAATAATCTTAAAACCTACGTATTGATATCTCTCTGTTAGTGGGTCAAGTGGGTAAAACGCGGCATAAACACAGCAGTGAAAAGCAGCTAAACCCCATTATAAAAATAAATTACTTTGAAAAACCCATGAAACAAAGACAGTGAAAGAGAGAGAAATTCTTACACAATGTGTTCAGGGGCTGTGATGCAACCTGGATTGACCATATCTAGACCCACAGCTGGATGAGACCTAAGGGTGGACACTGTTGCGGCTGAGAGGTTTGGTGAGGTTGGGTGAGCAAACGCAGACCCTTTAAATAATACTGTGTGGTACCCATCGCATGGGTCCCAAATCTCCAGGTTCAAGGTCATCTTCCTACATCGAAAACATGCATGAGATACCCAGAAGATGGTACACCATGTGATGGGGAAAGGTTTCTAAAACGCACCTCATTTCTCATCTGCTTGTGCCCGGGTTCGCCATTCCAGCCACTTTACTAGCAATCTCCCTCCTTGGAGCATCAGCACCTTTAACCTCCTGTTCCGTACAGGTTGCAATTTGTACTGAGGATGAACGGGAAGACGTGGAACCAATGAAAGACTAGCTCTTGGTGTTGGGACAGGCACAGGTCACTCTATTTTCCCATCAGGAAGAAGAATTAACCACAGGCTCAGCCTGCCCCCCGGAACCAGAACAGGGCCTGAAGCCATCCTGCGCTTTTGCGGCCAGCTCCCTAAAAAGCGAGTTGTAAAATGGAGGTTCAGGGCACTGCAATTCACAAACCTGCAGACTTATAAATGATAACTCTCATCCACAAATATATTGAGGGAAGGCAAAGAAGAGGATTTGAAATCAAGGCAGAATTGCAGGAAACAGATTTCAGGAGGTAGATTCGAATTGCCTTTAAAGCACATGAAAAGCGGCAAAACGTTGACAATGATGCCCTTGGCCAAAAAGGGCGTATGCGTTTTTTCCTAAATATATTCAGGAAAAAACGCATACGCCCTTTTTGGCCAACCAAGCAACCTGGAAAGGCAAATCAGCGCTACAAAGATGTCTCGCTTCCCATCGGTCAAAAGGGCCATGCTGAAAAAAGTGTCAAAACCAGAAATGCAGGACAGGCCATGGAGAAATGGGAGCCTTGCTACACTGATGGGCGGGATGTAAATTGTCAACAGCCACTCTGGAGAAGTGTACGGTGAGTCCTGAAACGTCTAAAAAGCAAAGCTTAGAGAGCATAGGGCACTTCCACTCATGGGGGTATAAATTGGGAAAATTAAAAATCAGCAAGACACAAGCACCCCAAAGTTTAGGGCTGCTCTGTTGACAAGGACCTCCACTTCATTCCACCTTCAATATCGCAGGAAAGAGAAAAATGGATAAAGAAGTTGTGGTCCTTATGTACAATGGAATATCACTCAGCCGTGAAATCAATGTCATAAGGCTAGTAGCAGCATGATGAGTGGATTTAGGTACGACGACTCTAAGTGAAATAAGTCACACAGAAAAGGACACTTCTCATAAGGTATCACTTATAGAGGGAATGTAAAAACCGTTACACTTGAACTGAATTACAAAACAG
This sequence comes from Balaenoptera borealis, assembly GCF_965194805.1. Taxonomy (NCBI): domain Eukaryota; kingdom Metazoa; phylum Chordata; class Mammalia; order Artiodactyla; family Balaenopteridae; genus Balaenoptera; species Balaenoptera borealis. The sequence continues at coordinate 44,096 of NW_028123365.1, forward strand.
AACAGAGTCACACATGCAGAAAACACACTATGGCTGCTTAACGGGAAAGGTGAGGTGGGGTGATACATAAAACAAGGGATTCAAATTAGCTCAGATACCGTTCCATAAACCCAATATGTAATAGACAAGACCTACTCCTTGCTCAGAGAACTGGACTCAACACGCCCTATTCACCGCACAAGAATATATCTGACTAGTAATAATCTTAAAACCTATGTATTGATATCTCTCTGTTAGTGTGTCAATTGGGTAAAAAGCGGCATAAACACAGCAGTGAAAAGCAGCTAAACCCCATTATAAAAATAAATTACTTTGAAAAACCCATGAAACAAAGACAGTGAAAGAGAGAGAAATTCTTACACAATGCGTTCAGGGGCTGTGATGCAACCTGGATTGACCATATCTAGACCCACAGCTGGATGAGACCTAAGGGTGGACACTGTTGCGGCTGAGAGGTTTGGTGAGGTTGGGTGAGCAAACGCAGACCCTTTAAAGTAATACTGCGTGGTACCCATCGCATGGGTCCCAAATCTCCAGGTTCAAGGGCATCTTCCTACATCGAAAACATGCATGAGATACCCAGAAGATGGTACACCGTGTGCTGGGGAAAGGTTTCTAAAACGCACCTCATTTCTCATCTGCTTGTGCCCGGGTTCGCCATTCCAGCCACTTTACTAGCAATCTCCCTCCTTGGAGCATCAGCACCTTTAACCTCCTGTTCCGTACAGGTTGCAATTTGTACTGAGGATGAACGGGAAGACGTGGAACCAATGAAAGACTAGCTCTTGGTGTTGGGACAGGCACAGGTCACTCTATTTTCCCATCAGGAAGAAGAATTAACCACAGGCTCAGCCTGCCCCCCGGAACCAGAACAGGGCCTGAAGCCATCCTGCACTTTTGCTGCCAGCTCCCTAAAAAGCGAGTTGTAAAATGGAGGTTCAGGGCACTGCAATTCACAAACCTGCAGAGTTATAAATGATAACTCTCATCCACAAATATATTGAGGGAAGGCAAAGAAGAGGATTTGAAATCAAGGCAGAATTGCAGGAAACAGATTTCAGGAGGTAGATTCGAATCGCCTTTAAAGCACATGAAAAGCGGCAAAACGTTGACAATGATGCCCTTGGCCAAAAAGGGCGTATGCGTTTTTTCCTGAATATATTCAGGAAAAAACGCATACGCCCTTTTTGGCCAACCAAGCAACCTGGAAAGGCAAATCAGCGCTACAAAGATGTCTCGCTTCCCATCGGTCAAAAGGGCCATGCTGAAAAAAGTGTCAAAACCAGAAATGCAGGACAGGCCATGGAGAAATGGGAGCCTTGCTACACTGATGGGCGGGATGTAAATTGTCAACAGCCACTCTGGAGAAGTGTACGATGAGTCCTGAAACGTCTAAAAAGCAAAGCTTAGAGAGCATAGGGCACTTCCACTCATGGGGGTATAAATTGGGAAAATTAAAAATCAGCAAGACACAAGCACCCCAAAGTTTAGGGCTGCTCTGTTGACAAGGACCTCCACTTCATTCCACCTTCAATATCCCAGGAAAGAGAAAAATGGATAAAGAAGTTGTGGTCCTTATGTACAATGGAATATCACTCAGCCGTGAAATCAATGTCATAAGGCTAGTAGCAGCATGATGAGTGGATTTAGGTACGACGACTCTAAGTGAAATAAGTCACACAGAAAAGGACACTTCTCAGAAGGTATCACTTATAGAGGGAATGTAAAAACCGTTACACTTGAACTGAATTACAAAACAGAACAGAGTCACACATGCAGAAAACACACTATGGCTGCTTAACGGGAAAGGTGAGGTGGGGTGATACATAAAACAAGGGTTTCAAATTAGCTCAGATACCGTTCCATAAACCCAATATGTAATAGACAAGACCTACTCCTTGCTCAGAGAACTGGACTCAACACGCCCTATTCACCGCACAAGAATATATCTGACTAGTAATAATCTTAAAACTTATGTATTGATATCTCTCTGTTAGTGTGTCAATTGGGTAAAAAGCGGCATAAACACAGCAGTGAAAAGCAGCTAAACCCCATTATAAAAATAAATTACTTTGAAAAACCCATGAAACAAAGACAGTGAAAGAGAGAGAAATTCTTACACAATGCGTTCAGGGGCTGTGATGCAACCTGGATTGACCATATCTAGACCCACAGCTGGATGAGACATAAGGGTGGACACTGTTGCGGCTGAGAGGTTTGGTGAGGTTGGGTGAGCAAACGCAGACCCTTTAAAGTAATACTGCGTGGTACCCATCGCATGGGTCCCAAATCTCCGGGTTCAAGGGCATCTTCCTACATCGAAAACATGCATGAGATACCCAGAAGATGGTACACCGTGTGATGGGGAAAGGTTTCTAAAACGCACCTCATTTCTCATCTGCTTGTGCCCGGGTTCGCCATTCCAGCCACTTTACTAGCAATCTCCCTCCTTGGAGCATCAGCACCTTTAACCTCCTGTTCCGTACAGGTTGCAATTTGTACTGAGGATGAACGGGAAGACGTGGAACCAATGAAAGACTAGCTCTTGGTGTTGGGACAGGCACAGGTCACTCTATTTTCCCATCAGGAAGAAGAATTAACCACAGGCTCAGCCTGCCCCCCGGAACCAGAACAGGGCCTGAAGCCATCCTGCGCTTTTGCGGCCAGCTCCCTAAAAAGCGAGTTGTAAAATGGAGGTTCAGGGCACTGCAATTCACAAACCTGCAGACTTATAAATGATAACTCTCATCCACAAATATATTGAGGGAAGGCAAAGAAGAGGATTTGAAATCAAGGCAGAATTGCAGGAAACAGATTTCAGGAGGTAGATTCGAATCGCCTTTAAAGCACATGAAAACCGGCAAAACGTTGACAATGATGCCCTTGGCCAAAAAGGGCGTATGCGTTTTTTCCTGAATATATTCAGGAAAAAACGCATACGCCCTTTTTGGCCAACCAAGCAACCTGGAAAGGCAAATCAGCGCTACAAAGATGTCTCACTTCCCATCGGTCAAAAGGGCCATGCTGAAAAAAGTGTCAAAACCAGAAATGCAGGACAGGCCATGGAGAAATGGGAGCCTTGTTACACTGATGGGCGGGATGTAAATTGTCAACAGCCACTCTGGAGAAGTGTACGGTGAGTCCTGAAACGTCTAAAAAGCAAAGCTTAGAGAGCATAGGGCACTTCCACTCATGGGGTTATAAATTGGGAAAATTAAAAATCAGCAAGACACAAGCACCCCAAAGTTTAGGGCTGCTCTGTTGACAAGGACCTCCACTTCATTCCACCTTCAATATCGCAGGAAAGAGAAAAATGGATAAAGAAGTTGTGGTCCTTATGTACAATGGAATATCACTCAGCCGTGAAATCAATGTCATAAGGCTAGTAGCAGCATGATGAGTGGATTTAGGTACGATGACTCTAAGTGAAATAAGTCACACAGAAAAGGACACTTCTCATAAGGTATCACTTATAGAGGGAATGTAAAAACCGTTACACTTGAACTGAATTACAAAACAGAACAGAGTCACACATGCAGAAAACACACTATGGCTGCTTAACGGGAAAGGTGAGGTGGGGTGATACATAAAACAAGGGTTTCAAATTAGCTCAGATACCGTTCCATAAACCCAATATGTAATAGACAAGACCTACTCCTTGCTCAGAGAACTGGACTCAACACGCCCTATTCACCACACAAGAATATATCTGACTAGTAATAATCTTAAAACTTATGTATTGATATCTCTCTGTTAGTGTGTCAATTGGGTAAAAAGCGGCATAAACACAGCAGTGAAAAGCAGCTAAACCCCATTACAAAAATAAATTACTTTGAAAAACCCATGAAACAAAGACAGTGAAAGAGAGAGAAATTCTTACACAATGCGTTCAGGGGCTGTGATGCAACCTGGATTGACCATATCTAGACCCACAGCTGGATGAGACATAAGGGTGGACACTGTTGCGGCTGAGAGGTTTGGTGAGGTTGGGTGAGCAAACGCAGACCCTTTAAAGTAATACTGCGTGGTACCCATCGCATGGGTCCCAAATCTCCAGGTTCAAGGTCATCTTCCTACATCGAAAACATGCATGAGATACCCAGAAGGTGGTACACCGTGTGATGGCGAAAGGTTTCTAAAACGCACCTCATTTCTCATCTGCTTGTGCCCGGATTCGCCATTCCAGCCACTTTACTAGCAATCTCCCTCCTTGGAGCATCATCACCTTTAACCTCCTGTTCCGTACAGGTTGCAATTTGTACTGAGGATGAACGGGAAGACGTGGAACCAATGAGAGACTAGCTCTTGGTGTTGGGACAGGCACAGGTCACTCTATTTTCCCATCAGGAAGAAGAATTAACCACAGGCTCAGCCTGCCCCCCGGAACCAGAACAGGGCCTGAAGCCATCCTGCGCTTTTGCGGCCAGCTCCCTAAAAAGCGAGTTGTAAAATGGAGGTTCAGGGCACTGCAATTCACAAACCTGCAGACTTATAAATGATAACTCTCATCCACAAATATATTGAGGGAAGGCAAAGAAGAGGATTTGAAATCAAGGCAGAATTGCAGGAAACAGATTTCAGGAGGTAGATTCGAATCGCCTTTAAAGCACATGAAAAGCGGCAAAACGTTGACAATGATGCCCTTGGCCAAAAAGGGCGTATGCGTTTTTTCCTGAATATATTCAGGAAAAAACGCATACGCCCTTTTTGGCCAACCAAGCAACCTGGAAAGGCAAATCAGCGCTACAAAGATGTCTCGCTTCCCATCGGTCAAAAGGGCCATGCTGAAAAAAGTGTCAAAACCAGAAATGCAGGACAGGCCATGGAGAAATGGGAGCCTTGCTACACTGATGGGCGGGATGTAAATTGTCAACAGCCACTCTGGAGAAGTGTACGGTGAGTCCTGAAACGTCTAAAAAGCAAAGCTTAGAGAGCATAGGGCACTTCCACTCATGGGGGTATAAATTGGGAAAATGAAAAATCAGCAAGACACAAGCACCCCAAAGTTTAGGGCTGCTCTGTTGACAAGGACCTCCACTTCATTCCACCTTCAATATCCCAGGAAAGAGAAAAATGGATAAAGAAGTTGTGGTCCTTATGTACAATGGAATATCACTCAGCCATGAAATCAATGTCATAAGGCTAGTAGCAGCATGATGAGTGGATTTAGGTACGACGATTCTAAGTGAAATAAGTCACACAGAAAAGGACACTTCTCATAAGGTATCACTGATAGAGGGAATGTAAAAACCGTTACACTTGAACTGAATTACAAAACAGAACAGAGTCACACATGCAGAAAACACACTATGGCTGCTTAACGGGAAAGGTGAGGTGGGGTGATACATAAAACAAGGGTTTCAAATTAGCTCAGATACCGTTCCATAAAACCAATATGTAATAGACTAGACCTACTCCTTGCTCAGAGAACTGGACTCAACACGCCCTATTCACCGCACAAGAATATATCTGACTAGTAATAATCTTAAAACCTATGTATTGATATCTCTCTGTTAGTGGGTCAAGTGGGTAAAAAGCGGCATAAACACAGCAGTGAAAAGCAGCTAAACCCCATTATAAAAATAAATTACTTTGAAAAACCCATGAAACAAAGACAGTGAAAGAGAGAGAAATTCTTACACAATGCGTTCAGGGGCTGTGATGCAACCTGGATTGACCATATCTAGACCCACAGCTGGATGAGACCTAAGGGTGGACACTGTTGCGGCTGAGAGGTTTGGTGAGGTTGGGTGAGCAAACGCAGACCCTTTAAATAATACTGTGTGGTACCCATCGCATGGGTCCCAAATCTCCAGGTTCAAGGTCATCTTCCTACATCGAAAACATGCATGAGATACCCAGAAGATGGTACACCGTGTGATGGGGAAAGGTTTCTAAAACGCACCTCATTTCTCATCTGCTTGTGCCCGGGTTCGCCATTCCAGCCACTTTACTAGCAATCTACCTCCTTGGAGCATCAGCACCTTTAACCTCCTGTTCCGTACAGGTTGCAATTTGTACTGAGGATGAACGGGAAGACGTGGAACCAATGAAAGACTAGCTCTTGGTGTTGGGACAGGCACAGGTCACTCTATTTTCCCATCAGGAAGAAGAATTAACCACAGGCTCAGCCTGCCCCCCGGAACCAGAACAGGGCCTGAAGCCATCCTGCGCTTTTGCGGCCAGCTCCCTAAAAAGCGAGTTGTAAAATGGAGGTTCAGGGCACTGCAATTCACAAACCTGCAGACTTATAAATGATAACTCTCATCCACAAATATATTGAGGGAAGGCAAAGAAGAGGATTTGAAATCAAGGCAGAATTGCAGGAAACAGATTTCAGGAGGTAGATTCGAATTGCCTTTAAAGCACATGAAAAGCGGCAAAACGTTGACAATGATGCCCTTGGCCAAAAAGGGCGTATGCGTTTTTTCCTAAATATATTCAGGAAAAAACGCATACGCACTTTTTGGCCAACCAAGCAACCTGGAAAGGCAAATCAGCGCTACAAAGATGTCTCGCTTCCCATCGGTCAAAAGGGCCATGCTGAAAAAAGTGTCAAAACCAGAAATGCAGGACAGGCCATGGAGAAATGGGAGCCTTGCTACACTGATGGGCGGGATGTAAATTGTCAACAGCCACTCTGGAGAAGTGTACGGTGAGTCCTGAAACGTCTAAAAAGCAAAGCTTAGAGAGCATAGGGCACTTTCACTCATGGGGGTATAAATTGGGAAAATTAAAAATCAGCAAGACACAAGCACCCCAAAGTTTAGGGCTGCTCTGTTGACAAGGACCTCCACTTCATTCCACCTTCAATATCGCAGGAAAGAGAAAAATGGATAAAGAAGTTGTGGTCCTTATGTACAATGGAATATCACTCAGCCGTGAAATCAATGTCATAAGGCTAGTAGCAGCATGATGAGTGGATTTAGGTACGACGACTCTAAGTGAAATAAGTCACACAGAAAAGGACACTTCTCATAAGGTATCACTTATATAGGGAATGTAAAAACCGTTACACTTGAACTGAATTACAAAACAGAACAGAGTCACACATGCAGAAAACACACTATGGCTGCTTAACGGGAAAGGTGAGGTGGGGTGATACATAAAACAAGGGTTTCAAATTAGCTCAGATACCGTTCCATAAACCCAATATGTAATAGACAAGACCTACTCCTTGCTCAGAGAACTGGACTCAACACGCCCTATTCACCGCACAAGAATATATCTGACTAGTAATAATCTTAAAACCTATGTATTGATATCTCTCTGTTAGTGGGTCAAGTGGGTAAAAAGCGGCATAAACACAGCAGTGAAAAGCAGCTAAACCCCATTATAAAAATAAATTACTTTGAAAAACCCATGAAACAAAGACAGTGAAAGAGAGAGAAATTCTTACACAATGCGTTCAGGGGCTGTGATGCAACCTGGATTGACCATATCTAGACCCACAGCTGGATGAGACATAAGGGTGGACACTGTTGCGGCTGAGAGGTTTGGTGAGGTTGGGTGTGCAAACGCAGACCCTTTAAAGTAATACTGCATGGTACCCATCGCATGGGTCCCAAATCTCCAGGTTCAAGGTCATCTTCCTACATCGAAAACATGCATGAGATACCCAGAAGATGGTACACCGTGTGATGGGGAAAGGTTTCTAAAACGCACCTCATTTCTCATCTGCTTGTGCCCGGGTTCGCCATTCCAGCCACTTTACTAGCAATCTCCCTCCTTGGAGCATCAGCACCTTTAACCTCCTGTTCCGTACAGGTTGCAATTTGTACTGAGGATGAACGGGAAGACGTGGAACCAATGAAAGACTAGCTCTTGGTGTTGGGACAGGCACAGGTCACTCTATTTTCCCATCAGGAAGAAGAATTAACCACAGGCTCAGCCTGCCCCCCGGAACCAGAACAGGGCCTGAAGCCATCCTGCGCTTTTGCGGCCAGCTCCCTAAAAAGCGAGTTGTAAAATGGAGGTTCAGGGCACTGCAATTCACAAACCTGCAGACTTATAAATGATAACTCTCATCCACAAATATATTGAGGGAAGGCAAAGAAGAGGATTTGAAATCAAGGCAGAATTGCAGGAAACAGATTTCAGGAGGTAGATTCGAATCGCCTTTAAAGCACATGAAAACCGGCAAAACGTTGACAATGATGCCCTTGGCCAAAAAGGGCGTATGCGTTTTTTCCTGAATATATTCAGGAAAAAACGCATACGCCCTTTTTGGCCAACCAAGCAACCTGGAAAGGCAAATCAGCGCTACAAAGATGTCTCGCTTCCCATCGGTCAAAAGGGCCATGCTGAAAAAAGTGTCAAAACCAGAAATGCAGGACAGGCCATGGAGAAATGGGAGCCTTGCTACACTGATGGGCGGGATGTAAATTGTCAACAGCCACTCTGGAGAAGTGTACGGTGAGTCCTGAAACGTCTAAAAAGCAAAGCTTAGAGAGCATAGGGCACTTCCACTCATGGGGTTATAAATTGGGAAAATTAAAAATCAGCAAGACACAAGCACCCCAAAGTTTAGGGCTGCTCTGTTGACAAGGACCTCCACTTCATTCCACCTTCAATATCGCAGGAAAGAGAAAAATGGATAAAGAAGTTGTGGTCCTTATGTACAATGGAATATCACTCAGCCGTGAAATCAATGTCATAAGGCTAGTAGCAGCATGATGAGTGGATTTAGGTACGACGACTCTAAGTGAAATAAGTCACACAGAAAAGGACACTTCTCATAAGGTATCACTTATAGAGGGAATGTAAAAACCGTTACACTTGAACTGAATTACAAAACAGAACAGAGTCACACATGCAGAAAACACACTATGGCTGCTTAACGGGAAAGGTGAGGTGGGGTGATACATAAAACAAGGGTTTCAAATTAGCTCAGATACCGTTCCATAAACCCAATATGTAATAGACAAGACCTACTCCTTGCTCAGAGAACTGGACTCAACACGCCCTATTCACCACACAAGAATATATCTGACTAGTAATAATCTTAAAACTTATGTATTGATATCTCTCTGTTAGTGTGTCAATTGGGTAAAAAGCGGCATAAACACAGCAGTGAAAAGCAGCTAAACCCCATTACAGAAATAAATTACTTTGAAAAACCCATGAAACAAAGACAGTGAAAGAGAGAGAAATTCTTACACAATGCGTTCAGGGGCTGTGATGCAACCTGGATTGACCATATCTAGACCCACAGCTGGATGAGACATAAGGGTGGACACTGTTACGGCTGAGAGGTTTGGTGAGGTTGGGTGAGCAAACGCAGACCCTTTAAAGTAATACTGCGTGGTACCCATCGCATGGGTCCCAAATCTCCAGGTTCAAGGTCATCTTCCTACATCGAAAACATGCATGAGATACCCAGAAGATGGTACACCGTGTGCTGGGGAAAGGTTTCTAAAACGCACCTCATTTCTCATCTGCTTGTGCCCGGATTCGCCATTCCAGCCACTTTACTAGCAATCTCCCTCCTTGGAGCATCATCACCTTTAACCTCCTGTTCCGTACAGGTTGCAATTTGTACTGAGGATGAACGGGAAGACGTGGAACCAATGAGAGACTAGCTCTTGGTGTTGGGACAGGCACAGGTCACTCTATTTTCCCATCAGGAAGAAGAATTAACCACAGGCTCAGCCTGCCCCCCGGAACCAGAACAGGGCCTGAAGCCATCCTGCGCTTTTGCGGCCAGCTCCCTAAAAAGCGAGTTGTAAAATGGAGGTTCAGGGCACTGCAATTCACAAACCTGCAGAGTTATAAATGATAACTCTCATCCACAAATATATTGAGGGAAGGCAAAGAAGAGGATTTGAAATCAAGGCAGAATTGCAGGAAACAGATTTCAGGAGGTAGATTCGAATCGCCTTTAAAGCACATGAAAACCGGCAAAACGTTGACAATGATGCCCTTGGCCAAAAAGGGCGTATGCGTTTTTTCCTGAATATATTCAGGAAAAAACGCATACGCCCTTTTTGGCCAACCAAGCAACCTGGAAAGGCAAATCAGCGCTACAAAGATGTCTCGCTTCCCATCGGTCAAAAGGGCCATGCTGAAAAAAGTGTCAAAACCAGAAATGCAGGACAGGCCATGGAGAAATGGGAGCCTTGCTACACTGATGGGCGGGATGTAAATTGTCAACAGCCACTCTGGAGAAGTGTACGGTGAGTCCTGAAACGTCTAAAAAGCAAAGCTTAGAGAGCATAGGGCACTTCCACTCATGGGGGTATAAATTGGGAAAATGAAAAATCAGCAAGACACAAGCACCCCAAAGTTTAGGGCTGCTCTGTTGACAAGGACCTCCACTTCATTCCACCTTCAATATCCCAGGAAAGAGAAAAATGGATAAAGAAGTTGTGGTCCTTATGTACAATGGAATATCACTCAGCCATGAAATCAATGTCATAAGGCTAGTAGCAGCATGATGAGTGGATTTAGGTACGACGATTCTAAGTGAAATAAGTCACACAGAAAAGGACACTTCTCATAAGGTATCACTGATAGAGGGAATGTAAAAACCGTTACACTTGAACTGAATTACAAAACAGAACAGAGTCACACATGCAGAAAACACACTATGGCTGCTTAACGGGAAAGGTGAGGTGGGGTGATACATAAAACAAGGGTTTCAAATTAGCTCAGATACCGTTCCATAAAACCAATATGTAATAGACTAGACCTACTCCTTGCTCAGAGAACTGGACTCAACACGCCCTATTCACCGCACAAGAATATATCTGACTAGTAATAATCTTAAAACCTATGTATTGATATCTCTCTGTTAGTGGGTCAAGTGGGTAAAAAGCGGCATAAACACAGCAGTGAAAAGCAGCTAAACCCCATTATAAAAATAAATTACTTTGAAAAACCCATGAAACAAAGACAGTGAAAGAGAGAGAAATTCTTACACAATGCGTTCAGGGGCTGTGATGCAACCTGGATTGACCATATCTAGACCCACAGCTGGATGAGACATAAGGGTGGACACTGTTGCGGCTGAGAGGTTTGGTGAGGTTGGGTGAGCAAACGCAGACCCTTTAAATAATACTGTGTGGTACCCATCGCATGGGTCCCAAATCTCCAGGTTCAAGGTCATCTTCCTACGTCGAAAACATGCATGAGATACCCAGAAGATGGTACACCGTGTGATGGGGAAAGGTTTCTAAAACGCACCTCATTTCTCATCTGCTTGTGCCCGGGTTCGCCATTCCAGCCACTTTACTAGCAATCTCCCTCCTTGGAGCATCAGCACCTTTAACCTCCTGTTCCGTACAGGTTGCAATTTGTACTGAGGATGAACGGGAAGACGTGGAACCAATGAAAGACTAGCTCTTGGTGTTGGGACAGGCACAGGTCACTCTATTTTCCCATCAGGAAGAAGAATTAACCACAGGCTCAGCCTGCCCCCCGGAACCAGAACAGGGCCTGAAGCCATCCTGCGCTTTTGCGGCCAGCTCCCTAAAAAGCGAGTTGTAAAATGGAGGTTCAGGGCACTGCAATTCACAAACCTGCAGACTTATAAATGATAACTCTCATCCACAAATATATTGAGGGAAGGCAAAGAAGAGGATTTGAAATCAAGGCAGAATTGCAGGAAACAGATTTCAGGAGGTAGATTCGAATTGCCTTTAAAGCACATGAAAAGCGGCAAAACGTTGACAATGATGCCCTTGGCCAAAAAGGGCGTATGCGTTTTTTCCTAAATATATTCAGGAAAAAACGCATACGCACTTTTTGGCCAACCAAGCAACCTGGAAAGGCAAATCAGCGCTACAAAGATGTCTCGCTTCCCATCGGTCAAAAGGGCCATGCTGAAAAAAGTGTCAAAACCAGAAATGCAGGACAGGCCATGGAGAAATGGGAGCCTTGCTACACTGATGGGCGGGATGTAAATTGTCAACAGCCACTCTGGAGAAGTGTACGGTGAGTCCTGAAACGTCTAAAAAGCAAAGCTTAGAGAGCATAGGGCACTTCCACTCATGGGGGTATAAATTGGGAAAATTAAAAATCAGCAAGACACAAGCACCCCAAAGTTTAGGGCTGCTCTGTTGACAAGGACCTCCACTTCATTCCACCTTCAATATCGCAGGAAAGAGAAAAATGGATAAAGAAGTTGTGGTCCTTATGTACAATGGAATATCACTCAGCCGTGAAATCAATGTCATAAGGCTAGTAGCAGCATGATGAGTGGATTTAGGTACGACGACTCTAAGTGAAATAAGTCACACAGAAAAGGACACTTCTCATAAGGTATCACTTATAGAGGGAATGTAAAAACCGTTACACTTGAACTGAATTACAAAACAGAACAGAGTCACACATGCAGAAAACACACTATGGCTGCTTAACGGGAAAGGTGAGGTGGGGTGATACATAAAACAAGGGTTTCAAATTAGCTCAGATACCGTTCCATAAACCCAATATGTAATAGACAAGACCTACTCCTTGCTCAGAGAACTGGACTCAACACGCCCTATTCACCGCACAAGAATATATCTGACTAGTAATAATCTTAAAACCTACGTATTGATATCTCTCTGTTAGTGGGTCAAGTGGGTAAAAAGCGGCATAAACACAGCAGTGAAAAGCAGCTAAACCCCATTATAAAAATAAATTACTTTGAAAAACCCATGAAACAAAGACAGTGAAAGAGAGAGAAATTCTTACACAATGCGTTCAGGGGCTGTGATGCAACCTGGATTGACTATATCTAGACCCACAGCTGGATGAGACATAAGGGTGGACACTGTTGCGGCTGAGAGGTTTGGTGAGGTTGGGTGAGCAAACGCAGACCCTTTAAAGTAATACTGCGTGGTACCCATCGCATGGGTCCCAAATCTCCAGGTTCAAGGTCATCTTCCTACATCGAAAGCATGCATGAGATACCCAGAAGATGGTACACCGTGTGATGGCGAAAGGTTTCTAAAACGCACCTCATTTCTCATCTGCTTGTGCCCGGATTCGCAATTCCAGCCACTTTACTAGCAATCTCCCTACTTGGAGCATCATCACCTTTAACCTCCTGTTCCGTACAGGTTGCAATTTGTACTGAGGATGAACGGGAAGACGTGGAACCAATGAGAGACTAGCTCTTGGTGTTGGGACAGGCACAGGTCACTCTATTTTCCCATCAGGAAGAAGAATTAACCACAGGCTCAGCCTGCCCCCCGGAACCAGAACAGGGCCTGAAGCCATCCTGCGCTTTTGTGGCCAGCTCCCTAAAAAGCGAGTTGTAAAATGGAGGTTCAGGGCACTGCAATTCACAAACCTGCAGAGTTATAAATGATAACTCTCGTCCACAAATATATTGAGGGAAGGCAAAGAAGAGGATTTGAAATCAAGGCAGAATTGCAGGAAACAGATTTCAGGAGGTAGATTCGAATTGCCTTTAAAGCACATGAAAAGCGGCAAAACGTTGACAATGATGCCCTTGGCCAAAAAGGGCGTATGCGTTTTTTCCTAAATATATTCAGGAAAAAACGCATACACACTTTTTGGCCAACCAAGCAACCTGGAAAGGCAAATCAGCGCTACAAAGATGTCTCGCTTCCCATCGGTCAAAAGGGCCATGCTGAAAAAAGTGTCAAAACCAGAAATGCAGGACAGGCCATGGAGAAATGGGAGCCTTGCTACACTGATGGGCGGGATGTAAATTGTCAACAGCCACTCTGGAGAAGTGTACGGTGAGTCCTGAAACGTCTAAAAAGCAAAGCTTAGAGAGCATAGGGCACTTCCACTCATGGGGGTATAAATTGGGAAAATTAAAAATCAGCAAGACACAAGCACCCCAAAGTTTAGGGCTGCTCTGTTGACAAGGACCTCCACTTCATTCCACCTTCAATATCGCAGGAAAGAGAAAAATGGATAAAGAAGTTGTGGTCCTTATGTACAATGGAATATCACTCAGCCGTGAAATCAATGTCATAAGGCTAGTAGCAGCATGATGAGTGGATTTAGGTACGACGACTCTAAGTGAAATAAGTCACACAGAAAAGGACACTTCTCATAAGGTATCACTTATAGAGGGAATGTAAAAACCGTTACACTTGAACTGAATTACAAAACAGAACAGAGTCACACATGCAGAAAACACACTATGGCTGCTTAACGGGAAAGGTGAGGTGGGGTGATACATAAAACAAGGGTTTCAAATTAGCTCAGATACCGTTCCATAAACCCAATATGTAATAGACAAGACCTACTCCTTGCTCAGAGAACTGGACTCAACACGCCCTATTCACCACACAAGAATATATCTGACTAGTAATAATCTTAAAACTTATGTATTGATATCTCTCTGTTAGTGTGTCAATTGGGTAAAAAGCGGCATAAACACAGCAGTGAAAAGCAGCTAAACCCCATTACAAAAATAAATTACTTTGAAAAACCCATGAAACAAAGACAGTGAAAGAGAGAGAAATTCTTACACAATGCGTTCAGGGGCTGTGATGCAACCTGGATTGACCATATCTAGACCCACAGCTGGATGAGACATAAGGGTGGACACTGTTGCGGCTGAGAGGTTTGGTGAGGTTGGGTGAGCAAACGCAGACCCTTTAAAGTAATACTGCGTGGTACCCATCGCATGGGTCCCAAATCTCCAGGTTCAAGGTCATCTTCCTACATCGAAAACATGCATGAGATACCCAGAAGATGGTACACCGTGTGATGGCGAAAGGTTTCTAAAACGCACCTCATTTCTCATCTGCTTGTGCCCGGATTCGCCATTCCAGCCACTTTACTAGCAATCTCCCTCCTTGGAGCATCATCACCTTTAACCTCCTGTTCCGTACAGGTTGCAATTTGTACTGAGGATGAACGGGAAGACGTAGAACCAATGAGAGACTAGCTCTTGGTGTTGGGACAGGCACAGGTCACTCTATTTTCCCATCAGGAAGAAGAATTAACCACAGGCTCAGCCTGCCCCCCGGAACCAGAACAGGGCCTGAAGCCATCCTGCGCTTTTGCGGCCAGCTCCCTAAAAAGCGAGTTGTAAAATGGAGGTTCAGGGCACTGCAATTCACAAACCTGCAGAGTTATAAATGATAACTCTCATCCACAAATATATTGAGGGAAGGCAAAGAAGAGGATTTGAAATCAAGGCAGAATTGCAGGAAACAGATTTCAGGAGGTAGATTCGAATCGCCTTTAAAGCACATGAAAACCGGCAAAACGTTGACAATGATGCCCTTGGCCAAAAAGGGCGTATGCGTTTTTTCCTGAATATATTCAGGAAAAAACGCATACGCCCTTTTTGGCCAACCAAGCAACCTGGAAAGGCAAATCTGCGCTACAAAGATGTCTCGCTTCCCATCGGTCAAAAGGGCCATGCTGAAAAAAGTGTCAAAACCAGAAATGCAGGACAGGCCATGGAGAAATGGGAGCCTTGCTACACTGATGGGCGGGATGTAAATTGTCAACAGCCACTCTGGAGAAGTGTACGGTGAGTCCTGAAACGTCTAAAAAGCAAAGCTTAGAGAGCATAGGGCACTTCCACTCATGGGGGTATAAATTGGGAAAATGAAAAATCAGCAAGACACAAGCACCCCAAAGTTTAGGGCTGCTCTGTTGACAAGGACCTCCACTTCATTCCACCTTCAATATCCCAGGAAAGAGAAAAATGGATAAAGAAGTTGTGGTCCTTATGTACAATGGAATATCACTCAGCCATGAAATCAATGTCATAAGGCTAGTAGCAGCATGATGAGTGGATTTAGGTACGACGATTCTAAGTGAAATAAGTCACACAGAAAAGGACACTTCTCATAAGGTATCACTGATAGAGGGAATGTAAAAACCGTTACACTTGAACTGAATTACAAAACAGAACAGAGTCACACATGCAGAAAACACACTATGGCTGCTTAACGGGAAAGGTGAGGTGGGGTGATACATAAAACAAGGGTTTCAAATTAGCTCAGATACCGTTCCATAAAACCAATATGTAATAGACTAGACCTACTCCTTGCTCAGAGAACTGGACTCAACACGCCCTATTCACCGCACAAGAATATATCTGACTAGTAATAATCTTAAAACCTATGTATTGATATCTCTCTGTTAGTGGGTCAAGTGGGTAAAAAGCGGCATAAACACAGCAGTGAAAAGCAGCTAAACCCCATTATAAAAATAAATTACTTTGAAAAACCCATGAAACAAAGACAGTGAAAGAGAGAGAAATTCTTACACAATGCGTTCAGGGGCTGTGATGCAACCTGGATTGACCATATCTAGACCCACAGCTGGATGAGACATAAGGGTGGACACTGTTGCGGCTGAGAGGTTTGGTGAGGTTGGGTGAGCAAACGCAGACCCTTTAAATAATACTGTGTGGTACCCATCGCATGGGTCCCAAATCTCCAGGTTCAAGGTCATCTTCCTACGTCGAAAACATGCATGAGATACCCAGAAGATGGTACACCGTGTGATGGGGAAAGGTTTCTAAAACGCACCTCATTTCTCATCTGCTTGTGCCCGGGTTCGCCATTCCAGCCACTTTACTAGCAATCTACCTCCTTGGAGCATCAGCACCTTTAACCTCCTGTTCCGTACAGGTTGCAATTTGTACTGAGGATGAACGGGAAGACGTGGAACCAATGAAAGACTAGCTCTTGGTGTTGGGACAGGCACAGGTCACTCTATTTTCCCATCAGGAAGAAGAATTAACCACAGGCTCAGCCTGCCCCCCGGAACCAGAACAGGGCCTGAAGCCATCCTGCGCTTTTGCGGCCAGCTCCCTAAAAAGCGAGTTGTAAAATGGAGGTTCAGGGCACTGCAATTCACAAACCTGCAGAGTTATAAATGATAACTCTCATCCACAAATATATTGAGGGAAGGCAAAGAAGAGGATTTGAAATCAAGGCAGAATTGCAGGAAACAGATTTCAGGAGGTAGATTCGAATCGCCTTTAAAGCACATGAAAACCGGCAAAACGTTGACAATGATGCCCTTGGCCAAAAAGGGCGTATGCGTTTTTTCCTGAATATATTCAGGAAAAAACGCATACGCCCTTTTTGGCCAACCAAGCAACCTGGAAAGGCAAATCTGCGCTACAAAGATGTCTCGCTTCCCATCGGTCAAAAGGGCCATGCTGAAAAAAGTGTCAAAACCAGAAATGCAGGACAGGCCATGGAGAAATGGGAGCCTTGCTACACTGATGGGCGGGATGTAAATTGTCAACAGCCACTCTGGAGAAGTGTACGGTGAGTCCTGAAACGTCTAAAAAGCAAAGCTTAGAGAGCATAGGGCACTTCCACTCATGGGGGTATAAATTGGGAAAATGAAAAATCAGCAAGACACAAGCACCCCAAAGTTTAGGGCTGCTCTGTTGACAAGGACCTCCACTTCATTCCACCTTCAATATCCCAGGAAAGAGAAAAATGGATAAAGAAGTTGTGGTCCTTATGTACAATGGAATATCACTCAGCCGTGAAATCAATGTCATAAGGCTAGTAGCAGCATGATGAGTGGATTTAGGTACGACGATTCTAAGTGAAATAAGTCACACAGAAAAGGACACTTCTCATAAGGTATCACTGATAGAGGGAATGTAAAAACCGTTACACTTGAACTGAATTACAAAACAGAACAGAGTCACACATGCAGAAAACACACTATGGCTGCTTAACGGGAAAGGTGAGGTGGGGTGATACATAAAACAAGGGTTTCAAATTAGCTCAGATACCGTTCCATAAAACCAATATGTAATAGACTAGACCTACTCCTTGCTCAGAGAACTGGACTCAACACGCCCTATTCACCGCACAAGAATATATCTGACTAGTAATAATCTTAAAACCTATGTATTGATATCTCTCTGTTAGTGGGTCAAGTGGGTAAAAAGCGGCATAAACACAGCAGTGAAAAGCAGCTAAACCCCATTATAAAAATAAATTACTTTGAAAAACCCATGAAACAAAGACAGTGAAAGAGAGAGAAATTCTTACACAATGCGTTCAGGGGCTGTGATGCAACCTGGATTGACCATATCTAGACCCACAGCTGGATGAGACATAAGGGTGGACACTGTTGCGGCTGAGAGGTTTGGTGAGGTTGGGTGAGCAAACGCAGACCCTTTAAATAATACTGTGTGGTACCCATCGCATGGGTCCCAAATCTCCAGGTTCAAGGTCATCTTCCTACGTCGAAAACATGCATGAGATACCCAGAAGATGGTACACCGTGTGATGGGGAAAGGTTTCTAAAACGCACCTCATTTCTCATCTGCTTGTGCCCGGGTTCGCCATTCCAGCCACTTTACTAGCAATCTACCTCCTTGGAGCATCAGCACCTTTAACCTCCTGTTCCGTACAGGTTGCAATTTGTACTGAGGATGAACGGGAAGACGTGGAACCAATGAAAGACTAGCTCTTGGTGTTGGGACAGGCACAGGTCACTCTATTTTCCCATCAGGAAGAAGAATTAACCACAGGCTCAGCCTGCCCCCCGGAACCAGAACAGGGCCTGAAGCCATCCTGCGCTTTTGCGGCCAGCTCCCTAAAAAGCGAGTTGTAAAATGGAGGTTCAGGGCACTGCAATTCACAAACCTGCAGACTTATAAATGATAACTCTCATCCACAAATATATTGAGGGAAGGCAAAGAAGAGGATTTGAAATCAAGGCAGAATTGCAGGAAACAGATTTCAGGAGGTAGATTCGAATTGCCTTTAAAGCACATGAAAAGCGGCAAAACGTTGACAATGATGCCCTTGGCCAAAAAGGGCGTATGCGTTTTGTCCTAAATATATTCAGGAAAAAACGCATACGCCCTTTTTGGCCAACCAAGCAACCTGGAAAGGCAAATCAGCGCTACAAAGATGTCTCGCTTCCCATCGGTCAAAAGGGCCATGCTGAAAATAGTGTCAAAACCAGAAATGCAGGACAGGCCATGGAGAAATGGGAGCCTTGCTACACTGATGGGCGGGATGTAAATTGTCAACAGCCACTCTGGAGAAGTGTACGGTGAGTCCTGAAACGTCTAAAAAGCAAAGCTTAGAGAGCATAGGGCACTTCCACTCATGGGGGTATAAATTGGGAAAATTAAAAATCAGCAAGACACAAGCACCCCAAAGTTTAGGGCTGCTCTGTTGACAAGGACCTCCACTTCATTCCACCTTCAATATCGCAGGAAAGAGAAAAATGGATAAAGAAGTTGTGGTCCTTATGTACAATGGAATATCACTCAGCCGTGAAATCAATGTCATAAGGCTAGTAGCAGCATGATGAGTGGATTTAGGTACGACGACTCTAAGTGAAATAAGTCACACAGAAAAGGACACTTCTCATAAGGTATCACTTATAGAGGGAATGTAAAAACCGTTACACTTGAACTGAATTACAAAACAGAACAGAGTCACACATGCAGAAAACACACTATGGCTGCTTAACGGGAAAGGTGAGGTGGGGTGATACATAAAACAAGGGTTTCAAATTAGCTCAGATACCGTTCCATAAACCCAATATGTAATAGACAAGACCTACTCCTTGCTCAGAGAACTGGACTCAACACGCCCTATTCACCGCACAAGAATATATCTGACTAGTAATAATCTTAAAACCTACGTATTGATATCTCTCTGTTAGTGGGTCAAGTGGGTAAAAAGCGGCATAAACACAGCAGTGAAAAGCAGCTAAACCCCATTATAAAAATAAATTACTTTGAAAAACCCATGAAACAAAGACAGTGAAAGAGAGAGAAATTCTTACACAATGCGTTCAGGGGCTGTGATGCAACCTGGATTGACCATATCTAGACCCACAGCTGGATGAGACATAAGGGTGGACACTGTTGCGGCTGAGAGGTTTGGTGAGGTTGGGTGAGCAAACGCAGACCCTTTAAAGTAATACTGCATGGTACCCATCGCATGGGTCCCAAATCTCCAGGTTCAAGGTCATCTTCCTACATCGAAAACATGCATGAGATACCCAGAAGATGGTACACCGTGTGATGGGGAAAGGTTTCTAAAACGCACCTCATTTCTCATCTGCTTGTGCCCGGGTTCGCCATTCCAGCCACTTTACTAGCAATCTCCCTCCTTGGAGCATCAGCACCTTTAACCTCCTGTTCCGTACAGGTTGCAATTTGTACTGAGGATGAACGGGAAGACGTGGAACCAATGAAAGACTAGCTCTTGGTGTTGGGACAGGCACAGGTCACTCTATTTTCCCATCAGGAAGAAGAATTAACCACAGGCTCAGCCTGCCCCCCGGAACCAGAACAGGGCCTGAAGCCATCCTGCGCTTTTGCGGCCAGCTCCCTAAAAAGCGAGTTGTAAAATGGAGGTTCAGGGCACTGCAATTCACAAACCTGCAGACTTATAAATGATAACTCTCATCCACAAATATATTGAGGGAAGGCAAAGAAGAGGATTTGAAATCAAGGCAGAATTGCAGGAAACAGATTTCAGGAGGTAGATTCGAATCGCCTTTAAAGCACATGAAAACCGGCAAAACGTTGACAATGATGCCCTTGGCCAAAAAGGGCGTATGCGTTTTTTCCTGAATATATTCAGGAAAAAACGCATACGCCCTTTTTGGCCAACCAAGCAACCTGGAAAGGCAAATCAGCGCTACAAAGATGTCTCGCTTCCCATCGGTCAAAAGGGCCATGCTGAAAAAAGTGTCAAAACCAGAAATGCAGGACAGGCCATGGAGAAATGGGAGCCTTGCTACACTGATGGGCGGGATGTAAATTGTCAACAGCCACTCTGGAGAAGTGTACGGTGAGTCCTGAAACGTCTAAAAAGCAAAGCTTAGAGAGCATAGGGCACTTCCACTCATGGGGTTATAAATTGGGAAAATTAAAAATCAGCAAGACACAAGCACCCCAAAGTTTAGGGCTGCTCTGTTGACAAGGACCTCCACTTCATTCCACCTTCAATATCGCAGGAAAGAGAAAAATGGATAAAGAAGTTGTGGTCCTTATGTACAATGGAATATCACTCAGCCGTGAAATCAATGTCATAAGGCTAGTAGCAGCATGATGAGTGGATTTAGGTACGACGACTCTAAGTGAAATAAGTCACACAGAAAAGGACACTTCTCATAAGGTATCACTTATAGAGGGAATGTAAAAACCGTTACACTTGAACTGAATTACAAAACAGAACAGAGTCACACATGCAGAAAACACACTATGGCTGCTTAACGGGAAAGGTGAGGTGGGGTGATACATAAAACAAGGGTTTCAAATTAGCTCAGATACCGTTCCATAAACCCAATATGTAATAGACAAGACCTACTCCTTGCTCAGAGAACTGGACTCAACACGCCCTATTCACCGCACAAGAATATATCTGACTAGTAATAATCTTAAAACCTACGTATTGATATCTCTCTGTTAGTGGGTCAAGTGGGTAAAAAGCGGCATAAACACAGCAGTGAAAAGCAGCTAAACCCCATTATAAAAATAAATTACTTTGAAAAACCCATGAAACAAAGACAGTGAAAGAGAGAGAAATTCTTACACAATGCGTTCAGGGGCTGTGATGCAACCTGGATTGACTATATCTAGACCCACAGCTGGATGAGACATAAGGGTGGACACTGTTGCGGCTGAGAGGTTTGGTGAGGTTGGGTGAGCAAACGCAGACCCTTTAAAGTAATACTGCGTGGTACCCATCGCATGGGTCCCAAATCTCCAGGTTCAAGGTCATCTTCCTACATCGAAAGCATGCATGAGATACCCAGAAGATGGTACACCGTGTGATGGCGAAAGGTTTCTAAAACGCACCTCATTTCTCATCTGCTTGTGCCCGGATTCGCAATTCCAGCCACTTTACTAGCAATCTCCCTACTTGGAGCATCATCACCTTTAACCTCCTGTTCCGTACAGGTTGCAATTTGTACTGAGGATGAACGGGAAGACGTGGAACCAATGAGAGACTAGCTCTTGGTGTTGGGACAGGCACAGGTCACTCTATTTTCCCATCAGGAAGAAGAATTAACCACAGGCTCAGCCTGCCCCCCGGAACCAGAACAGGGCCTGAAGCCATCCTGCGCTTTTGTGGCCAGCTCCCTAAAAAGCGAGTTGTAAAATGGAGGTTCAGGGCACTGCAATTCACAAACCTGCAGAGTTATAAATGATAACTCTCGTCCACAAATATATTGAGGGAAGGCAAAGAAGAGGATTTGAAATCAAGGCAGAATTGCAGGAAACAGATTTCAGGAGGTAGATTCGAATTGCCTTTAAAGCACATGAAAAGCGGCAAAACGTTGACAATGATGCCCTTGGCCAAAAAGGGCGTATGCGTTTTTTCCTAAATATATTCAGGAAAAAACGCATACGCACTTTTTGGCCAACCAAGCAACCTGGAAAGGCAAATCAGCGCTACAAAGATGTCTCGCTTCCCATCGGTCAAAAGGGCCATGCTGAAAAAAGTGTCAAAACCAGAAATGCAGGACAGGCCATGGAGAAATGGGAGCCTTGCTACACTGATGGGCGGGATGTAAATTGTCAACAGCCACTCTGGAGAAGTGTACGGTGAGTCCTGAAACGTCTAAAAAGCAAAGCTTAGAGAGCATAGGGCACTTCCACTCATGGGGGTATAAATTGGGAAAATTAAAAATCAGCAAGACACAAGCACCCCAAAGTTTAGGGCTGCTCTGTTGACAAGGACCTCCACTTCATTCCACCTTCAATATCGCAGGAAAGAGAAAAATGGATAAAGAAGTTGTGGTCCTTATGTACAATGGAATATCACTCAGCCGTGAAATCAATGTCATAAGGCTAGTAGCAGCATGATGAGTGGATTTAGGTACGACGACTCTAAGTGAAATAAGTCACACAGAAAAGGACACTTCTCATAAGGTATCACTTATAGAGGGAATGTAAAAACCGTTACACTTGAACTGAATTACAAAACAGAACAGAGTCACACATGCAGAAAACACACTATGGCTGCTTAACGGGAAAGGTGAGGTGGGGTGATACATAAAACAAGGGTTTCAAATTAGCTCAGATACCGTTCCATAAACCCAATATGTAATAGACAAGACCTACTCCTTGCTCAGAGAACTGGACTCAACACGCCCTATTCACCACACAAGAATATATCTGACTAGTAATAATCTTAAAACTTATGTATTGATATCTCTCTGTTAGTGTGTCAATTGGGTAAAAAGCGGCATAAACACAGCAGTGAAAAGCAGCTAAACCCCATTACAAAAATAAATTACTTTGAAAAACCCATGAAACAAAGACAGTGAAAGAGAGAGAAATTCTTACACAATGCGTTCAGGGGCTGTGATGCAACCTGGATTGACCATATCTAGACCCACAGCTGGATGAGACATAAGGGTGGACACTGTTGCGGCTGAGAGGTTTGGTGAGGTTGGGTGAGCAAACGCAGACCCTTTAAAGTAATACTGCGTGGTACCCATCGCATGGGTCCCAAATCTCCAGGTTCAAGGTCATCTTCCTACATCGAAAACATGCATGAGATACCCAGAAGATGGTACACCGTGTGATGGCGAAAGGTTTCTAAAACGCACCTCATTTCTCATCTGCTTGTGCCCGGATTCGCCATTCCAGCCACTTTACTAGCAATCTCCCTCCTTGGAGCATCATCACCTTTAACCTCCTGTTCCGTACAGGTTGCAATTTGTACTGAGGATGAACGGGAAGACGTGGAACCAATGAGAGACTAGCTCTTGGTGTTGGGACAGGCACAGGTCACTCTATTTTCCCATCAGGAAGAAGAATTAACCACAGGCTCAGCCTGCCCCCCGGAACCAGAACAGGGCCTGAAGCCATCCTGCGCTTTTGCGGCCAGCTCCCTAAAAAGCGAGTTGTAAAATGGAGGTTCAGGGCACTGCAATTCACAAACCTGCAGAGTTATAAATGATAACTCTCATCCACAAATATATTGAGGGAAGGCAAAGAAGAGGATTTGAAATCAAGGCAGAATTGCAGGAAACAGATTTCAGGAGGTAGATTCGAATCGCCTTTAAAGCACATGAAAACCGGCAAAACGTTGACAATGATGCCCTTGGCCAAAAAGGGCGTATGCGTTTTTTCCTGAATATATTCAGGAAAAAACGCATACGCCCTTTTTGGCCAACCAAGCAACCTGGAAAGGCAAATCTGCGCTACAAAGATGTCTCGCTTCCCATCGGTCAAAAGGGCCATGCTGAAAAAAGTGTCAAAACCAGAAATGCAGGACAGGCCATGGAGAAATGGGAGCCTTGCTACACTGATGGGCGGGATGTAAATTGTCAACAGCCACTCTGGAGAAGTGTACGGTGAGTCCTGAAACGTCTAAAAAGCAAAGCTTAGAGAGCATAGGGCACTTCCACTCATGGGGGTATAAATTGGGAAAATGAAAAATCAGGAAGACACAAGCACCCCAAAGTTTAGGGCTGCTCTGTTGACAAGGACCTCCACTTCATTCCACCTTCAATATCCCAGGAAAGAGAAAAATGGATAAAGAAGTTGTGGTCCTTATGTACAATGGAATATCACTCAGCCATGAAATCAATGTCATAAGGCTAGTAGCAGCATGATGAGTGGATTTAGGTACGACGATTCTAAGTGAAATAAGTCACACAGAAAAGGACACTTCTCATAAGGTATCACTGATAGAGGGAATGTAAAAACCGTTACACTTGAACTGAATTACAAAACAGAACAGAGTCACACATGCAGAAAACACACTATGGCTGCTTAACGGGAAAGGTGAGGTGGGGTGATACATAAAACAAGGGTTTCAAATTAGCTCAGATACCGTTCCATAAAACCAATATGTAATAGACTAGACCTACTCCTTGCTCAGAGAACTGGACTCAACACGCCCTATTCACCGCACAAGAATATATCTGACTAGTAATAATCTTAAAACCTATGTATTGATATCTCTCTGTTAGTGGGTCAAGTGGGTAAAAAGCGGCATAAACACAGCAGTGAAAAGCAGCTAAACCCCATTATAAAAATAAATTACTTTGAAAAACCCATGAAACAAAGACAGTGAAAGAGAGAGAAATTCTTACACAATGCGTTCAGGGGCTGTGATGCAACCTGGATTGACCATATCTAGACCCACAGCTGGATGAGACATAAGGGTGGACACTGTTGCGGCTGAGAGGTTTGGTGAGGTTGGGTGAGCAAACGCAGACCCTTTAAATAATACTGTGTGGTACCCATCGCATGGGTCCCAAATCTCCAGGTTCAAGGTCATCTTCCTACGTCGAAAACATGCATGAGATACCCAGAAGATGGTACACCGTGTGATGGGGAAAGGTTTCTAAAACGCACCTCATTTCTCATCTGCTTGTGCCCGGGTTCGCCATTCCAGCCACTTTACTAGCAATCTACCTCCTTGGAGCATCAGCACCTTTAACCTCCTGTTCCGTACAGGTTGCAATTTGTACTGAGGATGAACGGGAAGACGTGGAACCAATGAAAGACTAGCTCTTGGTGTTGGGACAGGCACAGGTCACTCTATTTTCCCATCAGGAAGAAGAATTAACCACAGGCTCAGCCTGCCCCCCGGAACCAGAACAGGGCCTGAAGCCATCCTGCGCTTTTGCGGCCAGCTCCCTAAAAAGCGAGTTGTAAAATGGAGGTTCAGGGCACTGCAATTCACAAACCTGCAGACTTATAAATGATAACTCTCATCCACAAATATATTGAGGGAAGGCAAAGAAGAGGATTTGAAATCAAGGCAGAATTGCAGGAAACAGATTTCAGGAGGTAGATTCGAATTGCCTTTAAAGCACATGAAAAGCGGCAAAACGTTGACAATGATGCCCTTGGCCAAAAAGGGCGTATGCGTTTTTTCCTAAATATATTCAGGAAAAAACGCATACGCACTTTTTGGCCAACCAAGCAACCTGGAAAGGCAAATCAGCGCTACAAAGATGTCTCGCTTCCCATCGGTCAAAAGGGCCATGCTGAAAATAGTGTCAAAACCAGAAATGCAGGACAGGCCATGGAGAAATGGGAGCCTTGCTACACTGATGGGCGGGATGTAAATTGTCAACAGCCACTCTGGAGAAGTGTACGGTGAGTCCTGAAACGTCTAAAAAGCAAAGCTTAGAGAGCATAGGGCACTTCCACTCATGGGGGTATAAATTGGGAAAATTAAAAATCAGCAAGACACAAGCACCCCAAAGTTTAGGGCTGCTCTGTTGACAAGGACCTCCACTTCATTCCACCTTCAATATCGCAGGAAAGAGAAAAATGGATAAAGAAGTTGTGGTCCTTATGTACAATGGAATATCACTCAGCCGTGAAATCAATGTCATAAGGCTAGTAGCAGCATGATGAGTGGATTTAGGTACGACGACTCTAAGTGAAATAAGTCACACAGAAAAGGACACTTCTCATAAGGTATCACTTATATAGGGAATGTAAAAACCGTTACACTTGAACTGAATTACAAAACAGAACAGAGTCACACATGCAGAAAACACACTATGGCTGCTTAACGGGAAAGGTGAGGTGGGGTGATACATAAAACAAGGGTTTCAAATTAGCTCAGATACCGTTCCATAAACCCAATATGTAATAGACAAGACCTACTCCTTGCTCAGAGAACTGGACTCAACACGCCCTATTCACCGCACAAGAATATATCTGACTAGTAATAATCTTAAAACCTACGTATTGATATCTCTCTGTTAGTGGGTCAAGTGGGTAAAAAGCGGCATAAACACAGCAGTGAAAAGCAGCTAAACCCCATTATAAAAATAAATTACTTTGAAAAACCCATGAAACAAAGACAGTGAAAGAGAGAGAAATTCTTACACAATGCGTTCAGGGGCTGTGATGCAACCTGGATTGACCATATCTAGACCCACAGCTGGATGAGACATAAGGGTGGACACTGTTGCGGCTGAGAGGTTTGGTGAGGTTGGGTGAGCAAACGCAGACCCTTTAAATAATACTGTGTGGTACCCATCGCATGGGTCCCAAATCTCCAGGTTCAAGGTCATCTTCCTACATCGAAAACATGCATGAGATACCCAGAAGATGGTACACCGTGTGATGGGGAAAGGTTTCTAAAACGCACCTCATTTCTCATCTGCTTGTGCCCGGGTTCGCCATTCCAGCCACTTTACTAGCAATCTCCCTCCTTGGAGCATCAGCACCTTTAACCTCCTGTTCCGTACAGGTTGCAATTTGTACTGAGGATGAACGGGAAGACGTGGAACCAATGAAAGACTAGCTCTTGGTGTTGGGACAGGCACAGGTCACTCTATTTTCCCATCAGGAAGAAGAATTAACCACAGGCTCAGCCTGCCCCCCGGAACCAGAACAGGGCCTGAAGCCATCCTGCGCTTTTGCGGCCAGCTCCCTAAAAAGCGAGTTGTAAAATGGAGGTTCAGGGCACTGCAATTCACAAACCTGCAGACTTATAAATGATAACTCTCATCCACAAATATATTGAGGGAAGGCAAAGAAGAGGATTTGAAATCAAGGCAGAATTGCAGGAAACAGATTTCAGGAGGTAGATTCGAATCGCCTTTAAAGCACATGAAAACCGGCAAAACGTTGACAATGATGCCCTTGGCCAAAAAGGGCGTATGCGTTTTTTCCTGAATATATTCAGGAAAAAACGCATACGCCCTTTTTGGCCAACCAAGCAACCTGGAAAGGCAAATCAGCGCTACAAAGATGTCTCGCTTCCCATCGGTCAAAAGGGCCATGCTGAAAAAAGTGTCAAAACCAGAAATGCAGGACAGGCCATGGAGAAATGGGAGCCTTGCTACACTGATGGGCGGGATGTAAATTGTCAACAGCCACTCTGGAGAAGTGTACGGTGAGTCCTGAAACGTCTAAAAAGCAAAGCTTAGAGAGCATAGGGCACTTCCACTCATGGGGTTATAAATTGGGAAAATTAAAAATCAGCAAGACACAAGCACCCCAAAGTTTAGGGCTGCTCTGTTGACAAGGACCTCCACTTCATTCCACCTTCAATATCGCAGGAAAGAGAAAAATGGATAAAGAAGTTGTGGTCCTTATGTACAATGGAATATCACTCAGCCGTGAAATCAATGTCATAAGGCTAGTAGCAGCATGATGAGTGGATTTAGGTACGACGACTCTAAGTGAAATAAGTCACACAGAAAAGGACACTTCTCATAAGGTATCACTTATAGAGGGAATGTAAAAACCGTTACACTTGAACTGAATTACAAAACAGAACAGAGTCACACATGCAGAAAACACACTATGGCTGCTTAACGGGAAAGGTGAGGTGGGGTGATACATAAAACAAGGGTTTCAAATTAGCTCAGATACCGTTCCATAAACCCAATATGTAATAGACAAGACCTACTCCTTGCTCAGAGAACTGGACTCAACACGCCCTATTCACCGCACAAGAATATATCTGACTAGTAATAATCTTAAAACTTATGTATTGATATCTCTCTGTTAGTGTGTCAATTGGGTAAAAAGCGGCATAAACACAGCAGTGAAAAGCAGCTAAACCCCATTATAAAAATAAATTACTTTGAAAAACCCATGAAACAAAGACAGTGAAAGAGAGAGAAATTCTTACACAATGCGTTCAGGGGCTGTGATGCAACCTGGATTGACTATATCTAGACCCACAGCTGGATGAGACATAAGGGTGGACACTGTTGCGGCTGAGAGGTTTGGTGAGGTTGGGTGAGCAAACGCAGACCCTTTAAAGTAATACTGCGTGGTACCCATCGCATGGGTCCCAAATCTCCAGGTTCAAGGTCATCTTCCTACATCGAAAGCATGCATGAGATACCCAGAAGATGGTACACCGTGTGATGGCGAAAGGTTTCTAAAACGCACCTCATTTCTCATCTGCTTGTGCCCGGATTCGCAATTCCAGCCACTTTACTAGCAATCTCCCTACTTGGAGCATCATCACCTTTAACCTCCTGTTCCGTACAGGTTGCAATTTGTACTGAGGATGAACGGGAAGACGTGGAACCAATGAGAGACTAGCTCTTGGTGTTGTGACAGGCACAGGTCACTCTATTTTCCCATCAGGAAGAAGAATTAACCACAGGCTCAGCCTGCCCCCCGGAACCAGAACAGGGCCTGAAGCCATCCTGCGCTTTTGTGGCCAGCTCCCTAAAAAGCGAGTTGTAAAATGGAGGTTCAGGGCACTGCAATTCACAAACCTGCAGAGTTATAAATGATAACTCTCGTCCACAAATATATTGAGGGAAGGCAAAGAAGAGGATTTGAAATCAAGGCAGAATTGCAGGAAACAGATTTCAGGAGGTAGATTCGAATTGCCTTTAAAGCACATGAAAAGCGGCAAAACGTTGACAATGATGCCCTTGGCCAAAAAGGGCGTATGCGTTTTTTCCTAAATATATTCAGGAAAAAACGCATACGCACTTTTTGGCCAACCAAGCAACCTGGAAAGGCAAATCAGCGCTACAAAGATGTCTCGCTTCCCATCGGTCAAAAGGGCCATGCTGAAAAAAGTGTCAAAACCAGAAATGCAGGACAGGCCATGGAGAAATGGGAGCCTTGCTACACTGATGGGCGGGATGTAAATTGTCAACAGCCACTCTGGAGAAGTGTACGGTGAGTCCTGAAACGTCTAAAAAGCAAAGCTTAGAGAGCATAGGGCACTTCCACTCATGGGGGTATAAATTGGGAAAATTAAAAATCAGCAAGACACAAGCACCCCAAAGTTTAGGGCTGCTCTGTTGACAAGGACCTCCACTTCATTCCACCTTCAATATCGCAGGAAAGAGAAAAATGGATAAAGAAGTTGTGGTCCTTATGTACAATGGAATATCACTCAGCCGTGAAATCAATGTCATAAGGCTAGTAGCAGCATGATGAGTGGATTTAGGTACGACGACTCTAAGTGAAATAAGTCACACAGAAAAGGACACTTCTCATAAGGTATCACTTATAGAGGGAATGTAAAAACCGTTACACTTGAACTGAATTACAAAACAGAACAGAGTCACACATGCAGAAAACACACTATGGCTGCTTAACGGGAAAGGTGAGGTGGGGTGATACATAAAACAAGGGTTTCAAATTAGCTCAGATACCGTTCCATAAACCCAATATGTAATAGACAAGACCTACTCCTTGCTCAGAGAACTGGACTCAACACGCCCTATTCACCGCACAAGAATATATCTGACTAGTAATAATCTTAAAACCTATGTATTGATATCTCTCTGTTAGTGGGTCAAGTGGGTAAAAAGCGGCATAAACACAGCAGTGAAAAGCAGCTAAACCCCATTATAAAAATAAATTACTTTGAAAAACCCATGAAACAAAGACAGTGAAAGAGAGAGAAATTCTTACACAATGCGTTCAGGGGCTGTGATGCAACCTGGATTGACCATATCTAGACCCACAGCTGGATGAGACATAAGGGTGGACACTGTTGCGGCTGAGAGGTTTGGTGAGGTTGGGTGAGCAAACGCAGACCCTTTAAAGTAATACTGCATGGTACCCATCGCATGGGTCCCAAATCTCCAGGTTCAAGGTCATCTTCCTACATCGAAAACATGCATGAGATACCCAGAAGATGGTACACCGTGTGATGGGGAAAGGTTTCTAAAACGCACCTCATTTCTCATCTGCTTGTGCCCGGGTTCGCCATTCCAGCCACTTTACTAGCAATCTCCCTCCTTGGAGCATCAGCACCTTTAACCTCCTGTTCCGTACAGGTTGCAATTTGTACTGAGGATGAACGGGAAGACGTGGAACCAATGAAAGACTAGCTCTTGGTGTTGGGACAGGCACAGGTCACTCTATTTTCCCATCAGGAAGAAGAATTAACCACAGGCTCAGCCTGCCCCCCGGAACCAGAACAGGGCCTGAAGCCATCCTGCGCTTTTGCGGCCAGCTCCCTAAAAAGCGAGTTGTAAAATGGAGGTTCAGGGCACTGCAATTCACAAACCTGCAGACTTATAAATGATAACTCTCATCCACAAATATATTGAGGGAAGGCAAAGAAGAGGATTTGAAATCAAGGCAGAATTGCAGGAAACAGATTTCAGGAGGTAGATTCGAATCGCCTTTAAAGCACATGAAAACCGGCAAAACGTTGACAATGATGCCCTTGGCCAAAAAGGGCGTATGCGTTTTTTCCTGAATATATTCAGGAAAAAACGCATACGCCCTTTTTGGCCAACCAAGCAACCTGGAAAGGCAAATCAGCGCTACAAAGATGTCTCGCTTCCCATCGGTCAAAAGGGCCATGCTGAAAAAAGTGTCAAAACCAGAAATGCAGGACAGGCCATGGAGAAATGGGAGCCTTGCTACACTGATGGGCGGGATGTAAATTGTCAACAGCCACTCTGGAGAAGTGTACGGTGAGTCCTGAAACGTCTAAAAAGCAAAGCTTAGAGAGCATAGGGCACTTCCACTCATGGGGTTATAAATTGGGAAAATTAAAAATCAGCAAGACACAAGCACCCCAAAGTTTAGGGCTGCTCTGTTGACAAGGACCTCCACTTCATTCCACCTTCAATATCGCAGGAAAGAGAAAAATGGATAAAGAAGTTGTGGTCCTTATGTACAATGGAATATCACTCAGCCGTGAAATCAATGTCATAAGGCTAGTAGCAGCATGATGAGTGGATTTAGGTACGACGACTCTAAGTGAAATAAGTCACACAGAAAAGGACACTTCTCATAAGGTATCACTTATAGAGGGAATGTAAAAACCGTTACACTTGAACTGAATTACAAAACAGAACAGAGTCACACATGCAGAAAACACACTATGGCTGCTTAACGGGAAAGGTGAGGTGGGGTGATACATAAAACAAGGGTTTCAAATTAGCTCAGATACCGTTCCATAAACCCAATATGTAATAGACAAGACCTACTCCTTGCTCAGAGAACTGGACTCAACACGCCCTATTCACCGCACAAGAATATATCTGACTAGTAATAATCTTAAAACCTACGTATTGATATCTCTCTGTTAGTGGGTCAAGTGGGTAAAAAGCGGCATAAACACAGCAGTGAAAAGCAGCTAAACCCCATTATAAAAATAAATTACTTTGAAAAACCCATGAAACAAAGACAGTGAAAGAGAGAGAAATTCTTACACAATGCGTTCAGGGGCTGTGATGCAACCTGGATTGACTATATCTAGACCCACAGCTGGATGAGACATAAGGGTGGACACTGTTGCGGCTGAGAGGTTTGGTGAGGTTGGGTGAGCAAACGCAGACCCTTTAAAGTAATACTGCGTGGTACCCATCGCATGGGTCCCAAATCTCCAGGTTCAAGGTCATCTTCCTACATCGAAAACATGCATGAGATACCCAGAAGATGGTACACCGTGTGATGGCGAAAGGTTTCTAAAACGCACCTCATTTCTCATCTGCTTGTGCCCGGATTCGCCATTCCAGCCACTTTACTAGCAATCTCCCTCCTTGGAGCATCATCACCTTTAACCTCCTGTTCCGTACAGGTTGCAATTTGTACTGAGGATGAACGGGAAGACGTGGAACCAATGAGAGACTAGCTCTTGGTGTTGGGACAGGCACAGGTCACTCTATTTTCCCATCAGGAAGAAGAATTAACCACAGGCTCAGCCTGCCCCCCGGAACCAGAACAGGGCCTGAAGCCATCCTGCGCTTTTGCGGCCAGCTCCCTAAAAAGCGAGTTGTAAAATGGAGGTTCAGGGCACTGCAATTCACAAACCTGCAGAGTTATAAATGATAACTCTCATCCACAAATATATTGAGGGAAGGCAAAGAAGAGGATTTGAAATCAAGGCAGAATTGCAGGAAACAGATTTCAGGAGGTAGATTCGAATCGCCTTTAAAGCACATGAAAACCGGCAAAACGTTGACAATGATGCCCTTGGCCAAAAAGGGCGTATGCGTTTTTTCCTGAATATATTCAGGAAAAAACGCATACGCCCTTTTTGGCCAACCAAGCAACCTGGAAAGGCAAATCTGCGCTACAAAGATGTCTCGCTTCCCATCGGTCAAAAGGGCCATGCTGAAAAAAGTGTCAAAACCAGAAATGCAGGACAGGCCATGGAGAAATGGGAGCCTTGCTACACTGATGGGCGGGATGTAAATTGTCAACAGCCACTCTGGAGAAGTGTACGGTGAGTCCTGAAACGTCTAAAAAGCAAAGCTTAGAGAGCATAGGGCACTTCCACTCATGGGGGTATAAATTGGGAAAATGAAAAATCAGGAAGACACAAGCACCCCAAAGTTTAGGGCTGCTCTGTTGACAAGGACCTCCACTTCATTCCACCTTCAATATCCCAGGAAAGAGAAAAATGGATAAAGAAGTTGTGGTCCTTATGTACAATGGAATATCACTCAGCCATGAAATCAATGTCATAAGGCTAGTAGCAGCATGATGAGTGGATTTAGGTACGACGATTCTAAGTGAAATAAGTCACACAGAAAAGGACACTTCTCATAAGGTATCACTGATAGAGGGAATGTAAAAACCGTTACACTTGAACTGAATTACAAAACAGAACAGAGTCACACATGCAGAAAACACACTATGGCTGCTTAACGGGAAAGGTGAGGTGGGGTGATACATAAAACAAGGGTTTCAAATTAGCTCAGATACCGTTCCATAAAACCAATATGTAATAGACTAGACCTACTCCTTGCTCAGAGAACTGGACTCAACACGCCCTATTCACCGCACAAGAATATATCTGACTAGTAATAATCTTAAAACCTATGTATTGATATCTCTCTGTTAGTGGGTCAAGTGGGTAAAAAGCGGCATAAACACAGCAGTGAAAAGCAGCTAAACCCCATTATAAAAATAAATTACTTTGAAAAACCCATGAAACAAAGACAGTGAAAGAGAGAGAAATTCTTACACAATGCGTTCAGGGGCTGTGATGCAACCTGGATTGACCATATCTAGACCCACAGCTGGATGAGACATAAGGGTGGACACTGTTGCGGCTGAGAGGTTTGGTGAGGTTGGGTGAGCAAACGCAGACCCTTTAAATAATACTGTGTGGTACCCATCGCATGGGTCCCAAATCTCCAGGTTCAAGGTCATCTTCCTACGTCGAAAACATGCATGAGATACCCAGAAGATGGTACACCGTGTGATGGGGAAAGGTTTCTAAAACGCACCTCATTTCTCATCTGCTTGTGCCCGGGTTCGCCATTCCAGCCACTTTACTAGCAATCTACCTCCTTGGAGCATCAGCACCTTTAACCTCCTGTTCCGTACAGGTTGCAATTTGTACTGAGGATGAACGGGAAGACGTGGAACCAATGAAAGACTAGCTCTTGGTGTTGGGACAGGCACAGGTCACTCTATTTTCCCATCAGGAAGAAGAATTAACCACAGGCTCAGCCTGCCCCCCGGAACCAGAACAGGGCCTGAAGCCATCCTGCGCTTTTGCGGCCAGCTCCCTAAAAAGCGAGTTGTAAAATGGAGGTTCAGGGCACTGCAATTCACAAACCTGCAGACTTATAAATGATAACTCTCATCCACAAATATATTGAGGGAAGGCAAAGAAGAGGATTTGAAATCAAGGCAGAATTGCAGGAAACAGATTTCAGGAGGTAGATTCGAATTGCCTTTAAAGCACATGAAAAGCGGCAAAACGTTGACAATGATGCCCTTGGCCAAAAAGGGCGTATGCGTTTTGTCCTAAATATATTCAGGAAAAAACGCATACGCACTTTTTGGCCAACCAAGCAACCTGGAAAGGCAAATCAGCGCTACAAAGATGTCTCGCTTCCCATCGGTCAAAAGGGCCATGCTGAAAATAGTGTCAAAACCAGAAATGCAGGACAGGCCATGGAGAAATGGGAGCCTTGCTACACTGATGGGCGGGATGTAAATTGTCAACAGCCACTCTGGAGAAGTGTACGGTGAGTCCTGAAACGTCTAAAAAGCAAAGCTTAGAGAGCATAGGGCACTTCCACTCATGGGGGTATAAATTGGGAAAATTAAAAATCAGCAAGACACAAGCACCCCAAAGTTTAGGGCTGCTCTGTTGACAAGGACCTCCACTTCATTCCACCTTCAATATCGCAGGAAAGAGAAAAATGGATAAAGAAGTTGTGGTCCTTATGTACAATGGAATATCACTCAGCCGTGAAATCAATGTCATAAGGCTAGTAGCAGCATGATGAGTGGATTTAGGTACGACGACTCTAAGTGAAATAAGTCACACAGAAAAGGACACTTCTCATAAGGTATCACTTATATAGGGAATGTAAAAACCGTTACACTTGAACTGAATTACAAAACAGAACAGAGTCACACATGCAGAAAACACACTATGGCTGCTTAACGGGAAAGGTGAGGTGGGGTGATACATAAAACAAGGGTTTCAAATTAGCTCAGATACCGTTCCATAAACCCAATATGTAATAGACAAGACCTACTCCTTGCTCAGAGAACTGGACTCAACACGCCCTATTCACCGCACAAGAATATATCTGACTAGTAATAATCTTAAAACCTACGTATTGATATCTCTCTGTTAGTGGGTCAAGTGGGTAAAAAGCGGCATAAACACAGCAGTGAAAAGCAGCTAAACCCCATTATAAAAATAAATTACTTTGAAAAACCCATGAAACAAAGACAGTGAAAGAGAGAGAAATTCTTACACAATGCGTTCAGGGGCTGTGATGCAACCTGGATTGACCATATCTAGACCCACAGCTGGATGAGACATAAGGGTGGACACTGTTGCGGCTGAGAGGTTTGGTGAGGTTGGGTGAGCAAACGCAGACCCTTTAAATAATACTGTGTGGTACCCATCGCATGGGTCCCAAATCTCCAGGTTCAAGGTCATCTTCCTACATCGAAAACATGCATGAGATACCCAGAAGATGGTACACCGTGTGATGGGGAAAGGTTTCTAAAACGCACCTCATTTCTCATCTGCTTGTGCCCGGGTTCGCCATTCCAGCCACTTTACTAGCAATCTCCCTCCTTGGAGCATCAGCACCTTTAACCTCCTGTTCCGTACAGGTTGCAATTTGTACTGAGGATGAACGGGAAGACGTGGAACCAATGAAAGACTAGCTCTTGGTGTTGGGACAGGCACAGGTCACTCTATTTTCCCATCAGGAAGAAGAATTAACCACAGGCTCAGCCTGCCCCCCGGAACCAGAACAGGGCCTGAAGCCATCCTGCGCTTTTGCGGCCAGCTCCCTAAAAAGCGAGTTGTAAAATGGAGGTTCAGGGCACTGCAATTCACAAACCTGCAGACTTATAAATGATAACTCTCGTCCACAAATATATTGAGGGAAGGCAAAGAAGAGGATTTGAAATCAAGGCAGAATTGCAGGAAACAGATTTCAGGAGGTAGATTCGAATTGCCTTTAAAGCACATGAAAAGCGGCAAAACGTTGACAATGATGCCCTTGGCCAAAAAGGGCGTATGCGTTTTTTCCTAAATATATTCAGGAAAAAACGCATACGCACTTTTTGGCCAACCAAGCAACCTGGAAAGGCAAATCAGCGCTACAAAGATGTCTCGCTTCCCATCGGTCAAAAGGGCCATGCTGAAAAAAGTGTCAAAACCAGAAATGCAGGACAGGCCATGGAGAAATGGGAGCCTTGCTACACTGATGGGCGGGATGTAAATTGTCAACAGCCACTCTGGAGAAGTGTACGGTGAGTCCTGAAACGTCTAAAAAGCAAAGCTTAGAGAGCATAGGGCACTTCCACTCATGGGGGTATAAATTGGGAAAATTAAAAATCAGCAAGACACAAGCACCCCAAAGTTTAGGGCTGCTCTGTTGACAAGGACCTCCACTTCATTCCACCTTCAATATCGCAGGAAAGAGAAAAATGGATAAAGAAGTTGTGGTCCTTATGTACAATGGAATATCACTCAGCCGTGAAATCAATGTCATAAGGCTAGTAGCAGCATGATGAGTGGATTTAGGTACGACGACTCTAAGTGAAATAAGTCACACAGAAAAGGACACTTCTCATAAGGTATCACTTATAGAGGGAATGTAAAAACCGTTACACTTGAACTGAATTACAAAACAGAACAGAGTCACACATGCAGAAAACACACTATGGCTGCTTAACGGGAAAGGTGAGGTGGGGTGATACATAAAACAAGGGTTTCAAATTAGCTCAGATACCGTTCCATAAACCCAATATGTAATAGACAAGACCTACTCCTTGCTCAGAGAACTGGACTCAACACGCCCTATTCACCGCACAAGAATATATCTGACTAGTAATAATCTTAAAACCTATGTATTGATATCTCTCTGTTAGTGGGTCAAGTGGGTAAAAAGCGGCATAAACACAGCAGTGAAAAGCAGCTAAACCCCATTATAAAAATAAATTACTTTGAAAAACCCATGAAACAAAGACAGTGAAAGAGAGAGAAATTCTTACACAATGCGTTCAGGGGCTGTGATGCAACCTGGATTGACCATATCTAGACCCACAGCTGGATGAGACATAAGGGTGGACACTGTTGCGGCTGAGAGGTTTGGTGAGGTTGGGTGAGCAAACGCAGACCCTTTAAAGTAATACTGCGTGGTACCCATCGCATGGGTCCCAAATCTCCAGGTTCAAGGTCATCTTCCTACATCGAAAACATGCATGAGATACCCAGAAGATGGTACACCGTGTGATGGCGAAAGGTTTCTAAAACGCACCTCATTTCTCATCTGCTTGTGCCCGGATTCGCCATTCCAGCCACTTTACTAGCAATCTCCCTCCTTGGAGCATCATCACCTTTAACCTCCTGTTCCGTACAGGTTGCAATTTGTACTGAGGATGAACGGGAAGACGTGGAACCAATGAGAGACTAGCTCTTGGTGTTGGGACAGGCACAGGTCACTCTATTTTCCCATCAGGAAGAAGAATTAACCACAGGCTCAGCCTGCCCCCCGGAACCAGAACAGGGCCTGAAGCCATCCTGCGCTTTTGCGGCCAGCTCCCTAAAAAGCGAGTTGTAAAATGGAGGTTCAGGGCACTGCAATTCACAAACCTGCAGAGTTATAAATGATAACTCTCATCCACAAATATATTGAGGGAAGGCAAAGAAGAGGATTTGAAATCAAGGCAGAATTGCAGGAAACAGATTTCAGGAGGTAGATTCGAATCGCCTTTAAAGCACATGAAAACCGGCAAAACGTTGACAATGATGCCCTTGGCCAAAAAGGGCGTATGCGTTTTTTCCTGAATATATTCAGGAAAAAACGCATACGCCCTTTTTGGCCAACCAAGCAACCTGGAAAGGCAAATCTGCGCTACAAAGATGTCTCGCTTCCCATCGGTCAAAAGGGCCATGCTGAAAAAAGTGTCAAAACCAGAAATGCAGGACAGGCCATGGAGAAATGGGAGCCTTGCTACACTGATGGGCGGGATGTAAATTGTCAACAGCCACTCTGGAGAAGTGTACGGTGAGTCCTGAAACGTCTAAAAAGCAAAGCTTAGAGAGCATAGGGCACTTCCACTCATGGGGGTATAAATTGGGAAAATGAAAAATCAGCAAGACACAAGCACCCCAAAGTTTAGGGCTGCTCTGTTGACAAGGACCTCCACTTCATTCCACCTTCAATATCCCAGGAAAGAGAAAAATGGATAAAGAAGTTGTGGTCCTTATGTACAATGGAATATCACTCAGCCATGAAATCAATGTCATAAGGCTAGTAGCAGCATGATGAGTGGATTTAGGTACGACGATTCTAAGTGAAATAAGTCACACAGAAAAGGACACTTCTCATAAGGTATCACTGATAGAGGGAATGTAAAAACCGTTACACTTGAACTGAATTACAAAACAGAACAGAGTCACACATGCAGAAAACACACTATGGCTGCTTAACGGGAAAGGTGAGGTGGGGTGATACATAAAACAAGGGTTTCAAATTAGCTCAGATACCGTTCCATAAAACCAATATGTAATAGACTAGACCTACTCCTTGCTCAGAGAACTGGACTCAACACGCCCTATTCACCGCACAAGAATATATCTGACTAGTAATAATCTTAAAACCTATGTATTGATATCTCTCTGTTAGTGGGTCAAGTGGGTAAAAAGCGGCATAAACACAGCAGTGAAAAGCAGCTAAACCCCATTATAAAAATAAATTACTTTGAAAAACCCATGAAACAAAGACAGTGAAAGAGAGAGAAATTCTTACACAATGCGTTCAGGGGCTGTGATGCAACCTGGATTGACCATATCTAGACCCACAGCTGGATGAGACATAAGGGTGGACACTGTTGCGGCTGAGAGGTTTGGTGAGGTTGGGTGAGCAAACGCAGACCCTTTAAATAATACTGTGTGGTACCCATCGCATGGGTCCCAAATCTCCAGGTTCAAGGTCATCTTCCTACGTCGAAAACATGCATGAGATACCCAGAAGATGGTACACCGTGTGATGGGGAAAGGTTTCTAAAACGCACCTCATTTCTCATCTGCTTGTGCCCGGGTTCGCCATTCCAGCCACTTTACTAGCAATCTACCTCCTTGGAGCATCAGCACCTTTAACCTCCTGTTCCGTACAGGTTGCAATTTGTACTGAGGATGAACGGGAAGACGTGGAACCAATGAAAGACTAGCTCTTGGTGTTGGGACAGGCACAGGTCACTCTATTTTCCCATCAGGAAGAAGAATTAACCACAGGCTCAGCCTGCCCCCCGGAACCAGAACAGGGCCTGAAGCCATCCTGCGCTTTTGCGGCCAGCTCCCTAAAAAGCGAGTTGTAAAATGGAGGTTCAGGGCACTGCAATTCACAAACCTGCAGACTTATAAATGATAACTCTCATCCACAAATATATTGAGGGAAGGCAAAGAAGAGGATTTGAAATCAAGGCAGAATTGCAGGAAACAGATTTCAGGAGGTAGATTCGAATCGCCTTTAAAGCACATGAAAACCGGCAAAACGTTGACAATGATGCCCTTGGCCAAAAAGGGCGTATGCGTTTTTTCCTAAATATATTCAGGAAAAAACGCATACGCACTTTTTGGCCAACCAAGCAACCTGGAAAGGCAAATCAGCGCTACAAAGATGTCTCGCTTCCCATCGGTCAAAAGGGCCATGCTGAAAAAAGTGTCAAAACCAGAAATGCAGGACAGGCCATGGAGAAATGGGAGCCTTGCTACACTGATGGGCGGGATGTAAATTGTCAACAGCCACTCTGGAGAAGTGTACGGTGAGTCCTGAAACGTCTAAAAAGCAAAGCTTAGAGAGCATAGGGCACTTCCACTCATGGGGGTATAAATTGGGAAAATTAAAAATCAGCAAGACACAAGCACCCCAAAGTTTAGGGCTGCTCTGTTGACAAGGACCTCCACTTCATTCCACCTTCAATATCGCAGGAAAGAGAAAAATGGATAAAGAAGTTGTGGTCCTTATGTACAATGGAATATCACTCAGCCGTGAAATCAATGTCATAAGGCTAGTAGCAGCA
The DNA here is from genome assembly GCF_965194805.1 of Balaenoptera borealis. Taxonomy (NCBI): domain Eukaryota; kingdom Metazoa; phylum Chordata; class Mammalia; order Artiodactyla; family Balaenopteridae; genus Balaenoptera; species Balaenoptera borealis. The sequence goes on from NW_028123365.1 coordinate 84,441, forward strand.
TGATGAGTGGATTTAGGTACGACGACTCTAAGTGAAATAAGTCACACAGAAAAGGACACTTCTCATAAGGTATCACTTATATAGGGAATGTAAAAACCGTTACACTTGAACTGAATTACAAAACAGAACAGAGTCACACATGCAGAAAACACACTATGGCTGCTTAACGGGAAAGGTGAGGTGGGGTGATACATAAAACAAGGGTTTCAAATTAGCTCAGATACCGTTCCATAAACCCAATATGTAATAGACAAGACCTACTCCTTGCTCAGAGAACTGGACTCAACACGCCCTATTCACCGCACAAGAATATATCTGACTAGTAATAATCTTAAAACCTACGTATTGATATCTCTCTGTTAGTGGGTCAAGTGGGTAAAAAGCGGCATAAACACAGCAGTGAAAAGCAGCTAAACCCCATTATAAAAATAAATTACTTTGAAAAACCCATGAAACAAAGACAGTGAAAGAGAGAGAAATTCTTACACAATGCGTTCAGGGGCTGTGATGCAACCTGGATTGACCATATCTAGACCCACAGCTGGATGAGACATAAGGGTGGACACTGTTGCGGCTGAGAGGTTTGGTGAGGTTGGGTGAGCAAACGCAGACCCTTTAAAGTAATACTGCGTGGTACCCATCGCATGGGTCCCAAATCTCCAGGTTCAAGGTCATCTTCCTACATCGAAAACATGCATGAGATACCCAGAAGATGGTACACCGTGTGATGGGGAAAGGTTTCTAAAACGCACCTCATTTCTCATCTGCTTGTGCCCGGGTTCGCCATTCCAGCCACTTTACTAGCAATCTCCCTCCTTGGAGCATCAGCACCTTTAACCTCCTGTTCCGTACAGGTTGCAATTTGTACTGAGGATGAACGGGAAGACGTGGAACCAATGAAAGACTAGCTCTTGGTGTTGGGACAGGCACAGGTCACTCTATTTTCCCATCAGGAAGAAGAATTAACCACAGGCTCAGCCTGCCCCCCGGAACCAGAACAGGGCCTGAAGCCATCCTGCGCTTTTGCGGCCAGCTCCCTAAAAAGCGAGTTGTAAAATGGAGGTTCAGGGCACTGCAATTCACAAACCTGCAGACTTATAAATGATAACTCTCATCCACAAATATATTGAGGGAAGGCAAAGAAGAGGATTTGAAATCAAGGCAGAATTGCAGGAAACAGATTTCAGGAGGTAGATTCGAATCGCCTTTAAAGCACATGAAAACCGGCAAAACGTTGACAATGATGCCCTTGGCCAAAAAGGGCGTATGCGTTTTTTCCTAAATATATTCAGGAAAAAACGCATACGCCCTTTTTGGCCAACCAAGCAACCTGGAAAGGCAAATCAGCGCTACAAAGATGTCTCGCTTCCCATCGGTCAAAAGGGCCATGCTGAAAAAAGTGTCAAAACCAGAAATGCAGGACAGGCCATGGAGAAATGGGAGCCTTGCTACACTGATGGGCGGGATGTAAATTGTCAACAGCCACTCTGGAGAAGTGTACGGTGAGTCCTGAAACGTCTAAAAAGCAAAGCTTAGAGAGCATAGGGCACTTCCACTCATGGGGTTATAAATTGGGAAAATTAAAAATCAGCAAGACACAAGCACCCCAAAGTTTAGGGCTGCTCTGTTGACAAGGACCTCCACTTCATTCCACCTTCAATATCGCAGGAAAGAGAAAAATGGATAAAGAAGTTGTGGTCCTTATGTACAATGGAATATCACTCAGCCGTGAAATCAATGTCATAAGGCTAGTAGCAGCATGATGAGTGGATTTAGGTACGACGACTCTAAGTGAAATAAGTCACACAGAAAAGGACACTTCTCATAAGGTATCACTTATAGAGGGAATGTAAAAACCGTTACACTTGAACTGAATTACAAAACAGAACAGAGTCACACATGCAGAAAACACACTATGGCTGCTTAACGGGAAAGGTGAGGTGGGGTGATACATAAAACAAGGGTTTCAAATTAGCTCAGATACCGTTCCATAAACCCAATATGTAATAGACAAGACCTACTCCTTGCTCAGAGAACTGGACTCAACACGCCCTATTCACCGCACAAGAATATATCTGACTAGTAATAATCTTAAAACCTACGTATTGATATCTCTCTGTTAGTGGGTCAAGTGGGTAAAAAGCGGCATAAACACAGCAGTGAAAAGCAGCTAAACCCCATTATAAAAATAAATTACTTTGAAAAACCCATGAAACAAAGACAGTGAAAGAGAGAGAAATTCTTACACAATGCGTTCAGGGGCTGTGATGCAACCTGGATTGACCATATCTAGACCCACAGCTGGATGAGACATAAGGGTGGACACTGTTGCGGCTGAGAGGTTTGGTGAGGTTGGGTGAGCAAACGCAGACCCTTTAAAGTAATACTGCATGGTACCCATCGCATGGGTCCCAAATCTCCAGGTTCAAGGTCATCTTCCTACATCGAAAACATGCATGAGATACCCAGAAGATGGTACACCGTGTGATGGGGAAAGGTTTCTAAAACGCACCTCATTTCTCATCTGCTTGTGCCCGGGTTCGCCATTCCAGCCACTTTACTAGCAATCTCCCTCCTTGGAGCATCAGCACCTTTAACCTCCTGTTCCGTACAGGTTGCAATTTGTACTGAGGATGAACGGGAAGACGTGGAACCAATGAAAGACTAGCTCTTGGTGTTGGGACAGGCACAGGTCACTCTATTTTCCCATCAGGAAGAAGAATTAACCACAGGCTCAGCCTGCCCCCCGGAACCAGAACAGGGCCTGAAGCCATCCTGCGCTTTTGTGGCCAGCTCCCTAAAAAGCGAGTTGTAAAATGGAGGTTCAGGGCACTGCAATTCACAAACCTGCAGAGTTATAAATGATAACTCTCGTCCACAAATATATTGAGGGAAGGCAAAGAAGAGGATTTGAAATCAAGGCAGAATTGCAGGAAACAGATTTCAGGAGGTAGATTCGAATTGCCTTTAAAGCACATGAAAAGCGGCAAAACGTTGACAATGATGCCCTTGGCCAAAAAGGGCGTATGCGTTTTTTCCTAAATATATTCAGGAAAAAACGCATACGCACTTTTTGGCCAACCAAGCAACCTGGAAAGGCAAATCAGCGCTACAAAGATGTCTCGCTTCCCATCGGTCAAAAGGGCCATGCTGAAAAAAGTGTCAAAACCAGAAATGCAGGACAGGCCATGGAGAAATGGGAGCCTTGCTACACTGATGGGCGGGATGTAAATTGTCAACAGCCACTCTGGAGAAGTGTACGGTGAGTCCTGAAACGTCTAAAAAGCAAAGCTTAGAGAGCATAGGGCACTTCCACTCATGGGGGTATAAATTGGGAAAATTAAAAATCAGCAAGACACAAGCACCCCAAAGTTTAGGGCTGCTCTGTTGACAAGGACCTCCACTTCATTCCACCTTCAATATCGCAGGAAAGAGAAAAATGGATAAAGAAGTTGTGGTCCTTATGTACAATGGAATATCACTCAGCCGTGAAATCAATGTCATAAGGCTAGTAGCAGCATGATGAGTGGATTTAGGTACGACGACTCTAAGTGAAATAAGTCACACAGAAAAGGACACTTCTCATAAGGTATCACTTATATAGGGAATGTAAAAACCGTTACACTTGAACTGAATTACAAAACAGAACAGAGTCACACATGCAGAAAACACACTATGGCTGCTTAACGGGAAAGGTGAGGTGGGGTGATACATAAAACAAGGGTTTCAAATTAGCTCAGATACCGTTCCATAAACCCAATATGTAATAGAGAAGACCTACTCCTTGCTCAGAGAACTGGACTCAACACGCCCTATTCACCGCACAAGAATATATCTGACTAGTAATAATCTTAAAACCTATGTATTGATATCTCTCTGTTAGTGGGTCAAGTGGGTAAAAAGCGGCATAAACACAGCAGTGAAAAGCAGCTAAACCCCATTATAAAAATAAATTACTTTGAAAAACCCATGAAACAAAGACAGTGAAAGAGAGAGAAATTCTTACACAATGCGTTCAGGGGCTGTGATGCAACCTGGATTGACCATATCTAGACCCACAGCTGGATGAGACATAAGGGTGGACACTGTTGCGGCTGAGAGGTTTGGTGAGGTTGGGTGAGCAAACGCAGACCCTTTAAATAATACTGTGTGGTACCCATCGCATGGGTCCCAAATCTCCAGGTTCAAGGTCATCTTCCTACGTCGAAAACATGCATGAGATACCCAGAAGATGGTACACCGTGTGATGGGGAAAGGTTTCTAAAACGCACCTCATTTCTCATCTGCTTGTGCCCGGGTTCACCATTCCAGCCACTTTACTAGCAATCTCCCTCCTTGGAGCATCAGCACCTTTAACCTCCTGTTCCGTACAGGTTGCAATTTGTACTGAGGATGAACGGGAAGACGTGGAACCAATGAAAGACTAGCTCTTGGTGTTGGGACAGGCACAGGTCACTCTATTTTCCCATCAGGAAGAAGAATTAACCACAGGCTCAGCCTGCCCCCCGGAACCAGAACAGGGCCTGAAGCCATCCTGCGCTTTTGCGGCCAGCTCCCTAAAAAGCGAGTTGTAAAATGGAGGTTCAGGGCACTGCAATTCACAAACCTGCAGACTTATAAATGATAACTCTCATCCACAAATATATTGAGGGAAGGCAAAGAAGAGGATTTGAAATCAAGGCAGAATTGCAGGAAACAGATTTCAGGAGGTAGATTCGAATTGCCTTTAAAGCACATGAAAAGCGGCAAAACGTTGACAATGATGCCCTTGGCCAAAAAGGGCGTATGCGTTTTTTCCTAAATATATTCAGGAAAAAACGCATACGCACTTTTTGGCCAACCAAGCAACCTGGAAAGGCAAATCAGCGCTACAAAGATGTCTCGCTTCCCATCGGTCAAAAGGGCCATGCTGAAAATAGTGTCAAAACCAGAAATGCAGGACAGGCCATGGAGAAATGGGAGCCTTGCTACACTGATGGGCGGGATGTAAATTGTCAACAGCCACTCTGGAGAAGTGTACGGTGAGTCCTGAAACGTCTAAAAAGCAAAGCTTAGAGAGCATAGGGCACTTCCACTCATGGGGGTATAAATTGGGAAAATTAAAAATCAGCAAGACACAAGCACCCCAAAGTTTAGGGCTGCTCTGTTGACAAGGACCTCCACTTCATTCCACCTTCAATATCGCAGGAAAGAGAAAAATGGATAAAGAAGTTGTGGTCCTTATGTACAATGGAATATCACTCAGCCGTGAAATCAATGTCATAAGGCTAGTAGCAGCATGATGAGTGGATTTAGGTACGACGACTCTAAGTGAAATAAGTCACACAGAAAAGGACACTTCTCATAAGGTATCACTTATAGAGGGAATGTAAAAACCGTTACACTTGAACTGAATTACAAAACAGAACAGAGTCACACATGCAGAAAACACACTATGGCTGCTTAACGGGAAAGGTGAGGTGGGGTGATACATAAAACAAGGGTTTCAAATTAGCTCAGATACCGTTCCATAAACCCAATATGTAATAGACAAGACCTACTCCTTGCTCAGAGAACTGGACTCAACACGCCCTATTCACCGCACAAGAATATATCTGACTAGTAATAATCTTAAAACCTACGTATTGATATCTCTCTGTTAGTGGGTCAAGTGGGTAAAAAGCGGCATAAACACAGCAGTGAAAAGCAGCTAAACCCCATTATAAAAATAAATTACTTTGAAAAACCCATGAAACAAAGACAGTGAAAGAGAGAGAAATTCTTACACAATGCGTTCAGGGGCTGTGATGCAACCTGGATTGACCATATCTAGACCCACAGCTGGATGAGACATAAGGGTGGACACTGTTGCGGCTGAGAGGTTTGGTGAGGTTGGGTGAGCAAACGCAGACCCTTTAAAGTAATACTGCATGGTACCCATCGCATGGGTCCCAAATCTCCAGGTTCAAGGTCATCTTCCTACATCGAAAACATGCATGAGATACCCAGAAGATGGTACACCGTGTGATGGGGAAAGGTTTCTAAAACGCACCTCATTTCTCATCTGCTTGTGCCCGGGTTCGCCATTCCAGCCACTTTACTAGCAATCTCCCTCCTTGGAGCATCAGCACCTTTAACCTCCTGTTCCGTACAGGTTGCAATTTGTACTGAGGATGAACGGGAAGACGTGGAACCAATGAAAGACTAGCTCTTGGTGTTGGGACAGGCACAGGTCACTCTATTTTCCCATCAGGAAGAAGAATTAACCACAGGCTCAGCCTGCCCCCCGGAACCAGAACAGGGCCTGAAGCCATCCTGCGCTTTTGCGGCCAGCTCCCTAAAAAGCGAGTTGTAAAATGGAGGTTCAGGGCACTGCAATTCACAAACCTGCAGACTTATAAATGATAACTCTCATCCACAAATATATTGAGGGAAGGCAAAGAAGAGGATTTGAAATCAAGGCAGAATTGCAGGAAACAGATTTCAGGAGGTAGATTCGAATCGCCTTTAAAGCACATGAAAACCGGCAAAACGTTGACAATGATGCCCTTGGCCAAAAAGGGCGTATGCGTTTTTTCCTGAATATATTCAGGAAAAAACGCATACGCCCTTTTTGGCCAACCAAGCAACCTGGAAAGGCAAATCAGCGCTACAAAGATGTCTCGCTTCCCATCGGTCAAAAGGGCCATGCTGAAAAAAGTGTCAAAACCAGAAATGCAGGACAGGCCATGGAGAAATGGGAGCCTTGCTACACTGATGGGCGGGATGTAAATTGTCAACAGCCACTCTGGAGAAGTGTACGGTGAGTCCTGAAACGTCTGAAAAGCAAAGCTTAGAGAGCATAGGGCACTTCCACTCATGGGGTTATAAATTGGGAAAATTAAAAATCAGCAAGACACAAGCACCCCAAAGTTTAGGGCTGCTCTGTTGACAAGGACCTCCACTTCATTCCACCTTCAATATCGCAGGAAAGAGAAAAATGGATAAAGAAGTTGTGGTCCTTATGTACAATGGAATATCACTCAGCCGTGAAATCAATGTCATAAGGCTAGTAGCAGCATGATGAGTGGATTTAGGTACGACGACTCTAAGTGAAATAAGTCACACAGAAAAGGACACTTCTCATAAGGTATCACTTATAGAGGGAATGTAAAAACCGTTACACTTGAACTGAATTACAAAACAGAACAGAGTCACACATGCAGAAAACACACTATGGCTGCTTAACGGGAAAGGTGAGGTGGGGTGATACATAAAACAAGGGATTCAAATTAGCTCAGATACCGTTCCATAAACCCAATATGTAATAGACAAGACCTACTCCTTGCTCAGAGAACTGGACTCAACACGCCCTATTCACCGCACAAGAATATATCTGACTAGTAATAATCTTAAAACTTATGTATTGATATCTCTCTGTTAGTGTGTCAATTGGGTAAAAAGCGGCATAAACACAGCAGTGAAAAGCAGCTAAACCCCATTATAAAAATAAATTACTTTGAAAAACCCATGAAACAAAGACAGTGAAAGAGAGAGAAATTCTTACACAATGCGTTCAGGGGCTGTGATGCAACCTGGATTGACTATATCTAGACCCACAGCTGGATGAGACATAAGGGTGGACACTGTTGCGGCTGAGAGGTTTGGTGAGGTTGGGTGAGCAAACGCAGACCCTTTAAAGGAATACTGCGTGGTACCCATCGCATGGGTCCCAAATCTCCAGGTTCAAGGTCATCTTCCTACATCGAAAGCATGCATGAGATACCCAGAAGATGGTACACCGTGTGATGGCGAAAGGTTTCTAAAACGCACCTCATTTCTCATCTGCTTGTGCCCGGATTCGCAATTCCAGCCACTTTACTAGCAATCTCCCTACTTGGAGCATCATCACCTTTAACCTCCTGTTCCGTACAGGTTGCAATTTGTACTGAGGATGAACGGGAAGACGTGGAACCAATGAGAGACTAGCTCTTGGTGTTGTGACAGGCACAGGTCACTCTATTTTCCCATCAGGAAGAAGAATTAACCACAGGCTCAGCCTGCCCCCCGGAACCAGAACAGGGCCTGAAGCCATCCTGCGCTTTTGTGGCCAGCTCCCTAAAAAGCGAGTTGTAAAATGGAGGTTCAGGGCACTGCAATTCACAAACCTGCAGAGTTATAAATGATAACTCTCGTCCACAAATATATTGAGGGAAGGCAAAGAAGAGGATTTGAAATCAAGGCAGAATTGCAGGAAACAGATTTCAGGAGGTAGATTCGAATTGCCTTTAAAGCACATGAAAAGCGGCAAAACGTTGACAATGATGCCCTTGGCCAAAAAGGGCGTATGCGTTTTTTCCTAAATATATTCAGGAAAAAACGCATACGCACTTTTTGGCCAACCAAGCAACCTGGAAAGGCAAATCAGCGCTACAAAGATGTCTCGCTTCCCATCGGTCAAAAGGGCCATGCTGAAAAAAGTGTCAAAACCAGAAATGCAGGACAGGCCATGGAGAAATGGGAGCCTTGCTACACTGATGGGCGGGATGTAAATTGTCAACAGCCACTCTGGAGAAGTGTACGGTGAGTCCTGAAACGTCTAAAAAGCAAAGCTTAGAGAGCATAGGGCACTTCCACTCATGGGGGTATAAATTGGGAAAATTAAAAATCAGCAAGACACAAGCACCCCAAAGTTTAGGGCTGCTCTGTTGACAAGGACCTCCACTTCATTCCACCTTCAATATCGCAGGAAAGAGAAAAATGGATAAAGAAGTTGTGGTCCTTATGTACAATGGAATATCACTCAGCCGTGAAATCAATGTCATAAGGCTAGTAGCAGCATGATGAGTGGATTTAGGTACGACGACTCTAAGTGAAATAAGTCACACAGAAAAGGACACTTCTCATAAGGTATCACTTATATAGGGAATGTAAAAACCGTTACACTTGAACTGAATTACAAAACAGAACAGAGTCACACATGCAGAAAACACACTATGGCTGCTTAACGGGAAAGGTGAGGTGGGGTGATACATAAAACAAGGGTTTCAAATTAGCTCAGATACCGTTCCATAAACCCAATATGTAATAGACAAGACCTACTCCTTGCTCAGAGAACTGGACTCAACACGCCCTATTCACCGCACAAGAATATATCTGACTAGTAATAATCTTAAAACCTACGTATTGATATCTCTCTGTTAGTGGGTCAAGTGGGTAAAAAGCGGCATAAACACAGCAGTGAAAAGCAGCTAAACCCCATTATAAAAATAAATTACTTTGAAAAACCCATGAAACAAAGACAGTGAAAGAGAGAGAAATTCTTACACAATGCGTTCAGGGGCTGTGATGCAACCTGGATTGACCATATCTAGACCCACAGCTGGATGAGACATAAGGGTGGACACTGTTGCGGCTGAGAGGTTTGGTGAGGTTGGGTGAGCAAACGCAGACCCTTTAAAGTAATACTGCGTGGTACCCATCGCATGGGTCCCAAATCTCCAGGTTCAAGGGCATCTTCCTACATCGAAAACATGCATGAGATACCCAGAAGATGGTACACCGTGTGATGGGGAAAGGTTTCTAAAACGCACCTCATTTCTCATCTGCTTGTGCCCGGGTTCGCCATTCCAGCCACTTTACTAGCAATCTCCCTCCTTGGAGCATCATCACCTTTAACCTCCTGTTCCGTACAGGTTGCAATTTGTACTGAGGATGAACGGGAAGACGTGGAACCAATGAGAGACTAGCTCTTGGTGTTGGGACAGGCACAGGTCACTCTATTTTCCCATCAGGAAGAAGAATTAACCACAGGCTCAGCCTGCCCCCCGGAACCAGAACAGGGCCTGAAGCCATCCTGCGCTTTTGCGGCCAGCTCCCTAAAAAGCGAGTTGTAAAATGGAGGTTCAGGGCACTGCAATTCACAAACCTGCAGAGTTATAAATGATAACTCTCGTCCACAAATATATTGAGGGAAGGCAAAGAAGAGGATTTGAAATCAAGGCAGAATTGCAGGAAACAGATTTCAGGAGGTAGATTCGAATCGCCTTTAAAGCACATGAAAAGCGGCAAAACGTTGACAATGATGCCCTTGGCCAAAAAGGGCGTATGCGTTTTTTCCTGAATATATTCAGGAAAAAACGCATACGCCCTTTTTGGCCAACCAAGCAACCTGGAAAGGCAAATCAGCGCTACAAAGATGTCTCGCTTCCCATCGGTCAAAAGGGCCATGCTGAAAAAAGTGTCAAAACCAGAAATGCAGGACAGGCCAGGGAGAAATGGGAGCCTTGCTACACTGATGGGCGGGATGTAAATTGTCAACAGCCACTCTGGAGAAGTGTACGGTGAGTCCTGAAACGTCTAAAAAGCAAAGCTTAGAGAGCATAGGGCACTTCCACTCATGGGGGTATAAATTGGGAAAATTAAAAATCAGCAAGACACAAGCACCCCAAAGTTTAGGGCTGCTCTGTTGACAAGGACCTCCACTTCATTCCACCTTCAATATCCCAGGAAAGAGAAAAATGGATAAAGAAGTTGTGGTCCTTATGTACAATGGAATATCACTCAGCCATGAAATCAATGTCATAAGGCTAGTAGCAGCATGATGAGTGGATTTAGGTACGACGATTCTAAGTGAAATAAGTCACACAGAAAAGGACACTTCTCATAAGGTATCACTGATAAAGGGAATGTAAAAACCGTTACACTTGAACTGAATTACAAAACAGAACAGAGTCACACATGCAGAAAACACACTATGGCTGCTTAACGGGAAAGGTGAGGTGGGGTGATACATAAAACAAGGGTTTCAAATTAGCTCAGATACCGTTCCATAAACCCAATATGTAATAGACAAGACCTACTCCTTGCTCAGAGAACTGGACTCAACACGCCCTATTCACCGCACAAGAATATATCTGACTAGTAATAATCTTAAAACCTATGTATTGATATCTCTCTGTTAGTGTGTCAAGTGGGTAAAAAGCGGCATAAACACAGCAGTGAAAAGCAGCTAAACCCCATTATAAAAATAAATTACTTTGAAAAACCCATGAAACAAAGACAGTGAAAGAGATAGAAATTCTTACACAATGCGTTCAGGGGCTGTGATGCAACCTGGATTGACCATATCTAGACCCACAGCTGGATGAGACCTAAGGGTGGACACTGTTGCGGCTGAGAGGTTTGGTGAGGTTGGGTGAGCAAACGCAGACCCTTTAAAGTAATACTGCGTGGTACCCATCGCATGGGTCCCAAATCTCCAGGTTCAAGGGCATCTTCCTACATCGAAAACATGCATGAGATACCCAGAAGATGGTACACCGTGTGATGGGGAAAGGTTTCTAAAACGCACCTCATTTCTCATCTGCTTGTGCCCGGGTTCGCCATTCCAGCCACTTTACTAGCAATCTCCCTCCTTGGAGCATCAGCACCTTTAACCTCCTGTTCCGTACAGGTTGCAATTTGTACTGAGGATGAACGGGAAGACGTGGAACCAATGAGAGACTAGCTCTTGGTGTTGGGACAGGCACAGGTCACTCTATTTTCCCATCAGGAAGAAGAATTAACCACAGGCTCAGCCTGCCCCCCGGAACCAGAACAGGGCCTGAAGCCATCCTGCGCTTTTGCGGCCAGCTCCCTAAAAAGCGAGTTGTAAAATGGAGGTTCAGGGCACTGCAATTCACAAACCTGCAGACTTATAAATGATAACTCTCATCCACAAATATATTGAGGGAAGGCAAAGAAGAGGATTTGAAATCAAGGTAGAATTGCAGGAAACAGATTTCAGGAGGTAGATTCGAATCGCCTTTAAAGCACATGAAAAGCGGCAAAACGTTGACAATGATGCCCTTGGCCAAAAAGGGCGTATGCGTTTTTTCCTGAATATATTCAGGAAAAAACGCATACGCCCTTTTTGGCCAACCAAGCAACCTGGAAAGGCAAATCAGCGCTACAAAGATGTCTCACTTCCCATCGGTCAAAAGGGCCATGCTGAAAAAAGTGTCAAAACCAGAAATGCAGGACAGGCCATGGAGAAATGGGAGCCTTGCTACACTGATGGGCGGGATGTAAATTCTCAACAGCCACCATGGAGAAGTGTACGGTGAGTCCTGAAACGTCTAAAAAGCAAAGCTTAGAGAGCATAGGGCACTTCCACTCATGGGGGTATAAATTGGGAAAATTAAAAATCAGCAAGACACAAGCACCCCAAAGTTTAGGGCTGCTCTGTTGACAAGGACCTCCACTTCATTCCACCTTCAATATCCCAGGAAAGAGAAAAATGGATAAAGAAGTTGTGGTCCTTATGTACAATGGAATATCACTCAGCCATGAAATCAATGTCATAAGGCTAGTAGCAGCATGATGAGTGGATTTAGGTACGACGATTCTAAGTGAAATAAGTCACACAGAAAAGGACACTTCTCATAAGGTATCACTGATAGAGGGAATGTAAAAACCGTTACACTTGAACAGAATTACAAAACAGAACAGAGTCACACATGCAGAAAACACACTATGGCTGCTTAACGGGAAAGGTGAGGTGGGGTGATACATAAAACAAGGGTTTCAAATTAGCTCAGATACCGTTCCATAAAACCAATATGTAATAGACAAGACCTACTCCTTGCTCAGAGAACTGGACTCAACACGCCCTATTCACCGCACAAGAATATATCTGACTAGTAATAATCTTAAAACCTATGTATTGATATCTCTCTGTTAGTGTGTCAAGTGGGTAAAAAGCGGCATAAACACAGCAGTGAAAAGCAGCTAAACCCCATTATAAAAATAAATTACTTTGAAAAACCCATGAAACAAAGACAGTGAAAGAGATAGAAATTCTTACACAATGCGTTCAGGGGCTGTGATGCAACCTGGATTGACCATATCTAGACCCACAGCTGGATGAGACCTAAGGGTGGACACTGTTGTGGCTGAGAGGTTTGGTGAGGTTGGGTGAGCAAACGCAGACCCTTTAAAGTAATACTGCGTGGTACCCATCGCATGGGTCCCAAATCTCCAGGTTCAAGGGCATCTTCCTACATCGAAAACATGCATGAGATACCCAGAAGATGGTACACCGTGTGATGGGGAAAGGTTTCTAAAACGCACCTCATTTCTCATCTGCTTGTGCCCGGGTTCGCCATTCCAGCCACTTTACTAGCAATCTCCCTCCTTGGAGCATCAGCACCTTTAACCTCCTGTTCCGTACAGGTTGCAATTTGTACTGAGGATGAACGGGAAGACGTGGAACCAATGAGAGACTAGCTCTTGGTGTTGGGACAGGCACAGGTCACTCTATTTTCCCATCAGGAAGAAGAATTAACCACAGGCTCAGCCTGCCCCCCGGAACCAGAACAGGGCCTGAAGCCATCCTGCGCTTTTGCGGCCAGCTCCCTAAAAAGCGAGTTGTAAAATGGAGGTTCAGGGCACTGCAATTCACAAACCTGCAGACTTATAAATGATAACTCTCATCCACAAATATATTGAGGGAAGGCAAAGAAGAGGATTTGAAATCAAGGCAGAATTGCAGGAAACAGATTTCAGGAGGTAGATTCGAATCGCCTTTAAAGCACATGAAAAGCGGCAAAACGTTGACAATGATGCCCTTGGCCAAAAAGGGCGTATGCGTTTTTTCCTGAATATATTCAGGAAAAAACGCATACGCCCTTTTTGGCCAACCAAGCAACCTGGAAAGGCAAATCAGCGCTACAAAGATGTCTCACTTCCCATCGGTCAAAAGGGCCATGCTGAAAAAAGTGTCAAAACCAGAAATGCAGGACAGGCCATGGAGAAATGGGAGCCTTGCTACACTGATGGGCGGGATGTAAATTCTCAACAGCCACCATGGAGAAGTGTACGGTGAGTCCTGAAACGTCTAAAAAGCAAAGCTTAGAGAGCATAGGGCACTTCCACTCATGGGGGTATAAATTGGGAAAATTAAAAATCAGCAAGACACAAGCACCCCAAAGTTTAGGGCTGCTCTGTTGACAAGGACCTCCACTTCATTCCACCTTCAATATCCCAGGAAAGAGAAAAATGGATAAAGAAGTTGTGGTCCTTATGTACAATGGAATATCACTCAGCCATGAAATCAATGTCATAAGGCTAGTAGCAGCATGATGAGTGGATTTAGGTACGACGATTCTAAGTGAAATAAGTCACACAGAAAAGGACACTTCTCATAAGGTATCACTGATAGAGGGAATGTAAAAACCGTTACACTTGAACAGAATTACAAAACAGAACAGAGTCACACATGCAGAAAACACACTATGGCTGCTTAACGGGAAAGGTGAGGTGGGGTGATACATAAAACAAGGGTTTCAAATTAGCTCAGATACCGTTCCATAAAACCAATATGTAATAGACAAGACCTACTCCTTGCTCAGAGAACTGGACTCAACACGCCCTATTCACCGCACAAGAATTTATCTGACTAGTAATAATCTTAAAACCTATGTATTGATATCTCTCTGTTAGTGTGTCAAGTGGGTGTAAAGCGGCATAAACACAGCAGTGAAAAGCAGCTAAACCCCATTATAAAAATAAATTACTTTGAAAAACCCATGAAACAAAACAGTGAAAGAGATAGAAATTCTTACACAATGCGTTCAGCGGCTGTGATGCAACCTGGATTGACCATATCTAGACCCACAGCTGGATGAGACATAAGGGTGGACACTGTTGCGGCTGAGAGGTTTGGTGAGGTTGGGTGAGCAAACGCAGACCCTTTAAAGTAATACTGCGTGGTACCCATCGCATGGGTCCCAAATCTCCAGGTTCAAGGGCATCTTCCTACATCGTAAACATGCATGAGATACCCAGAAGATGGTACACCGTGTGATGGGGAAAGGTTTCTAAAACGCACCTCATTTCTCATCTGCTTGTGCCCGGGTTCGCCATTCCAGCCACTTTACTAGCAATCTCCCTCCTTGGAGCATCAGCACCTTTAACCTCCTGTTCCGTACAGGTTGCAATTTGTACTGAGGATGAACGGGAAGACGTGGAACCAATGAAAGACTAGCTCTTGGTGTTGGGACAGGCACAGGTCACTCTATTTTCCCATCAGGAAGAAGAATTAACCACAGGCTCAGCCTGCCCCCCGGAACCAGAACAGGGCCTGAAGCCATCCTGCGCTTTTGCGGCCAGCTCCCTAAAAAGCGAGTTGTAAAATGGAGGTTCAGGGCACTGCAATTCACAAACCTGCAGACTTATAAATGATAACTCTCATCCACAAATATATTGAGGGAAGGCAAAGAAGAGGATTTGAAATCAAGGCAGAATTGCAGGAAACAGATTTCAGGAGGTAGATTCGAATCGCCTTTAAAGCACATGAAAAGCGGCAAAACGTTGACAATGATGCCCTTGGCCAAAAAGGGCGTATGCGTTTTTTCCTGAATATATTCAGGAAAAAACGCATACGCCCTTTTTGGCCAACCAAGCAACCTGGAAAGGCAAATCAGCACTACAAAGATGTCTCGCTTCCCATCGGTCAAAAGGGCCATGCTGAAAAAAGTGTCAAAACCAGAAATGCAGGACAGGCCATGGAGAAATGGGAGCCTTGCTACACTGATGGGCGGGATGTAAATTGTCAACAGCCACTCTGGAGAAGTGTACGGTGAGTCCTGAAACGTCTAAAAAGCAAAGCTTAGAGAGCATAGGGCACTTCCACTCATGGGGGTATAAATTGGGAAAATGAAAAATCAGCAAGACACAAGCACCCCAAAGTTTAGGGCTGCTCTGTTGACAAGGACCTCCACTTCATTCCACCTTCAATATCCCAGGAAAGAGAAAAATGGATAAAGAAGTTGTGGTCCTTATGTACAATGGAATATCACTCAGCCGTGAAATCAATGTCATAAGGCTAGTAGCAGCATGATGAGTGGATTTAGGTACGACGACTCTAAGTGAAATAAGTCACACAGAAAAGGACACTTCTCATAAGGTATCACTTATAGAGGGAATGTAAAAACCGTTACACTTGAACTGAATTACAAAACAGAACAGAGTCACACATGCAGAAATCACACTATGGTTGCTTAACGGGAAAGGTGAGGTGGGGTGATACATAAAACAAGGGTTTCAAATTAGCTCAGATACCGTTCCATAAAACCAATATGTAATAGACAAGACCTACTCCTTGCTCAGAGAACTGGACTCAACACGCCCTATTCACCGCACAAGAATATATCTGACTAGTAATAATCTTAAAACCTATGTATTGATATCTCTCTGTTAGTGTGTCAAGTGGGTGTAAAGCGGCATAAACACAGCAGTGAAAAGCAGCTAAACCCCATTATAAAAATAAATTACTTTGAAAAACCCATGAAACAAAGACAGTGAAAGAGAGAGAAATTCTTACACAATGCGTTCAGGGGCTGTGATGCAACCTGGATTGACCATATCTAGACCCACAGCTGGATGAGACATAAGGGTGGACACTGTTGCGGCTGAGAGGTTTGGTGAGGTTGGGTGAGCAAACGCAGACCCTTTAAAGTAATACTGCGTGGTACCCATCGCATGGGTCCCAAATCTCCAGGTTCAAGGGCATCTTCCTACATCGTAAACATGCATGAGATACCCAGAAGATGGTACACCGTGTGATGGGGAAAGGTTTCTAAAACCCACCTCATTTCTCATCTGCCTGTGCCCGGTTTCGCCATTCCAGCCACTTTAATAGCAATCTCCCTCCTTGGAGCATCATCACCTTTAACCTCCTGTTCCGTACAGGTTGCAATTTGTCCTGAGGATGAACGGGAAGACGTGGAACCAATGAGAGACTAGCTCTTGGTGTTGGGACAGGCACAGGTCACTCTATTTTCCCATCAGGAAGAAGAATTAACCACAGGCTCAGCCTGCCCCCCGGATCAAGAACAGGGCCTGAAGCCATCCTGCGCTTTTGCGGCCAGCTCCCTAAAAAGCGAGTTGTAAAATGGAGGTTCAGGGCACTGCAATTCACAAACCTGCAGACTTATAAATGATAACTCTCATCCACAAATATATTGAGGGAAGGCAAAGAAGAGGATTTGAAATCAAGGCAGAATTGCAGGAAACAAATTTCAGGAGGTAGATTCGAATCGCCTTTAAAGCACATGAAAAGCGGCAAAACGTTGACAATGATGCCCTTGGCCAAAAAGGGCGTATGCGTTTTTTCCTGAATATATTCAGGAAAAAACGCATACGCCCTTTTTGGCCAACCAAGCAACCTGGAAAGGCAAATCAGCGCTACAAAGAAGTCTCGCTTCCCATCGGTTAAAAGGGCCATGCTGAAAAAAGTGTCAAAACCAGAAATGCAGGACAGGCCATGGAGAAATGGGAGCCTTGCTACACTGATGGGCGGGATGTAAATTGCCAACAGCCACTCTGGAGAAGCGTACGGTGAGTCCTGAAACATCTAAAAAACACAGCTTAGAGAGCATAGGGCACTTCCACTCATGGGGGTATAAATTGGGAAAATGAAAAATCAGCAAGACACAAGCACCCCAAAGTTTAGGGCTGCTCTGTTGACAAGGACCTCCACTTCATTCCACCTTCAATATCCCAGGAAAGAGAAAAATGGATAAAGAAGTTGTGGTCCTTATGTACAATGGAATATCACTCAGCCATGAAATCAATGTCATAAGGCTAGTAGCAGCATGATGAGTGGATTTAGGTACGACGATTCTAAGTGAAATAAGTCACACAGAAAAGGACACTTCTCATAAGGTATCACTGATAGAGGGAATGTAAAAACCGTTACACTTGAACTGAATTACAAAACAGAACAGAGTCACACATGCAGAAAACACACTATGGCTGCTTAACGGGAAAGGTGAGGTGGGGTGATACATAAAACAAGGGTTTCAAATTAGCTCAGATACCGTTCCATAAAACCAATATGTAATAGACAAGACCTACTCCTTGCTCAGAGAACTGGACTCAACACGCCCTATTCACCGCACAAGAATGTATCTGACTAGTAATAATCTTAAAACCTATGTATTGATATCTCTCTGTTAGTGTGTCAAGTGGCTGTAAAGCGGCATAAACACAGCAGTGAAAAGCAGCTAAACCCCATTATAAAAATAAATTACTTTGAAAAACCCATGAAACAAAGACAGTGAAAGAGATAGAAATTCTTACACAATGCGTTCAGGGGCTGTGATGCAACCTGGATTGACCATATCTAGACCCACAGCTGGATGAGACATAAGGGTGGACACTGTTGCGGCTGAGAGGTTTGGTGAGGTTGGGTGAGCAAACGCAGACCCTTTAAAGTAATACTGCGTGGTACCCATCGCATGGGTCCCAAATCTCCAGGTTCAAGGGCATCTTCCTACATCGTAAACATGCATGAGATACCCAGAAGATGGTACACCGTGTGATGGGGAAAGGTTTCTAAAACCCACCTCATTTCTCATCTGCCTGTGCCCGGTTTCGCCATTCCAGCCACTTTAATAGCAATCTCCCTCCTTGGAGCATCATCACCTTTAACCTCCTGTTCCGTACAGGTTGCAATTTGTCCTGAGGATGAACGGGAAGACGTGGAACCAATGAGAGACTAGCTCTTGGTGTTGGGACAGGCACAGGTCACTCTATTTTCCCATCAGGAAGAAGAATTAACCACAGGCTCAGCCTGCCCCCCGGATCAAGAACAGGGCCTGAAGCCATCCTGCGCTTTTGCGGCCAGCTCCCTAAAAAGCGAGTTGTAAAATGGAGGTTCAGGGCACTGCAATTCACAAACCTGCAGACTTATAAATGATAACTCTCATCCACAAATATATTGAGGGAAGGCAAAGAAGAGGATTTGAAATCAAGGCAGAATTGCAGGAAACAAATTTCAGGAGGTAGATTCGAATCGCCTTTAAAGCACATGAAAAGCGGCAAAACGTTGACAATGATGCCCTTGGCCAAAAAGGGCGTATGCGTTTTTTCCTGAATATATTCAGGAAAAAACGCATACGCCCTTTTTGGCCAACCAAGCAACCTGGAAAGGCAAATCAGCGCTACAAAGATGTCTCACTTCCCATCGGTCAAAAGGGCCATGCTGAAAAAAGTGTCAAAACCAGAAATGCAGGACAGGCCATGGAGAAATGGGAGCCTTGCTACACTGATGGGCGGGATGTAAATTGCCAACAGCCACTCTGGAGAAGCATACGGTGAGTCCTGAAACATCTAAAAAACACAGCTTAGAGAGCATAGGGCACTTCCACTCATGGGGGTATAAATTGGGAAAATGAAAAATCAGCAAGACACAAGCACCCCAAAGTTTAGGGCTGCTCTGTTGACAAGGACCTCCACTTCATTCCACCTTCAATATCCCAGGAAAGAGAAAAATGGATAAAGAAGTTGTGGTCCTTATGTACAATGGAATATCACTCAGCCATGAAATCAATGTCATAAGGCTAGTAGCAGCATGATGAGTGGATTTAGGTACGACGATTCTAAGTGAAATAAGTCACACAGAAAAGGACACTTCTCATAAGGTATCACTGATAGAGGGAATGTAAAAACCGTTACACTTGAACTGAATTACAAAACAGAACAGAGTCACACATGCAGAAAACACACTATGGCTGCTTAACGGGAAAGGTGAGGTGGGGTGATACATAAAACAAGGGTTTCAAATTAGCTCAGATACCGTTCCATAAAACCAATATGTAATAGACAAGACCTACTCCTTGCTCAGAGAACTGGACTCAACACGCCCTATTCACCGCACAAGAATGTATCTGACTAGTAATAATCTTAAAACCTATGTATTGATATCTCTCTGTTAGTGTGTCAAGTGGCTGTAAAGCGGCATAAACACAGCAGTGAAAAGCAGCTAAACCCCATTATAAAAATAAATTACTTTGAAAAACCCATGAAACAAAGACAGTGAAAGAGATAGAAATTCTTACACAATGCGTTCAGGGGCTGTGATGCAACCTGGATTGACCATATCTAGACCC
This sequence comes from Balaenoptera borealis, assembly GCF_965194805.1. NCBI lineage: Eukaryota > Metazoa > Chordata > Mammalia > Artiodactyla > Balaenopteridae > Balaenoptera > Balaenoptera borealis. The sequence continues at coordinate 104,336 of NW_028123365.1, forward strand.
ACAGCTGGATGAGACATAAGGGTGGACACTGTTGCGGCTGAGAGGTTTGGTGAGGTTGGGTGAGCAAACGCAGACCCTTTAAAGTAATACTGCGTGGTACCCATCGCATGGGTCCCAAATCTCCAGGTTCAAGGGCATCTTCCTACATCGTAAACATGCATGAGATACCCAGAAGATGGTACACCGTGTGATGGGGAAAGGTTTCTAAAACGCACCTCATTTCTCATCTGCCTGTGCCCGGTTTCGCCATTCCAGCCACTTTAATAGCAATCTCCCTCCTTGGAGCATCATCACCTTTAACCTCCTGTTCCATACAGGTTGCAATTTGTCCTGAGGATGAACGGGAAGACGTGGAACCAATGAGAGACTAGCTCTTGGTGTTGGGACAGGCACAGGTCACTCTATTTTCCCATCAGGAAGAAGAATTAACCACAGGCTCAGCCTGCCCCCCGGATCAAGAACAGGGCCTGAAGCCATCCTGCGCTTTTGCGGCCAGCTCCCTAAAAAGCGAGTTGTAAAATGAAGGTTCAGGGCACTGCAATTCACAAACCTGCAGACTTATAAATGATAACTCTCATCCACAAATATATTGAGGGAAGGCAAAGAAGAGGATTTGAAATCAAGGCAGAATTGCAGGAAACAAATTTCAGGAGGTAGATTCGAATCGCCTTTAAAGCACATGAAAAGCGGCAAAACGTTGACAATGATGCCCTTGGCCAAAAAGGGCGTATGCGTTTTTTCCTGAATATATTCAGGAAAAAACGCATACGCCCTTTTTGGCCAACCAAGCAACCTGGAAAGGCAAATCAGCGCTACAAAGAAGTCTCGCTTCCCATCGGTTAAAAGGGCCATGCTGAAAAAAGTGTCAAAACCAGAAATGCAGGACAGGCCATGGAGAAATGGGAGCCTTGCTACACTGATGGGCGGGATGTAAATTGTCAACAGCCACTCTGGAGAAGTGTACGGTGAGTCCTGAAACGTCTAAAAAGCAAAGCTTAGAGAGCATAGGGCACTTCCACTCATGGGGGTATAAATTGGGAAAATTAAAAATCAGCAAGACACAAGCACCCCAAAGTTTAGGGCTGCTCTGTTGACAAGGACCTCCACTTCATTCCACCTTCAATATCCCAGGAAAGAGAAAAATGGATAAAGAAGTTGTGGTCCTTATGTACAATGGAATATCACTCAGCCATGAAATCAATGTCATAAGGCTAGTAGCAGCATGATGAGTGGATTTAGGTACGACGATTCTAAGTGAAATAAGTCACACAGAAAAGGACACTTCTCATAAGGTATCACTGATAGAGGGAATGTAAAAACCGTTACACTTGAACTGAATTACAAAACAGAACAGAGTCACACATGCAGAAAACACACTATGGCTGCTTAACGGGAAAGGTGAGGTGGGGTGATACATAAAACAAGGGTTTCAAATTAGCTCAGATACCGTTCCATAAACCCAATATGTAATAGACAAGACCTACTCCTTGCTCAGAGAACTGGACTCAACACGCCCTATTCACCGCACAAGAATATATCTGACTAGTAATAATCTTAAAACCTATGTATTGATATCTCTCTGTTAGTGTGTCAAGTGGGTGTAAAGCGGCATAAACACAGCAGTGAAAAGCAGCTAAACCCCATTATAAAAATAAATTACTTTGAAAAACCCATGAAACAAAGACAGTGAAAGAGAGAGAAATTCTTACACAATGCGTTCCGGGGCTGTGATGCAACCTGGATTGACCATATCTAGACCCACAGCTGGATGAGACATAAGGGTGGACACTGTTGCGGCTGAGAGGTTTGGTGAGGTTGGGTGAGCAAACGCAGACCCTTTAAAGTAATACTGCGTGGTACCCATCGCATGGGTCCCAAATCTCCAGGTTCAAGGGCATCTTCCTACATCGAAAACATGCATGAGATACCCAGAAGATGGTACACCGTGTGATGGGGAAAGGTTTCTAAAACGCACCTCATTTCTCATCTGCTTGTGCCCGGGTTCGCCATTCCAGCCACTTTACTAGCAATCTCCCTACTTGGAGCATCAGCACCTTTAACCTCCTGTTCCGTACAGGTTGGAATTTGTACTGAGGATGAACGGGAAGACGTGGAACCAATGAAAGACTAGCTCTTGGTGTTGGGACAGGCACAGGTCACTCTATTTTCCCATCAGGAAGAAGAATTAACCACAGGCTCAGCCTGCCACCCGGAACCAGAACAGGGCCTGAAGCCATCCTGCGCTTTTGCGGCCAGCTCCCTAAAAAGCGAGTTGTAAAATGGAGGTTCAGGGCACTGCAATTCACAAACCTGCAGACTTATAAAAGATAACTCTCATACACAAATATATTGAGGGAAGGCAAAGAAGAGGATTTGAAATCAAGGCAGAATTGCAGGAAACAAATTTAGGAGGTAGATTCGAATCGCCTTTAAAGCACATGAAAAGCGGCAAAACGTTGACAATGATGCCCTTGGCCAAAAAGGGCGTATGCGTTTTTTCCTGAATATATTCAGGAAAAAACGCATACGCCCTTTTTGGCCAACCAAGCAACCTGGAAAGGCAAATCAGCGCTACAAAGATGTCTCACTTCCCATCGGTCAAAAGGGCCATGCTGAAAAAAGTGTCAAAACCAGAAATGCAGGACAGGCCATGGAGAAATGGGAGCCTTGCTACACTGATGGGCGGGATGTAAATTGTCAACAGCCACTCTGGAGAAGTGTACGGTGAGTCCTGAAACGTCTAAAAAGCAAAGCTTAGAGAGCATAGGGCACTTCCACTCATGGGGGTATAAATTGGGAAAATTAAAAATCAGCAAGACACAAGCACCCCAAAGTTTAGGACTGCTCTGTTGACAAGGACCTCCACTTCATTCCACCTTCAATATCCCAGGAAAGAGAAAAATGGATAAAGAAGTTGTGGTCCTTATGTACAATGGAATATCACTCAGCCATGAAATCAATGTCATAAGGCTAGTAGCAGCATGATGAGTGGATTTAGGTACGACGATTCTAAGTGAAATAAGTCACACAGAAAAGGACACTTCTCATAAGGTATCACTGATAGAGGGAATGTAAAAACCTTTACACTTGAACAGAATTACAAAACAGAACAGAGTCACACATGCAGAAAACACACTATGGCTGCTTAACGGGAAAGGTGAGGTGGGGTGATACATAAAACAAGGGTTTCAAATTAGCTCAGATACCGTTCCATAAACCCAATATGTAATAGACTAGACCTACTCCTTGCTCAGAGAACTGGACTCAACACGCCCTATTCACCGCACAAGAATATATCTGACTAGTAATAATCTTAAAACCTATGTATTGATATCTCTCTGTTAGTGTGTCAAGTGGGTGTAAAGCGGCATAAACACAGCAGTGAAAAGCAGCTAAACCCCATTATAAAAATAAATTACTTTGAAAAACCCATGAAACAAAGACAGTGAAAGAGATAGAAATTCTTACACAATGCGTTCACGGGCTGTGATGCAACCTGGATTGACCATATCTAGACCCACAGCTGGATGAGACATAAGGGTGGACACTCTTGGGGCTGAGAGGTTTGGTGAGGTTGGGTGAGCAAACGCAGACCCTTTAAAGTAATACTGCATGGTACCCATCGCATGGGTCCCAAATCTCCAGGTTCAAGGGCATCTTCCTACATCGAAAACATGCATGAGATACCCAGAAGATGGTACACCGTGTGATGGGGAAAGGTTTCTAAAACGCACCTCATTTCTCATCTCCTTGTGCCCAGGTTCGCTATTCCAGCCGCTTTACTAGCAATCTCCCTACTTGGAGCATCAGCACCTTTAACCTCCTGTTCCGTACAGGTTGCAATTTGTCCTGAGGATGAACGGGAAGACGTGGAACCAATGAGAGACTAGCTCTTGGTGTTGGGACAGGCACAGGTCACTCTATTTTCCCATCAGGAAGAAGAATTAACCACAGGCTCAGCCTGCCCCCCGGATCAAGAACAGGGCCTGAAGCCATCCTGCGCTTTTGCGGCCAGCTCCCTAAAAAGCGAGTTGTAAAATGGAGGTTCAGGGCACTGCAATTCACAAACCTGCAGACTTATAAATGATAACTCTCATCCACAAATATATTGAGGGAAGGCAAAGAAGAGGATTTGAAATCAAGGCAGAATTGCAGGAAACAAATTTCAGGAGGTAGATTCGAATCGCCTTTAAAGCACATGAAAAGCAGCAAAACGTTGACAATGATGCCCTTGGCCAAAAAGGGCGTATGCGTTTTTTCCTGAATATATTCAGGAAAAAACGCATACGCCCTTTTTGGCCAACCAAGCAACCTGGAAAGGCAAATCAGCGCTACAAAGAAGTCTCGCTTCCCATCGGTTAAAAGGGCCATGCTGAAAAAAGTGTCAAAACCAGAAATGCAGGACAGGCCATGGAGAAATGGGAGCCTTGCTACACTGATGGGCGGGATGTAAATTGTCAACAGCCACTCTGGAGAAGTGTACGGTGAGTCCTGAAACGTCTAAAAAGCAAAGCTTAGAGAGCATAGGGCACTTCCACTCATGGGGGTATAAATTGGGAAAATTAAAAATCAGCAAGACACAAGCACCCCAAAGTTTAGGGCTGCTCTGTTGACAAGGACCTCCACTTCATTCCACCTTCAATATCCCAGGAAAGAGAAAAATGGATAAAGAAGTTGTGGTCCTTATGTACAATGGAATATCACTCAGCCATGAAATCAATGTCATAAGGCTAGTAGCAGCATGATGAGTGGATTTAGGTACGACGATTCTAAGTGAAATAAGTCACACAGAAAAGGACACTTCTCATAAGGTATCACTGATAGAGGGAATGTAAAAACCGTTACACTTGAACTGAATTACAAAACAGAACAGAGTCACACATGCAGAAAACACACTATGGCTGCTTAACAGGAAAGGTGAGGTGGGGTGATACATAAAACAAGGGTTTCAAATTAGCTCAGATACCGTTCCATAAAACCAATATGTAATAGACAAGACCTACTCCTTGCTCAGAGAACTGGACTCAACACGCCCTATTCACCGCACAAGAATATATCTGACTAGTAATAATCTTAAAACCTATGTATTGATATCTCTCTGTTAGTGTGTCAAGTGGCTGTAAAGCGGCATAAACACAGCAGTGAAAAGCAGCTAAACCCCATTATAAAAATAAATTACTTTGAAAAACCCATGAAACAAAGACAGTGAAAGAGATAGAAATTCTTACACAATGCGTTCAGGGGCTGTGATGCAACCTGGATTGACCATATCTAGACCCACAGCTGGATGAGACATAAGGGTGGACACTGTTGCGGCTGAGAGGTTTGGTGAGGTTGGGTGAGCAAACGCAGACCCTTTAAAGTAATACTGCGTGGTACCCATCGCATGGGTCCCAAATCTCCAGGTTCAAGGGCATCTTCCTACATCGTAAACATGCATGAGATACCCAGAAGATGGTACACCGTGTGATGGGGAAAGGTTTCTAAAACGCACCTCATTTCTCATCTGCCTGTGCCCGGTTTCGCCATTCCAGCCACTTTAATAGCAATCTCCCTCCTTGGAGCATCATCACCTTTAACCTCCTGTTCCGTACAGGTTGCAATTTGTCCTGAGGATGAACGGGAAGACGTGGAACCAATGAGAGACTAGCTCTTGGTGTTGGGACAGGCACAGGTCACTCTATTTTCCCATCAGGAAGAAGAATTAACCACAGGCTCAGCCTGCCCCCCGGATCAAGAACAGGGCCTGAAGCCATCCTGCGCTTTTGCGGCCAGCTCCCTAAAAAGCGAGTTGTAAAATGGAGGTTCAGGGCACTGCAATTCACAAACCTGCAGACTTATAAATGATAACTCTCATCCACAAATATATTGAGGGAAGGCAAAGAAGAGGATTTGAAATCAAGGCAGAATTGCAGGAAACAAATTTCAGGAGGTAGATTCGAATCGCCTTTAAAGCACATGAAAAGCGGCAAAACGTTGACAATGATGCCCTTGGCCAAAAAGGGCGTATGCGTTTTTTCCTGAATATATTCAGGAAAAAACGCATACGCCCTTTTTGGCCAACCAAGCAACCTGGAAAGGCAAATCAGCGCTACAAAGAAGTCTCGCTTCCCATCGGTTAAAAGGGCCATGCTGAAAAAAGTGTCAAAACCAGAAATGCAGGACAGGCCATGGAGAAATGGGAGCCTTGCTACACTGATGGGCGGGATGTAAATTGTCAACAGCCACTCTGGAGAAGTGTACGGTGAGTCCTGAAACGTCTAAAAAGCAAAGCTTAGAGAGCATAGGGCACTTCCACTCATGGGGGTATAAATTGGGAAAATTAAAAATCAGCAAGACACAAGCACCCCAAAGTTTAGGGCTGCTCTGTTGACAAGGACCTCCACTTCATTCCACCTTCAATATCCCAGGAAAGAGAAAAATGGATAAAGAAGTTGTGGTCCTTATGTACAATGGAATATCACTCAGCCATGAAATCAATGTCATAAGGCTAGTAGCAGCATGATGAGTGGATTTAGGTACGACGATTCTAAGTGAAATAAGTCACACAGAAAAGGACACTTCTCATAAGGTATCACTGATAGAGGGAATGTAAAAACCGTTACACTTGAACTGAATTACAAAACAGAACAGAGTCACACATGCAGAAAACACACTATGGCTGCTTAACGGGAAAGGTGAGGTGGGGTGATACATAAAACAAGGGTTTCAAATTAGCTCAGATACCGTTCCATAAACCCAATATGTAATAGACAAGACCTACTCCTTGCTCAGAGAACTGGACTCAACACGCCCTATTCACCGCACAAGAATATATCTGACTAGTAATAATGTTAAAACCTATGTATTGATATCTCTCTGTTAGTGTGTCAAGTGGGTGTAAAGCGGCATAAACACAGCAGTGAAAAGCAGCTAAACCCCATTATAAAAATAAATTACTTTGAAAAACCCATGAAACAAAGACAGTGAAAGAGAGAGAAATTCTTACACAATGCGTTCCGGGGCTGTGATGCAACCTGGATTGACCATATCTAGACCCACAGCTGGATGAGACATAAGGGTGGACAGTGTTGCGGCTGAGAGGTTTGGTGAGGTTGGGTGAGCAAACGCAGACCCTTTAAAGTAATACTGCGTGGTACCCATCGCATGGGTCCCAAATCTCCAGGTTCAAGGGCATCTTCCTACATCGAAAACATGCATGAGATACCCAGAAAATGGTACACCGTGTGATGGGGAAAGGTTTCTAAAACGCACCTCATTTCTCATCTGCTTGTGCCCGGGTTCGCCATTCCAGCCACTTTACTAGCAATCTCCCTACTTGGAGCATCAGCACCTTTAACCTCCTGTTCCGTACAGGTTGGAATTTGTACTGAGGATGAACGGGAAGACGTGGAACCAATGAAAGACTAGCTCTTGGTGTTGGGACAGGCACAGGTCACTCTATTTTCCCATCAGGAAGAAGAATTAACCACAGGCTCAGCCTGCCACCCGGAACCAGAACAGGGCCTGAAGCCATCCTGCGCTTTTGCGGCCAGCTCCCTAAAAAGCGAGTTGTAAAATGGAGGTTCAGGGCACTGCAATTCACAAACCTGCAGAGTTATAAATGATAACTCTCGTCCACAAATATATTGAGGGAAGGCAAAGAAGAGGATTTGAAATCAAGGCAGAATTGCAGGAAACAGATTTCAGGAGGTAGATTCGAATCGCCTTTAAAGCACATGAAAAGCGGCAAAACGTTGACAATGATGCCCTTGGCCAAAAAGGGCGTATGCGTTTTTTCCTGAATATATTCAGGAAAAAACGCATACGCCCTTTTTGGCCAACCAAGCAACCTGGAAAGGCAAATCAGCGCTACAAAGATGTCTCGCTTCCCATCGGTCAAAAGGGCCATGCTGAAAAAAGTGTCAAAACCAGAAATGCAGGACAGGCCATGGAGAAATGGGAGCCTTGCTACACTGATGGGCGGGATGTAAATTGTCAACAGCCACTCTGGAGAAGCGTACGGTGAGTCCTGAAACGTCTAAAAAGCAAAGCTTAGAGAGCATAGGGCACTTCCACTCATGGGGGTATAAATTGGGAAAATTAAAAATCAGCAAGACACAAGCACCCCAAAGTTTAGGGCTGCTCTGTTGACAAGGACCTCCACTTCATTCCACCTTCAATATCCCAGGAAAGAGAAAAATGGATAAAGAAGTTGTGGTCCTTATGTACAATGGAATATCACTCAGCCATGAAATCAATGTCATAAGGCTAGTAGCAGCATGATGAGTGGATTTAGGTACGACGATTCTAAGTGAAATAAGTCACACAGAAAAGGACACTTCTCATAAGGTATCACTGATAGAGGGAATGTAAAAACCGTTACACTTGAACTGAATTACAAAACAGAACAGAGTCACACATGCAGAAAACACACTATGGCTGCTTAACGGGAAAGGTGAGGTGGGGTGATACATAAAACAAGGGTTTCAAATTAGCTCAGATACCGTTCCATAAAACCAATATGTAATAGACAAGACCTACTCCTTGCTCAGAGAACTGGACTCAACACGCCCTATTCACCGCACAAGAATATATCTGACTAGTAATAATCTTAAAACCTATGTATAGATATCTCTCTGTTAGTGTGTCAAGTGGGTGTAAAGCGGCATAAACACAGAAGTGAAAAGCAGCTAAACCCCATTATAAAAATAAATTACTTTGAATAACCCATGAAACAAAGACAGTGAAAGAGAGCGAAATTCTTACACAATTCGTTCAGGGGCTGTGATGCAACCTGGATTGACCATATCTAGACACACAGCTGGATGAGACATAAGGGTGGACACTCTTGGGGCTGAGAGGTTTGGTGAGGTTGGGTGAGCAAACGCAGACCCTTTAAAGTAATACTGTGTGTTACCCATCGCATGGGTCCCAAATCTCCAGGTTCAAGGGCATCTTCCTACATCGAAAACATGCATGAGAAACCCAGAAGATGGTACACCGTGTGATGGGGAAAGGTTTCTAAAACGCACCTCATTTCTCATCTCCTTGTGCTCGGGTTCGCCATTCCAGCCACTTTACTAGCAATCTCCCTCCTTGGAGCATCAGCACCTTTAACCTCCTGTTCCGTACAGGTTGCAATTTGTCCTGAGGATGAACGGGAAGACGTGAAACCAATGAGAGACTATCTCTTGGTGTTGGGACAGGCACAGGTCACTCTATTTTCCCATCAGGAAGAAGAATTAACCACAGGCTCAGCCTGCCCCGGAACAAGTACAGGGCCTGAAGCCATCGTGCGCTTTTGCGGCCATCTCCCAAAAACGCGAGTTGTAAAATGGAGGTTCAGGGCACTGCAATTCACAAACCTGCAGAGTTATAAATGATAACTCTCGTCCACAAATATATTGAGGGAAGGCAAAGAAGAGGATTTGAAATCAAGGCAGAATTGCAGGAAACAGATTTCAGGAGGTAGATTCGAATCGCCTTTAAAGCACATGAAAAGCGGCAAAACGTTGACAATGATGCCCTTGGCCAAAAAGGGCGTATGCGTTTTTTCCTGAATATATTCAGGAAAAAACGCATACGCCCTTTTTGGCCAACCAAGCAACCTGGAAAGGCAAATCAGCGCTACAAAGATGTCTCGCTTCCCATCGGTCAAAAGGGCCATGCTGAAAAAAGTCTCAAAACCAGAAATGCAGGACAGGCCATGGAGAAATGGGAGCCTTGCTACATTGATGGGCGGGATGTAAATTGTCAACAGCCACTCTGGAGAAGCGTACGGTGAGTCCTGAAACGTCTAAAAAGCAAAGCTTAGAGAGCATAGGGCACTTCCACTCATGGAGGTATAAATTGGGAAAATTAAAAATCAGCAAGACACAAGCACCCCAAAGTTTAGGACTGCTCTGTTGACAAGGACCTCCACTTCATTCCACCTTCAATATCCCAGGAAAGAGAAAAATGGATAAAGAAGTTGTGGTCCTTATGTACAATGGAATATCACTCAGCCATGAAATCACTGTCATAAGGCTAGTAGCAGCATGATGAGTGGATTTAGGTACGACGATTCTAAGTGAAATAAGTCACACAGAAAAGGACACTTCTCATAAGGTATCACTGATAGAGGGAATGTAAAAACCGTTACACTTGAACTGAATTACAAAACAGAACAGAGTCACACATGCAGAAAACACACTATGGCTGCTTAACGGGAAAGGTGAGGTGGGGTGATACATAAAACAAGGGTTTCAAATTAGCTCAGATACCGTTCCATAAAACCAATATGTAATAGACAAGACCTACTCCTTGCTCAGAGAACTGGACTCAACACGCCCTATTCACCGCACAAGAATATATCTGACTAGTAATAATCTTAAAACCTATGTATAGATATCTCTCTGTTAGTGTGTCAAGTGGGTGTAAAGCGGCATAAACACAGAAGTGAAAAGCAGCTAAACCCCATTATAAAAATAAATTACTTTGAATAACCCATGAAACAAAGACAGTGAAAGAGAGCGAAATTCTTACACAATTCGTTCAGGGGCTGTGATGCAACCTGGATTGACCATATCTAGACACACAGCTGGATGAGACATAAGGGTGGACACTCTTGGGGCTGAGAGGTTTGGTGAGGTTGGGTGAGCAAACGCAGACCCTTTACAGTAATACTGCATGGTACCCATCGCATGGGTCACAAATCTCCAGGTTCAAGGGCATCTTCCTACATCGAAAACATGCATGAGAAACCCAGAAGATGGTACACCGTGTGATGGGGAAAGGTTTCTAAAACGCACCTCATTTCTCATCTCCTTGTGGCCGGGTTCGCTATTCCAGCCGCTTTACTAGCAATCTCCCTACTTGGAGCATCAGCACCTTTAACCTCCTGTTCCGTACAGGTTGCAATTTGTCCTGAGGATGAACTGGAAGACGTGGAACCAATGAGAGACTAGCTCTTGGTGTTGGGACAGGCACAGGTCACTCTATTTTCCCATCAGGAAGAAGAATTAACCACAGGCTCAGCCTGCCACCCGGAACCAAAACAGGGCCTGAAGCCATCCTGCGCTATTGCGGCCAGCTCTCTAAAAAGCGAGTTGTAAAATGGAGGTTCAGGGCACTACAATTCACAAACCTGCAGACTTATAAATGATAACTCTCGTCCACAAATATATTGAGGGAAGGCAAAGAAGAGGATTTGAAATCAAGGCAGAATTGCAGGAAACAGATTTCAGGAGGTAGATTCGAATCGCCTTTAAAGCACATGAAAAGCGGCAAAACGTTGACAATGATGCCCTTGGCCAAAAAGGGCGTATGCGTTTTTTCCTGAATATATTCAGGAAAAAACGCATACGCCCTTTTTGGCCAACCAAGCAACCTGGAAAGGCAAATCAGCGCTACAAAGATGTCTCGCTTCCCATCGGTCAAAAGGGCCATGCTGAAAAAAGTGTCAAAACCAGAAACGCAGGACAGGCCATGGAGAAATGGGAGCCTTGCTACACTGATGGGCGGGATGTAAATTGTCAACAGCCACTCTGGAGAAGTGTACGGTGAATCCTGAAACGTCTAAAAAGCAAAGCTTAGAGAGCATAGGGCACTTCCACTCATGGGGGTATAAATTGGGAAAATGAAAAATCAGCAAGACACAAGCACCCCAAAGTTTAGGGCTGCTCTGTTGACAAGGACCTCCACTTCATTCCACCTTCAATATCCCAGGAAAGAGAAAAATGGATAAAGAAGTTGTGGTCCTTATGTACAATGGAATATCACTCAGCCGTGAAATCAATGTCATAAGGCTAGTAGCAGGATGATGAGTGGATTTAGGTACGACGATTCTAAGTGAAATAAGTCACACAGAAAAGGACACTTCTCAGAAGGTATCACTTATAGAGGGAATGTAAAAACCGTTACACTTGAACTGAATTACAAAACAGAACAGAGTCACACATGCAGAAAACACACTATGGCTGCTTAACGGGAAAGGTGAGGTGGGGTGATACATAAAACAAGGGTTTCAAATTAGCTCAGATACCGTTCCATAAACCCAATATGTAATAGACAAGACCTACTCCTTGCTCAGAGAACTGGACTCAACACGCCCTATTCACCGCAGAAGAATATATCTGACTAGTAATAATCTTAAAAGCTATGTATTGATATCTCTCTGTTAGTGTGTCAAGTGGGTGTAAAGCGGCATAAACACAGCAGTGAAAAGCAGCTAAACCCCATTATAAAAATAAATTACTTTGAAAAACCCATGAAACAAAGACAGTGAAAGAGAGCGAAATTCTTACACAATGCGTTCAGGGGCTGTGATGCAACCTGGATTGACCATATCTAGACCCACAGCTGCATGAGACATAAGGGTGAACACTCTTGGGGCTGAGAGGTTTGGTGAGGTTGGGTGAGCAAATGCAGACCCTTTAAAGTAATACTGCGTGGTACCCATCGCATGGGTCCCAAATCTCTAGGTTCAAGGGAATCTTCCTACATCGAAAACATGCATGAGAAACCCAGAAGATGGTACACCGTGTGATGGGGAAAGGTTTCTAAAACGCACCTCATTTCTCATCTCCTTGTTCTCGGGTTCGCCATTCCAGCCACTTTACCAGCAATCTCCCTCCTTGGAGCATCATCACCTTTAACCTCCTGTTCCGTACAGGTTGCAATTTGTACTGAGGATGAACGGGAAGACGTGAAACCAATGAGAGACTATCTCTTGGTGTTGGGACAGGCACAGGTTACTCTATTTTCCCATCAGGAAGAAAAATTAACCATAGGCTCAGCCTGCCCCCCGGAACCAGAACAGGGCCTGAAGCCATCCTGCGCTTTTGCGGCCAGCTCCCTAAAAAGCGAGTTGTAAAATGGAGGTTCAGGGCACTGCAATTCACAAACCTGCAGACTTATAAATGATAACTCTCATCCACAAATATATTGAGGGAAGGCAAAGAAGAGGATTTGAAATCAAGGCAGAATTGCAGGAAACAGATTTCAGGAGGTAGATTCGAATCGCCTTTAAAGCACATGAAAAGCGGCAAAACGTTGACAATGATGCCCTTGGCCAAAAAGGGCGTATGCGTTTTTTCCTGAATATATTCAGGAAAAAACGCATACGCCCTTTTTGGCCAACCAAGCAACCTGGAAAGGCAAATCAGCGCTACAAAGATGTCTCGCTTCCCATCGGTCAAAAGGGCCATGCTGAAAAAAGTGTCAAAACCAGAAACGCAGGACAGGCCATGGAGAAATGGGAGCCTTGCTACACTGATGGGCGGGATGTAAATTGTCAACAGCCACTCTGGAGAAGTGTACGGTGAATCCTGAAACGTCTAAAAAGCAAAGCTTAGAGAGCATAGGGCACTTCCACTCATGGGGGTATAAATTGGGAAAATGAAAAATCAGCAAGACACAAGCACCCCAAAGTTTAGGGCTGCTCTGTTGACAAGGACCTCCACTTCATTCCACCTTCAATATCCCAGGAAAGAGAAAAATGGATAAAGAAGTTGTGGTCCTTATGTACAATGGAATATCACTCAGCCGTGAAATCAATGTCATAAGGCTAGTAGCAGGATGATGAGTGGATTTAGGTACGACGACTCTAAGTGAAATAAGTCACACAGAAAAGGACACTTCTCAGAAGGTATCACTTATAGAGGGAATGTAAAAACCGTTACACTTGAACTGAATTACAAAACAGAACAGAGTCACACATGCAGAAAACACACTATGGCTGCTTAACGGGAAAGGTGAGGTGGGGTGATACATAAAACAAGGGTTTCAAATTAGCTCAGATACCGTTCCATAAAACCAATATGTAATAGACAAGACCTACTCCTTGCTCAGAGAACTGGACTCAACACGCCCTATTCACCGCACAAGAATATATCTGACTAGTAATAATCTTAAAACCTATGTATAGATATCTCTCTGTTGGTGTGTCAAGTGGGTGTAAAGCGGCATAAACACAGAAGTGAAAAGCAGCTAAACCCCATTATAAAAATAAATTACTTTGAATAACCCATGAAACAAAGACAGTGAAAGAGAGCGAAATTCTTACACAATTCGTTCAGGGGCTGTGATGCAACCTGGATTGACCATATCTAGACACACAGCTGCATGAGACATAAGGGTGGACACTCTTGGGGCTGAGAGGTTTGGTGAGGTTGGGTGAGCAAACGCAGACACTTTAAAGTAATACTGTGTGGTACCCATCGCATGGGTCCCAAATCTCCAGGTTCAAGGGCATCTTCCTACATCGAAAACATGCATGAGAAACCCAGAAGATGGTACACCGTGTGATGGGGAAAGGTTTCTAAAACGCACCTCATTTCTCATCTCCTTGTGCTCGGGTTCGCCATTCCAGCCACTTTACTAGCAATCTCCCTCCTTGGAGCATCATCACCTTTAACCTCCTGTTCCGTACAGGTTGCAATTTGTCCTGAGGATGAACGGGAAGACGTGGAACCAATGAGAGACTAGCTCTTGGTGTTGGCACAGGCACAGGTCACTCTATTTTCCCATCAGGAAGAAGAATTAACCACAGGCTCAGCCTGTCCCCCGGAACAAGAACAGGGCCTGAAGCCATCCTGCGCTTTTGCGGCCATCTCCCAAAAACGCGAGTTGTAAAATGGAGGTTCAGGGCACTGCAATTCACAAACCTGCAGAGTTATTAATGATAACTCTCGTCCACAAATATATTGAGGGAAGGCAACGAAGAGGATTTGAAATCAAGGCAGAATTGCAGGAAACAGATTTCAGGAGGTAGATTCGAAGCTCCTTTAAAGCACATGAAAAGCGGCAAAACGTTGACAATGATGCCCTTGGCCAAAAAGGGCGTATGCGTTTTTTCCTGAATATATTCAGGAAAAAACGCATACGCCCTTTTTGGCCAACCAAGCAACCTGGAAAGGCAAATCAGCGCTACAAAGATGTCTCGCTTCCCATCGGTTAAAAAGGCCATGCTGAAAAAAGTGTCAAAACCAGAAATGCAGGACAGGCCATGGAGAAATGGGAGCCTTGCTACACTGATGGGCGGGATGTAAATTGCCAACAGCCACTCTGGAGAAGTGTACGGTGAGTCCTGAAACATCTAAAAAACAAAGCTTAGAGAGCATAGGGCACTTCCACTCATGGGGTTATAAATTGGGAAAATTAAAAATCAGCAAGACACAAGCACCCCAAAGTTTAGGGCTGCTCTGTTGACAAGGACCTCCACTTCATTCCACCTTCAATATCCCAGGAAAGAGAAAAATGGATAAAGAAGTTGTGGTCCTTATGTACAATGGAATATCACTCAGCCGTGAAATCAATGTCATAAGGCTAGTAGCAGCATGATGAGTGGATTTAGGTACGACGACTCTAAGTGAAATAAGTCACACAGAAAAGGACACTTCTCATAAGGTATCACTTATAGAGGGAATGTAAAAACCGTTACACTTGAACTGAATTACAAAACAGAACAGAGGCACACATGCAGAAAACACACTATGGCTGCTTAACGGGAAAGGTGAGGTGGGGTGATACATAAAACAAGGGTTTCAAATTAGCTCAGATACCGTTCCATAAACCCAATATGTAATAGACAAGACCTACTC
This sequence comes from Balaenoptera borealis, assembly GCF_965194805.1. Taxonomy (NCBI): domain Eukaryota; kingdom Metazoa; phylum Chordata; class Mammalia; order Artiodactyla; family Balaenopteridae; genus Balaenoptera; species Balaenoptera borealis. The sequence goes on from NW_028123365.1 coordinate 119,899, forward strand.
CTTGCTCAGAGAACTGGACTCAACACGCCCTATTCACCGCACAAGAATATATCTGACTAGTAATAATCTTAAAACCTATGTATTGATATCTCTCTGTTAGTGTGTCAAGTGGGTAAAAAGCGGCATAAACACAGCAGTGAAAAGCAGCTAAACCCCATTATAAAAATAAATTACTTTGAAAAACCCATGAAACAAAGACAGTGAAAGAGAGAGAAATTCTTACACAATGCGTTCAGGGGCTGTGATGCAACCTGGATTGACCATATCTAGACCCACAGCTGGATGAGACATAAGGGTGGACACTGTTGCGGCTGAGAGGTTTGGTGAGGTTGGGTGAGCAAACGCAGACCCTTTAAAGTAATACTGCGTGGTACCCATCGCATGGGTCCCAAATCTCCAGGTTCCAGGGCATCTTCCTACATCGAAAACATGCATGAGATACCCAGAAGATGGTACACCGTGTGATGGGGAAAGGTTTCTAAAACGCACCTCATTTCTCATCTGCTTGTGCCCGGATTCGCCATTCCAGCCACTTAACTAGCAATCTCCCTCCTTGGAGCATCAGCACCTTTAATCTCCTGTTCCGTACAGGTTGCAATTTGTACTGAGGATGAACGGGAAGACGTGGAACCAATGAAAGACTAGCTCTTGGTGTTGGGACAGGCACAGGTCACTCTATTTTCCCATCAGGAAGAATAATTAACCACAGGCTCAGCCTGCCCCCCGGAACCAGAACAGGGCCTGAAGCCATCCTGCGCTTTTGCGGCCAGCTCCCTAAAAAGCGAGTTGTAAAATGGAGGTTCAGGGCACTGCAATTCACAAACCTGCAGAGTTATAAATGATAACTCTCATCCACAAATATATTGAGGGAAGGCAAAGAAGAGGATTTGAAATCAAGGCAGAATTGCAGGAAACAGATTTCAGGAGGTAGATTCGAATCGCCTTTAAAGCACATGAAAAGCGGCAAAACGTTGACAATGATGCCCTTGGCCAAAAAGGGCGTATGCGTTTTTTCCTGAATATATTCAGGAAAAAACGCATACGCCCTTTTTGGCCAACCAAGCAACCTGGAAAGGCAAATCAGCGCTACAAAGATGTCTCGCTTCCCATCGGTCAAAAGGGCCATGCTGAAAAAAGTCTCAAAACCAAAAATGCAGGACAGGCCATGGAGAAATGGGAGCCTTGCTACACTGATGGGCGGGATGTAAATTGTCAACAGCCACTCTGGAGAAGTGTACGGTGAGTCCTGAAACGTCTAAAAAGCAAAGCTTAGAGAGCATAGGGCACTTCCACTCATGGGGGTATAAATTGGGAAAATTAAAAATCAGCAAGACACAAGCACCCCAAAGTTTAGGGCTGCTCTGTTGACAAGGACCTCCACTTCATTCCACCTTCAATATCCCAGGAAAGAGAAAAATGGATAAAGAAGTTGTGGTCCTTATGTACAATGGAATATCACTCAGCCGTGAAATCAATGTCATAAGGCTAGTAGCAGGATGATGAGTGGATTTAGGTACGACGACTCTAAGTGAAATAAGTCACACAGAAAAGGACACTTCTCAGAAGGTATCACTTATAGAGGGAATGTAAAAACCGTTACACTTGAACTGAATTACAAAACAGAACAGAGTCACACATGCAGAAAACACACTATGGCTGCTTAACGGGAAAGGTGAGGTGGGGTGATACATAAAACAAGGGTTTCAAATTAGCTCAGATACCGTTCCATAAACCCAATATGTAATAGACAAGACCTACTCCTTGCTCAGAGAACTGGACTCAACACGCCCTATTCACCGCACAAGAATATATCTGACTAGTAATAATCTTAAAAGCTATGTATTGATATCTCTCTGTTAGTGTGTCAAGTGGGTGTAAAGCGGCATAAACACAGCAGTGAAAAGCAGCTAAACCCCATTATAAAAATAAATTACTTTGAAAAACCCATGAAACAAAGACAGTGAAAGAGAGCGAAATTCTTACACAATGCGTTCAGGGGCTGTGATGCAACCTGGATTGACCATATCTAGACCCACAGCTGGATGAGACATAAGGGTGAACACTGTTGCGGCTGAGAGGTTTGGTGAGGTTGGGTGAGCAAACGCAGACCCTTTAAAGTAATACTGCGTGGTACCCATCGCATGGGTCTCAAATCTCTAGGTTCAAGGGAATCTTCCTACATCGAAAACATGCATGAGAAACCCAGAAGATGGTACACCGTGTGATGGGGAAAGGTTTCTAAAACGCACCTCATTTCTCATCTCCTTGTGCTCGGGTTCGCCATTCCAGCCACTTTACTAGCAATCTCCCTCCTTGGAGCATCATCACCTTTAACCTCCTGTTCCGTACAGGTTGCAATTTGTCCTGAGGATGAACGGGAAGACGTGAAACCAATGAGAGACTATCTCTTGGTGTTGAGACAGGCACAGGTCACTCTATTTTCCCATCAGGAAGAAGAATTAACCACAGGCTCAGCCTGCCCCCGGAACAAGAACAGGGCCTGAAGCCATCGTGCGCTTTTGCGGCCATCTCCCAAAAACGCGAGTTGTAAAATGGAGGTTCAGGGCACTGCAATTCACAAACCTGCAGAGTTATAAATGATAACTCTCGTCCACAAATATATTGAGGGAAGGCAAAGAAGAGGATTTGAAATCAAGGCAGAATTGCAGGAAACAGATTTCAGGAGGTAGATTCGAATCGCCTTTAAAGCACATGAAAAGCGGCAAAACGTTGACAATGATGCCCTTGGCCAAAAAGGGCGTATGCGTTTTTTCCTGAATATATTCAGGAAAAAACGCATACGCCCTTTTTGGCCAACCAAGCAACCTGGAAAGGCAAATCAGCGCTACAAAGATGTCTCGCTTCCCATCGGTCAAAAGGGCCATGCTGAAAAAAGTGTCAAAACCAGAAACGCAGGACAGGCCATGGAGAAATGGGAGCCTTGCTACACTGATGGGCGGGATGTAAATTGTCAACAGCCACTCTGGAGAAGTGTACGGTGAATCCTGAAACGTCTAAAAAGCAAAGCTTAGAGAGCATAGGGCACTTCCACTCATGGGGGTATAAATTGGGAAAATGAAAAATCAGCAAGACACAAGCACCCCAAAGTTTAGGGCTGCTCTGTTGACAAGGACCTCCACTTCATTCCACCTTCAATATCCCAGGAAAGAGAAAAATGGATAAAGAAGTTGTGGTCCTTATGTACAATGGAATATCACTCAGCCGTGAAATCAATGTCATAAGGCTAGTAGCAGGATGATGAGTGGATTTAGGTACGACGATTCTAAGTGAAATAAGTCACACAGAAAAGGACACTTCTCAGAAGGTATCACTTATAGAGGGAATGTAAAAACCGTTACACTTGAACTGAATTACAAAACAGAACAGAGTCACACATGCAGAAAACACACTATGGCTGCTTAACGGGAAAGGTGAGGTGGGGTGATACATAAAACAAGGGTTTCAAATTAGCTCAGATACCGTTCCATAAACCCAATATGTAATAGACAAGACCTACTCCTTGCTCAGAGAACTGGACTCAACACGCCCTATTCACCGCAGAAGAATATATCTGACTAGTAATAATCTTAAAAGCTATGTATTGATATCTCTCTGTTAGTGTGTCAAGTGGGTGTAAAGCGGCATAAACACAGCAGTGAAAAGCAGCTAAACCCCATTATAAAAATAAATTACTTTGAAAAACCCATGAAACAAAGACAGTGAAAGAGAGCGAAATTCTTACACAATGCGTTCAGGGGCTGTGATGCAACCTGGATTGACCATATCTAGACACACAGCTGCATGAGACATAAGGGTGGACACTCTTGGGGCTGAGAGGTTTGGTGAGGTTGGGTGAGCAAACGCAGACACTTTAAAGTAATACTGTGTGGTACCCATCGCATGGGTCCCAAATCTCCAGGTTCAAGGGCATCTTCCTACATCGAAAACATGCATGAGAAACCCAGAAGATGGTACACCGTGTGATGGGGAAAGGTTTCTAAAACGCACCTCATTTCTCATCTCCTTGTGCTCGGGTTCGCCATTCCAGCCACTTTACTAGCAATCTCCCTCCTTGGAGCATCATCACCTTTAACCTCCTGTTCCGTACAGGTTGCAATTTGTCCTGAGGATGAACGGGAAGACGTGGAACCAATGAGAGACTAGCTCTTGGTGTTGGCACAGGCACAGGTCACTCTATTTTCCCATCAGGAAGAAGAATTAACCACAGGCTCAGCCTGTCCCCCGGAACAAGAACAGGGCCTGAAGCCATCCTGCGCTTTTGCGGCCATCTCCCAAAAACGCGAGTTGTAAAATGGAGGTTCAGGGCACTGCAATTCACAAACCTGCAGAGTTATTAATGATAACTCTCGTCCACAAATATATTGAGGGAAGGCAACGAAGAGGATTTGAAATCAAGGCAGAATTGCAGGAAACAGATTTCAGGAGGTAGATTCGAAGCTCCTTTAAAGCACATGAAAAGCGGCAAAACGTTGACAATGATGCCCTTGGCCAAAAAGGGCGTATGCGTTTTTTCCTGAATATATTCAGGAAAAAACGCATACGCCCTTTTTGGCCAACCAAGCAACCTGGAAAGGCAAATCAGCGCTACAAAGATGTCTCGCTTCCCATCGGTTAAAAAGGCCATGCTGAAAAAAGTGTCAAAACCAGAAATGCAGGACAGGCCATGGAGAAATGGGAGCCTTGCTACACTGATGGGCGGGATGTAAATTGCCAACAGCCACTCTGGAGAAGTGTACGGTGAGTCCTGAAACATCTAAAAAACAAAGCTTAGAGAGCATAGGGCACTTCCACTCATGGGGTTATAAATTGGGAAAATTAAAAATCAGCAAGACACAAGCACCCCAAAGTTTAGGGCTGCTCTGTTGACAAGGACCTCCACTTCATTCCACCTTCAATATCCCAGGAAAGAGAAAAATGGATAAAGAAGTTGTGGTCCTTATGTACAATGGAATATCACTCAGCCGTGAAATCAATGTCATAAGGCTAGTAGCAGCATGATGAGTGGATTTAGGTACGACGACTCTAAGTGAAATAAGTCACACAGAAAAGGACACTTCTCATAAGGTATCACTTATAGAGGGAATGTAAAAACCGTTACACTTGAACTGAATTACAAAACAGAACAGAGGCACACATGCAGAAAACACACTATGGCTGCTTAACGGGAAAGGTGAGGTGGGGTGATACATAAAACAAGGGTTTCAAATTAGCTCAGATACCGTTCCATAAACCCAATATGTAATAGACAAGACCTACTCCTTGCTCAGAGAACTGGACTCAACACGCCCTATTCACCGCACAAGAATATATCTGACTAGTAATAATCTTAAAACCTATGTATTGATATCTCTCTGTTAGTGTGTCAAGTGGGTAAAAAGCGGCATAAACACAGCAGTGAAAAGCAGCTAAACCCCATTATAAAAATAAATTACTTTGAAAAACCCATGAAACAAAGACAGTGAAAGAGAGAGAAATTCTTACACAATGCGTTCAGGGGCTGTGATGCAACCTGGATTGACCATATCTAGACCCACAGCTGGATGAGACATAAGGGTGGACACTGTTGCGGCTGAGAGGTTTGGTGAGGTTGGGTGAGCAAACGCAGACCCTTTAAAGTAATACTGCGTGGTACCCATCGCATGGGTCCCAAATCTCCAGGTTCCAGGGCATCTTCCTACATCGAAAACATGCATGAGATACCCAGAAGATGGTACACCGTGTGATGGGGAAAGGTTTCTAAAACGCACCTCATTTCTCATCTGCTTGTGCCCGGATTCGCCATTCCAGCCACTTAACTAGCAATCTCCCTCCTTGGAGCATCAGCACCTTTAATCTCCTGTTCCGTACAGGTTGCAATTTGTACTGAGGATGAACGGGAAGACGTGGAACCAATGAAAGACTAGCTCTTGGTGTTGGGACAGGCACAGGTCACTCTATTTTCCCATCAGGAAGAATAATTAACCACAGGCTCAGCCTGCCCCCCGGAACCAGAACAGGGCCTGAAGCCATCCTGCGCTTTTGCGGCCAGCTCCCTAAAAAGCGAGTTGTAAAATGGAGGTTCAGGGCACTGCAATTCACAAACCTGCAGAGTTATAAATGATAACTCTCATCCACAAATATATTGAGGGAAGGCAAAGAAGAGGATTTGAAATCAAGGCAGAATTGCAGGAAACAGATTTCAGGAGGTAGATTCGAATCGCCTTTAAAGCACATGAAAAGCGGCAAAACGTTGACAATGATGCCCTTGGCCAAAAAGGGCGTATGCGTTTTTTCCTGAATATATTCAGGAAAAAACGCATACGCCCTTTTTGGCCAACCAAGCAACCTGGAAAGGCAAATCAGCGCTACAAAGATGTCTCGCTTCCCATCAGTCAAAAGGGCCATACTGAAAAAAGTGTCAAAACCAGAAATGCAGGACAGGCCATGGAGAAATGGGAGCCTTGCTACACTGATGGGCGGGATGTAAATTGTCAACAGCCACTCTGGAGAAGTGTACGGTGAGTCCTGAAACGTCTAAAAAGCAAAGCTTAGGGAGCATAGGGCACTTCCACTCATGGGGGTATAAATTGGGAAAATTAAAAATCAGCAAGACACAAGCACCCCAAAGTTTAGGGCTGCTCTGTTGACAAGGACCTCCACTTCATTCCACCTTCAATATCCCAGGAAAGAGAAAAATGGATAAAGAAGTTGTGGTCCTTATGTACAATGGAATATCACTCAGCCATGAAATCAATGTCATAAGGCTAGTAGCAGCATGATGAGTGGATTTAGGTACGACGATTCTAAGTGAAATAAGTGACACAGAAAAGGACACTTCTCAAAAGGTATCACTGATAGAGGGAATGTAAAAACCGTTACACTTGAACTGAATTACAAAACAGAACAGAGGCACACATGCAGAAAACACACTATGGCTGCTTAACGGGAAAGGTGAGGTGGGGTGATACATAAAACAAGGGTTTCAAATTAGCTCAGATACCGTTCCATAAAACCAATATGTAATAGACAAGACCTACTCCTTGCTCAGAGAACTGGACTCAACACACCCTATTCACCGCACAAGAATATATCTGACTAGTAATAATCTTAAAACCTATGTATTGATATCTCTCTGTTAGTGTGTCAAGTGGGTAAAAAGCGGCATAAACACAGCAGTGAAAAGCAGCTAAACCCCATTATAAAAATAAATTACTTTGAAAAACCCATGAAACAAAGACAGTGAAAGAGAGAGAAATTCTTACACAATGCGTTCAGGGGCTGTGATGCAACCTGGATTGACCATATCTAGACCCACAGCTGGATGAGACATAAGGGTGGACACTGTTGTGGCTGAGAGGTTTGGTGAGGTTGGGTGAGCAAACGCAGACCCTTTAAAGTAATACTGCGTGGTACCCATCGCATGGGTCCCAAATCTCCAGGTTCCAGAGCATCTTCCTACATCGAAAACATGCATGAGATACCCAGAAGATGGTACACCGTGTGATGGGGAAAGGTTTCTAAAACGCACCTCATTTCTCATCTCCTTGTGCTCGGGTTCGCCATTCCAGCCACTTTACTAGCAATCTCCCTCCTTGGAGCATCATCACCTTTAACCTCCTGTTCCGTACAGGTTGCAATTTGTCCTGAGGATGAACGGGAAGACGTGGAACCAATGAGAGACTAGCTCTTGGTGTTGGCACAGGCACAGGTCACTCTATTTTCCCATCAGGAAGAAGAATTAACCACAGGCTCAGCCTGTCCCCCGGAACAAGAACAGGGCCTGAAGCCATCCTGCGCTTTTGCGGCCATCTCCCAAAAACGCGAGTTGTAAAATGGAGGTTCAGGGCACTGCAATTCACAAACCTGCAGAGTTATTAATGATAACTCTCGTCCACAAATATATTGAGGGAAGGCAACGAAGAGGATTTGAAATCAAGGCAGAATTGCAGGAAACAGATTTCAGGAGGTAGATTCGAAGCTCCTTTAAAGCACATGAAAAGCGGCAAAACGTTGACAATGATGCCCTTGGCCAAAAAGGGCGTATGCGTTTTTTCCTGAATATATTCAGGAAAAAACGCATACGCCCTTTTTGGCCAACCAAGCAACCTGGAAAGGCAAATCAGCGCTACAAAGATGTCTCGCTTCCCATCGGTTAAAAAGGCCATGCTGAAAAAAGTGTCAAAACCAGAAATGCAGGACAGGCCATGGAGAAATGGGAGCCTTGCTACACTGATGGGCGGGATGTAAATTGCCAACAGCCACTCTGGAGAAGTGTACGGTGAGTCCTGAAACATCTAAAAAACAAAGCTTAGAGAGCATAGGGCACTTCCACTCATGGGGTTATAAATTGGGAAAATTAAAAATCAGCAAGACACAAGCACCCCAAAGTTTAGGGCTGCTCTGTTGACAAGGACCTCCACTTCATTCCACCTTCAATATCCCAGGAAAGAGAAAAATGGATAAAGAAGTTGTGGTCCTTATGTACAATGGAATATCACTCAGCCGTGAAATCAATGTCATAAGGCTAGTAGCAGCATGATGAGTGGATTTAGGTACGACGACTCTAAGTGAAATAAGTCACACAGAAAAGGACACTTCTCATAAGGTATCACTGATAGAGGGAATGTAAAAACCGTTACACTTGAACTGAATTACAAAACAGAACAGAGTCACACATGCAGAAAACACACTATGGCTGCTTAACGGGAAAGGTGAGGTGGGGTGATACATAAAACAAGGGTTTCAAATTAGCTCAGATACCGTTCCATAAACCCAATATGTAATAGACAAGACCTACTCCTTGCTCAGAGAACTGGACTCAACACGCCCTATTCACCGCACAAGAATATATCTGACTAGTAATAATCTTAAAACCTATGTATTGATATCTCTCTGTTAGTGTGTCAAGTGGGTAAAAAGCGGCATAAACACAGCAGTGAAAAGCAGCTAAACCCCATTATAAAAATAAATTACTTTGAAAAACCCATGAAACAAAGACAGTGAAAGAGAGAGAAATTCTTACACAATGCGTTCAGGGGCTGTGATGCAACCTGGATTGACCATATCTAGACCCACAGCTGGATGAGACATAAGGGTGGACACTGTTGCGGCTGAGAGGTTTGGTGAGGTTGGGTGAGCAAACGCAGACCCTTTAAAGTAATACTGCGTGGTACCCATCGCATGGGTCCCAAATCTCCAGGTTCCAGGGCATCTTCCTACATCGAAAACATGCATGAGATACCCAGAAGATGGTACACCGTGTGATGGGGAAAGGTTTCTAAAACGCACCTCATTTCTCATCTGCTTGTGCCCGGATTCGCCATTCCAGCCACTTAACTAGCAATCTCCCTCCTTGGAGCATCAGCACCTTTAATCTCCTGTTCCGTACAGGTTGCAATTTGTACTGAGGATGAACGGGAAGACGTGGAACCAATGAAAGACTAGCTCTTGGTGTTGGGACAGGCACAGGTCACTCTATTTTCCCATCAGGAAGAATAATTAACCACAGGCTCAGCCTGCCCCCCGGAACCAGAACAGGGCCTGAAGCCATCCTGCGCTTTTGCGGCCAGCTCCCTAAAAAGCGAGTTGTAAAATGGAGGTTCAGGGCACTGCAATTCACAAACCTGCAGAGTTATAAATGATAACTCTCATCCACAAATATATTGAGGGAAGGCAAAGAAGAGGATTTGAAATCAAGGCAGAATTGCAGGAAACAGATTTCAGGAGGTAGATTCGAATCGCCTTTAAAGCACATGAAAAGCGGCAAAACGTTGACAATGATGCCCTTGGCCAAAAAGGGCGTATGCGTTTTTTCCTGAATATATTCAGGAAAAAACGCATACGCCCTTTTTGGCCAACCAAGCAACCTGGAAAGGCAAATCAGCGCTACAAAGATGTCTCGCTTCCCATCAGTCAAAAGGGCCATACTGAAAAAAGTGTCAAAACCAGAAATGCAGGACAGGCCATGGAGAAATGGGAGCCTTGCTACACTGATGGGCGGGATGTAAATTGTCAACAGCCACTCTGGAGAAGTGTACGGTGAGTCCTGAAACGTCTAAAAAGCAAAGCTTAGGGAGCATAGGGCACTTCCACTCATGGGGGTATAAATTGGGAAAATTAAAAATCAGCAAGACACAAGCACCCCAAAGTTTAGGGCTGCTCTGTTGACAAGGACCTCCACTTCATTCCACCTTCAATATCCCAGGAAAGAGAAAAATGGATAAAGAAGTTGTGGTCCTTATGTACAATGGAATATCACTCAGCCATGAAATCAATGTCATAAGGCTAGTAGCAGCATGATGAGTGGATTTAGGTACGACGATTCTAAGTGAAATAAGTGACACAGAAAAGGACACTTCTCAAAAGGTATCACTGATAGAGGGAATGTAAAAACCGTTACACTTGAACTGAATTACAAAACAGAACAGAGTCACACATGCAGAAAACACACTATGGCTGCTTAACGGGAAAGGTGAGGTGGGGTGATACATAAAACAAGGGTTTCAAATTAGCTCAGATACCGTTCCATAAAACCAATATGTAATAGACAAGACCTACTCCTTGCTCAGAGAACTGGACTCAACACACCCTATTCACCGCACAAGAATATATCTGACTAGTAATAATCTTAAAACCTATGTATTGATATCTCTCTGTTAGTGTGTCAAGTGGGTAAAAAGCGGCATAAACACAGCAGTGAAAAGCAGCTAAACCCCATTATAAAAATAAATTACTTTGAAAAACCCATGAAACAAAGACAGTGAAAGAGAGAGAAATTCTTACACAATGCGTTCAGGGGCTGTGATGCAACCTGGATTGACCATATCTAGACCCACAGCTGGATGAGACATAAGGGTGGACACTGTTGTGGCTGAGAGGTTTGGTGAGGTTGGGTGAGCAAACGCAGACCCTTTAAAGTAATACTGCGTGGTACCCATCGCATGGGTCCCAAATCTCCAGGTTCCAGAGCATCTTCCTACATCGAAAACATGCATGAGATACCCAGAAGATGGTACACCGTGTGATGGGGAAAGGTTTCTAAAACGCACCTCATTTCTCATCTGCTTGTGCCCGGGTTCGCCATTCCAGCCACTTTACTAGCAATCTCCCTCCTTGGAGCATCAGCACCTTTAACCTCCTGTTCCGTACAGGTTGCAATTTGTCCTGAGGATGAACGGGAAGACGTGGAACCAATGAAAGACTAGCTCTTGGTGTTGGGACAGGTACAGGTCACTCTATTTTCCCATCAGGAAGAAGAATTAACCACAGGCTCATCCTGCCCCCGGAACCAGAACAGGGCCTGAAGGCATCTTGCGCTTTTGCGGCCAGCTCCCTAAAAAGCGAGTTGTAAAATGGAGGTTCAGGGCACTGCAATTCACAAACCTGCAGAGTTATAAATGATAACTCTCGTCCACAAATATATTGAGGGAAGGCAAAGAAGAGGATTTGAAATCAAGGCAGAATTGCAGGAAACAGATTTCAGGAGGTAGATTCGAAGCTCCTTTAAAACACATGAAAAGCGGCAAAACGTTGACAATGATGCCCTTGGCCAAAAAGGGCGTATGCGTTTTTTCCTGAATATATTCAGGAAAAAACGCATACGCCCTTTTTGGCCAACCAAGCAACCTGGAAAGGCAAATCAGCGCTACAAAGATGTCTCGCTTCCCATCGGTCAAAAGGGCCATGCTGAAAAAAGTCTCAAAACCAAAAATGCAGGACAGGCCATGGAGAAATGGGAGCCTTGCTACACTGATGGGCGGGATGTAAATTGTCAACAGCCACTCTGGAGAAGTGTACGGTGAGTCCTGAAACGTCTAAAAAGCAAAGCTTAGAGAGCATAGGGCACTTCCACTCATGGGGGTATAAATTGGGAAAATTAAAAATCAGCAAGACACAAGCACCCCAAAGTTTAGGGCTGCTCTGTTGACAAGGACCTCCACTTCATTCCACCTTCAATATCCCAGGAAAGAGAAAAATGGATAAAGAAGTTGTGGTCCTTATGTACAATGGAATATCACTCAGCCGTGAAATCAATGTCATAAGGCTAGTAGCAGGATGATGAGTGGATTTAGGTACGACGACTCTAAGTGAAATAAGTCACACAGAAAAGGACACTTCTCAGAAGGTATCACTTATAGAGGGAATGTAAAAACCGTTACACTTGAACTGAATTACAAAACAGAACAGAGTCACACATGCAGAAAACACACTATGGCTGCTTAACGGGAAAGGTGAGGTGGGGTGATACATAAAACAAGGGTTTCAAATTAGCTCAGATACCGTTCCATAAACCCAATATGTAATAGACAAGACCTACTCCTTGCTCAGAGAACTGGACTCAACACGCCCTATTCACCGCACAAGAATATATCTGACTAGTAATAATCTTAAAAGCTATGTATTGATATCTCTCTGTTAGTGTGTCAAGTGGGTGTAAAGCGGCATAAACACAGCAGTGAAAAGCAGCTAAACCCCATTATAAAAATAAATTACTTTGAAAAACCCATGAAACAAAGACAGTGAAAGAGAGCGAAATTCTTACACAATGCGTTCAGGGGCTGTGATGCAACCTGGATTGACCATATCTAGACCCACAGCTGGATGAGACATAAGGGTGAACACTGTTGCGGCTGAGAGGTTTGGTGAGGTTGGGTGAGCAAACGCAGACCCTTTAAAGTAATACTGCGTGGTACCCATCGCATGGGTCTCAAATCTCTAGGTTCAAGGGAATCTTCCTACATCGAAAACATGCATGAGAAACCCAGAAGATGGTACACCGTGTGATGGGGAAAGGTTTCTAAAACGCACCTCATTTCTCATCTCCTTGTGCTCGGGTTCGCCATTCCAGCCACTTTACTAGCAATCTCCCTCCTTGGAGCATCATCACCTTTAACCTCCTGTTCCGTACAGGTTGCAATTTGTCCTGAGGATGAACGGGAAGACGTGAAACCAATGAGAGACTATCTCTTGGTGTTGAGACAGGCACAGGTCACTCTATTTTCCCATCAGGAAGAAGAATTAACCACAGGCTCAGCCTGCCCCCGGAACAAGAACAGGGCCTGAAGCCATCGTGCGCTTTTGCGGCCATCTCCCAAAAACGCGAGTTGTAAAATGGAGGTTCAGGGCACTGCAATTCACAAACCTGCAGAGTTATAAATGATAACTCTCGTCCACAAATATATTGAGGGAAGGCAAAGAAGAGGATTTGAAATCAAGGCAGAATTGCAGGAAACAGATTTCAGGAGGTAGATTCGAATCGCCTTTAAAGCACATGAAAAGCGGCAAAACGTTGACAATGATGCCCTTGGCCAAAAAGGGCGTATGCGTTTTTTCCTGAATATATTCAGGAAAAAACGCATACGCCCTTTTTGGCCAACCAAGCAACCTGGAAAGGCAAATCAGCGCTACAAAGATGTCTCGCTTCCCATCGGTCAAAAGGGCCATGCTGAAAAAAGTGTCAAAACCAGAAACGCAGGACAGGCCATGGAGAAATGGGAGCCTTGCTACACTGATGGGCGGGATGTAAATTGTCAACAGCCACTCTGGAGAAGTGTACGGTGAATCCTGAAACGTCTAAAAAGCAAAGCTTAGAGAGCATAGGGCACTTCCACTCATGGGGGTATAAATTGGGAAAATGAAAAATCAGCAAGACACAAGCACCCCAAAGTTTAGGGCTGCTCTGTTGACAAGGACCTCCACTTCATTCCACCTTCAATATCCCAGGAAAGAGAAAAATGGATAAAGAAGTTGTGGTCCTTATGTACAATGGAATATCACTCAGCCGTGAAATCAATGTCATAAGGCTAGTAGCAGGATGATGAGTGGATTTAGGTACGACGATTCTAAGTGAAATAAGTCACACAGAAAAGGACACTTCTCAGAAGGTATCACTTATAGAGGGAATGTAAAAACCGTTACACTTGAACTGAATTACAAAACAGAACAGAGTCACACATGCAGAAAACACACTATGGCTGCTTAACGGGAAAGGTGAGGTGGGGTGATACATAAAACAAGGGTTTCAAATTAGCTCAGATACCGTTCCATAAACCCAATATGTAATAGACAAGACCTACTCCTTGCTCAGAGAACTGGACTCAACACGCCCTATTCACCGCAGAAGAATATATCTGACTAGTAATAATCTTAAAAGCTATGTATTGATATCTCTCTGTTAGTGTGTCAAGTGGGTGTAAAGCGGCATAAACACAGCAGTGAAAAGCAGCTAAACCCCATTATAAAAATAAATTACTTTGAAAAACCCATGAAACAAAGACAGTGAAAGAGAGCGAAATTCTTACACAATGCGTTCAGGGGCTGTGATGCAACCTGGATTGACCATATCTAGACACACAGCTGCATGAGACATAAGGGTGGACACTCTTGGGGCTGAGAGGTTTGGTGAGGTTGGGTGAGCAAACGCAGACACTTTAAAGTAATACTGTGTGGTACCCATCGCATGGGTCCCAAATCTCCAGGTTCAAGGGCATCTTCCTACATCGAAAACATGCATGAGAAACCCAGAAGATGGTACACCGTGTGATGGGGAAAGGTTTCTAAAACGCACCTCATTTCTCATCTCCTTGTGCTCGGGTTCGCCATTCCAGCCACTTTACTAGCAATCTCCCTCCTTGGAGCATCATCACCTTTAACCTCCTGTTCCGTACAGGTTGCAATTTGTCCTGAGGATGAACGGGAAGACGTGGAACCAATGAGAGACTAGCTCTTGGTGTTGGCACAGGCACAGGTCACTCTATTTTCCCATCAGGAAGAAGAATTAACCACAGGCTCAGCCTGTCCCCCGGAACAAGAACAGGGCCTGAAGCCATCCTGCGCTTTTGCGGCCATCTCCCAAAAACGCGAGTTGTAAAATGGAGGTTCAGGGCACTGCAATTCACAAACCTGCAGAGTTATTAATGATAACTCTCGTCCACAAATATATTGAGGGAAGGCAACGAAGAGGATTTGAAATCAAGGCAGAATTGCAGGAAACAGATTTCAGGAGGTAGATTCGAAGCTCCTTTAAAGCACATGAAAAGCGGCAAAACGTTGACAATGATGCCCTTGGCCAAAAAGGGCGTATGCGTTTTTTCCTGAATATATTCAGGAAAAAACGCATACGCCCTTTTTGGCCAACCAAGCAACCTGGAAAGGCAAATCAGCGCTACAAAGATGTCTCGCTTCCCATCGGTTAAAAAGGCCATGCTGAAAAAAGTGTCAAAACCAGAAATGCAGGACAGGCCATGGAGAAATGGGAGCCTTGCTACACTGATGGGCGGGATGTAAATTGCCAACAGCCACTCTGGAGAAGTGTACGGTGAGTCCTGAAACATCTAAAAAACAAAGCTTAGAGAGCATAGGGCACTTCCACTCATGGGGTTATAAATTGGGAAAATTAAAAATCAGCAAGACACAAGCACCCCAAAGTTTAGGGCTGCTCTGTTGACAAGGACCTCCACTTCATTCCACCTTCAATATCCCAGGAAAGAGAAAAATGGATAAAGAAGTTGTGGTCCTTATGTACAATGGAATATCACTCAGCCGTGAAATCAATGTCATAAGGCTAGTAGCAGCATGATGAGTGGATTTAGGTACGACGACTCTAAGTGAAATAAGTCACACAGAAAAGGACACTTCTCATAAGGTATCACTTATAGAGGGAATGTAAAAACCGTTACACTTGAACTGAATTACAAAACAGAACAGAGGCACACATGCAGAAAACACACTATGGCTGCTTAACGGGAAAGGTGAGGTGGGGTGATACATAAAACAAGGGTTTCAAATTAGCTCAGATACCGTTCCATAAACCCAATATGTAATAGACAAGACCTACTCCTTGCTCAGAGAACTGGACTCAACACGCCCTATTCACCGCACAAGAATATATCTGACTAGTAATAATCTTAAAACCTATGTATTGATATCTCTCTGTTAGTGTGTCAAGTGGGTAAAAAGCGGCATAAACACAGCAGTGAAAAGCAGCTAAACCCCATTATAAAAATAAATTACTTTGAAAAACCCATGAAACAAAGACAGTGAAAGAGAGAGAAATTCTTACACAATGCGTTCAGGGGCTGTGATGCAACCTGGATTGACCATATCTAGACCCACAGCTGGATGAGACATAAGGGTGGACACTGTTGCGGCTGAGAGGTTTGGTGAGGTTGGGTGAGCAAACGCAGACCCTTTAAAGTAATACTGCGTGGTACCCATCGCATGGGTCCCAAATCTCCAGGTTCCAGGGCATCTTCCTACATCGAAAACATGCATGAGATACCCAGAAGATGGTACACCGTGTGATGGGGAAAGGTTTCTAAAACGCACCTCATTTCTCATCTGCTTGTGCCCGGATTCGCCATTCCAGCCACTTAACTAGCAATCTCCCTCCTTGGAGCATCAGCACCTTTAATCTCCTGTTCCGTACAGGTTGCAATTTGTACTGAGGATGAACGGGAAGACGTGGAACCAATGAAAGACTAGCTCTTGGTGTTGGGACAGGCACAGGTCACTCTATTTTCCCATCAGGAAGAATAATTAACCACAGGCTCAGCCTGCCCCCCGGAACCAGAACAGGGCCTGAAGCCATCCTGCGCTTTTGCGGCCAGCTCCCTAAAAAGCGAGTTGTAAAATGGAGGTTCAGGGCACTGCAATTCACAAACCTGCAGAGTTATAAATGATAACTCTCATCCACAAATATATTGAGGGAAGGCAAAGAAGAGGATTTGAAATCAAGGCAGAATT
Source organism: Balaenoptera borealis (assembly GCF_965194805.1). Taxonomy (NCBI): domain Eukaryota; kingdom Metazoa; phylum Chordata; class Mammalia; order Artiodactyla; family Balaenopteridae; genus Balaenoptera; species Balaenoptera borealis. The sequence goes on from NW_028123365.1 coordinate 136,642, forward strand.
GCAGGAAACAGATTTCAGGAGGTAGATTCGAATCGCCTTTAAAGCACATGAAAAGCGGCAAAACGTTGACAATGATGCCCTTGGCCAAAAAGGGCGTATGCGTTTTTTCCTGAATATATTCAGGAAAAAACGCATACGCCCTTTTTGGCCAACCAAGCAACCTGGAAAGGCAAATCAGCGCTACAAAGATGTCTCGCTTCCCATCAGTCAAAAGGGCCATGCTGAAAAAAGTGTCAAAACCAGAAATGCAGGACAGGCCATGGAGAAATGGGAGCCTTGCTACACTGATGGGCGGGATGTAAATTGTCAACAGCCACTCTGGAGAAGTGTACGGTGAGTCCTGAAACGTCTAAAAAGCAAAGCTTAGGGAGCATAGGGCACTTCCACTCATGGGGGTATAAATTGGGAAAATTAAAAATCAGCAAGACACAAGCACCCCAAAGTTTAGGGCTGCTCTGTTGACAAGGACCTCCACTTCATTCCACCTTCAATATCCCAGGAAAGAGAAAAATGGATAAAGAAGTTGTGGTCCTTATGTACAATGGAATATCACTCAGCCATGAAATCAATGTCATAAGGCTAGTAGCAGCATGATGAGTGGATTTAGGTACGACGATTCTAAGTGAAATAAGTGACACAGAAAAGGACACTTCTCAAAAGGTATCACTGATAGAGGGAATGTAAAAACCGTTACACTTGAACTGAATTACAAAACAGAACAGAGTCACACATGCAGAAAACACACTATGGCTGCTTAACGGGAAAGGTGAGGTGGGGTGATACATAAAACAAGGGTTTCAAATTAGCTCAGATACCGTTCCATAAAACCAATATGTAATAGACAAGACCTACTCCTTGCTCAGAGAACTGGACTCAACACACCCTATTCACCGCACAAGAATATATCTGACTAGTAATAATCTTAAAACCTATGTATTGATATCTCTCTGTTAGTGTGTCAAGTGGGTAAAAAGCGGCATAAACACAGCAGTGAAAAGCAGCTAAACCCCATTATAAAAATAAATTACTTTGAAAAACCCATGAAACAAAGACAGTGAAAGAGAGAGAAATTCTTACACAATGCGTTCAGGGGCTGTGATGCAACCTGGATTGACCATATCTAGACCCACAGCTGGATGAGACATAAGGGTGGACACTGTTGTGGCTGAGAGGTTTGGTGAGGTTGGGTGAGCAAACGCAGACCCTTTAAAGTAATACTGCGTGGTACCCATCGCATGGGTCCCAAATCTCCAGGTTCCAGAGCATCTTCCTACATCGAAAACATGCATGAGATACCCAGAAGATGGTACACCGTGTGATGGGGAAAGGTTTCTAAAACGCACCTCATTTCTCATCTGCTTGTGCCCGGGTTCGCCATTCCAGCCACTTTACTAGCAATCTCCCTCCTTGGAGCATCAGCACCTTTAACCTCCTGTTCCGTACAGGTTGCAATTTGTCCTGAGGATGAACGGGAAGACGTGGAACCAATGAAAGACTAGCTCTTGGTGTTGGGACAGGTACAGGTCACTCTATTTTCCCATCAGGAAGAAGAATTAACCACAGGCTCATCCTGCCCCCGGAACCAGAACAGGGCCTGAAGGCATCTTGCGCTTTTGCGGCCAGCTCCCTAAAAAGCGAGTTGTAAAATGGAGGTTCAGGGCACTGCAATTCACAAACCTGCAGAGTTATAAATGATAACTCTCGTCCACAAATATATTGAGGGAAGGCAAAGAAGAGGATTTGAAATCAAGGCAGAATTGCAGGAAACAGATTTCAGGAGGTAGATTCGAAGCTCCTTTAAAACACATGAAAAGCGGCAAAACGTTGACAATGATGCCCTTGGCCAAAAAGGGCGTATGCGTTTTTTCCTGAATATATTCAGGAAAAAACGCATACGCCCTTTTTGGCCAACCAAGCCACCTGGAAAGGCAAATCAGCGCTACAAAGATGTCTCGCTTCCCATCGGTCAAAAGGGCCATGCTGAAAAAAGTCTCAAAACCAAAAATGCAGGACAGGCCATGGAGAAATGGGAGCCTTGCTACACTGATGGGCGGGATGTAAATTGTCAACAGCCACTCTGGAGAAGTGTACGGTGAGTCCTGAAACGTCTAAAAAGCAAAGCTTAGAGAGCATAGGGCACTTCCACTCATGGGGGTATAAATTGGGAAAATTAAAAATCAGCAAGACACAAGCACCCCAAAGTTTAGGGCTGCTCTGTTGACAAGGACCTCCACTTCATTCCACCTTCAATATCCCAGGAAAGAGAAAAATGGATAAAGAAGTTGTGGTCCTTATGTACAATGGAATATCACTCAGCCGTGAAATCAATGTCATAAGGCTAGTAGCAGGATGATGAGTGGATTTAGGTACGACGACTCTAAGTGAAATAAGTCACACAGAAAAGGACACTTCTCAGAAGGTATCACTTATAGAGGGAATGTAAAAACCGTTACACTTGAACTGAATTACAAAACAGAACAGAGTCACACATGCAGAAAACACACTATGGCTGCTTAACGGGAAAGGTGAGGTGGGGTGATACATAAAACAAGGGTTTCAAATTAGCTCAGATACCGTTCCATAAACCCAATATGTAATAGACAAGACCTACTCCTTGCTCAGAGAACTGGACTCAACACGCCCTATTCACCGCACAAGAATATATCTGACTAGTAATAATCTTAAAAGCTATGTATTGATATCTCTCTGTTAGTGTGTCAAGTGGGTGTAAAGCGGCATAAACACAGCAGTGAAAAGCAGCTAAACCCCATTATAAAAATAAATTACTTTGAAAAACCCATGAAACAAAGACAGTGAAAGAGAGCGAAATTCTTACACAATGCGTTCAGGGGCTGTGATGCAACCTGGATTGACCATATCTAGACCCACAGCTGGATGAGACATAAGGGTGAACACTGTTGCGGCTGAGAGGTTTGGTGAGGTTGGGTGAGCAAACGCAGACCCTTTAAAGTAATACTGCGTGGTACCCATCGCATGGGTCTCAAATCTCTAGGTTCAAGGGAATCTTCCTACATCGAAAACATGCATGAGAAACCCAGAAGATGGTACACCGTGTGATGGGGAAAGGTTTCTAAAACGCACCTCATTTCTCATCTCCTTGTGCTCGGGTTCGCCATTCCAGCCACTTTACTAGCAATCTCCCTCCTTGGAGCATCATCACCTTTAACCTCCTGTTCCGTACAGGTTGCAATTTGTCCTGAGGATGAACGGGAAGACGTGAAACCAATGAGAGACTATCTCTTGGTGTTGAGACAGGCACAGGTCACTCTATTTTCCCATCAGGAAGAAGAATTAACCACAGGCTCAGCCTGCCCCCGGAACAAGAACAGGGCCTGAAGCCATCGTGCGCTTTTGCGGCCATCTCCCAAAAACGCGAGTTGTAAAATGGAGGTTCAGGGCACTGCAATTCACAAACCTGCAGAGTTATAAATGATAACTCTCGTCCACAAATATATTGAGGGAAGGCAAAGAAGAGGATTTGAAATCAAGGCAGAATTGCAGGAAACAGATTTCAGGAGGTAGATTCGAATCGCCTTTAAAGCACATGAAAAGCGGCAAAACGTTGACAATGATGCCCTTGGCCAAAAAGGGCGTATGCGTTTTTTCCTGAATATATTCAGGAAAAAACGCATACGCCCTTTTTGGCCAACCAAGCAACCTGGAAAGGCAAATCAGCGCTACAAAGATGTCTCGCTTCCCATCGGTCAAAAGGGCCATGCTGAAAAAAGTGTCAAAACCAGAAACGCAGGACAGGCCATGGAGAAATGGGAGCCTTGCTACACTGATGGGCGGGATGTAAATTGTCAACAGCCACTCTGGAGAAGTGTACGGTGAATCCTGAAACGTCTAAAAAGCAAAGCTTAGAGAGCATAGGGCACTTCCACTCATGGGGGTATAAATTGGGAAAATGAAAAATCAGCAAGACACAAGCACCCCAAAGTTTAGGGCTGCTCTGTTGACAAGGACCTCCACTTCATTCCACCTTCAATATCCCAGGAAAGAGAAAAATGGATAAAGAAGTTGTGGTCCTTATGTACAATGGAATATCACTCAGCCGTGAAATCAATGTCATAAGGCTAGTAGCAGGATGATGAGTGGATTTAGGTACGACGATTCTAAGTGAAATAAGTCACACAGAAAAGGACACTTCTCAGAAGGTATCACTTATAGAGGGAATGTAAAAACCGTTACACTTGAACTGAATTACAAAACAGAACAGAGTCACACATGCAGAAAACACACTATGGCTGCTTAACGGGAAAGGTGAGGTGGGGTGATACATAAAACAAGGGTTTCAAATTAGCTCAGATACCGTTCCATAAACCCAATATGTAATAGACAAGACCTACTCCTTGCTCAGAGAACTGGACTCAACACGCCCTATTCACCGCAGAAGAATATATCTGACTAGTAATAATCTTAAAAGCTATGTATTGATATCTCTCTGTTAGTGTGTCAAGTGGGTGTAAAGCGGCATAAACACAGCAGTGAAAAGCAGCTAAACCCCATTATAAAAATAAATTACTTTGAAAAACCCATGAAACAAAGACAGTGAAAGAGAGCGAAATTCTTACACAATGCGTTCAGGGGCTGTGATGCAACCTGGATTGACCATATCTAGACCCACAGCTGCATGAGACATAAGGGTGAACACTCTTGGGGCTGAGAGGTTTGGTGAGGTTGGGTGAGCAAACGCAGACCCTTTAAAGTAATACTGCGTGGTACCCATCGCATGGGTCCCAAATCTCTAGGTTCAAGGGAATCTTCCTACATCGAAAACATGCATGAGAAACCCAGAAGATGGTACACCGTGTGATGGGGAAAGGTTTCTAAAACGCACCTCATTTCTCATCTCCTTGTGCTCGGGTTCGCCATTCCAGCCACTTTACCAGCAATCTCCCTCCTTGGAGCATCATCACCTTTAACCTCCTGTTCCGTACAGGTTGCAATTTGTACTGAGGATGAACGGGAAGAAGTGAAACCAATGAGAGACTATCTCTTGGTGTTGGGACAGGCACAGGTTACTCTATTTTCCCATCAGGAAGAAAAATTAACCATAGGCTCAGCCTGCCCCCCGGAACCAGAACAGGGCCTGAAGCCATCCTGCGCTTTTGCGGCCAGCTCCCTAAAAAGCGAGTTGTAAAATGGAGGTTCAGGGCACTGCAATTCACAAACCTGCAGACTTATAAATGATAACTCTCATCCACAAATATATTGAGGGAAGGCAAAGAAGAGGATTTGAAATCAAGGCAGAATTGCAGGAAACAGATTTCAGGAGGTAGATTCGAATCGCCTTTAAAGCACATGAAAAGCGGCAAAACGTTGACAATGATGCCCTTGGCCAAAAAGGGCGTATGCGTTTTTTCCTGAATTTATTCAGGAAAAAACGCATACGCCCTTTTTGGCCAACCAAGCAACCTGGAAAGGCAAATCAGCGCTACAAAGATGTCTCGCTTCCCATCGGTCAAAAGGGCCATGCTGAAAAAAGTGTCAAAACCAGAAACGCAGGACAGGCCATGGAGAAATGGGAGCCTTGCTACACTGATGGGCGGGATGTAAATTGTCAACAGCCACTCTGGAGAAGTGTACGGTGAATCCTGAAACGTCTAAAAAGCAAAGCTTAGAGAGCATAGGGCACTTCCACTCATGGGGGTATAAATTGGGAAAATGAAAAATCAGCAAGACACAAGCACCCCAAAGTTTAGGGCTGCTCTGTTGACAAGGACCTCCACTTCATTCCACCTTCAATATCCCAGGAAAGAGAAAAATGGATAAAGAAGTTGTGGTCCTTATGTACAATGGAATATCACTCAGCCGTGAAATCAATGTCATAAGGCTAGTAGCAGGATGATGAGTGGATTTAGGTACGACGACTCTAAGTGAAATAAGTCACACAGAAAAGGACACTTCTCAGAAGGTATCACTTATAGAGGGAATGTAAAAACCGTTACACTTGAACTGAATTACAAAACAGAACAGAGTCACACATGCAGAAAACACACTATGGCTGCTTAACGGGAAAGGTGAGGTGGGGTGATACATAAAACAAGGGTTTCAAATTAGCTCAGATACCGTTCCATAAAACCAATATGTAATAGACAAGACCTACTCCTTGCTCAGAGAACTGGACTCAACACGCCCTATTCACCGCACAAGAATATATCTGACTAGTAATAATCTTAAAACCTATGTATAGATATCTCTCTGTTGGTGTGTCAAGTGGGTGTAAAGCGGCATAAACACAGAAGTGAAAAGCAGCTAAACCCCATTATAAAAATAAATTACTTTGAATAACCCATGAAACAAAGACAGTGAAAGAGAGCGAAATTCTTACACAATGCGTTCAGGGGCTGTGATGCAACCTGGATTGACCATATCTAGACACACAGCTGCATGAGACATAAGGGTGGACACTCTTGGGGCTGAGAGGTTTGGTGAGGTTGGGTGAGCAAACGCAGACACTTTAAAGTAATACTGTGTGGTACCCATCGCATGGGTCCCAAATCTCCAGGTTCAAGGGCATCTTCCTACATCGAAAACATGCATGAGAAACCCAGAAGATGGTACACCGTGTGATGGGGAAAGGTTTCTAAAACGCACCTCATTTCTCATCTCCTTGTGCTCGGGTTCGCCATTCCAGCCACTTTACTAGCAATCTCCCTCCTTGGAGCATCATCACCTTTAACCTCCTGTTCCGTACAGGTTGCAATTTGTCCTGAGGATGAACGGGAAGACGTGGAACCAATGAGAGACTAGCTCTTGGTGTTGGCACAGGCACAGGTCACTCTATTTTCCCATCAGGAAGAAGAATTAACCACAGGCTCAGCCTGTCCCCCGGAACAAGAACAGGGCCTGAAGCCATCCTGCGCTTTTGCGGCCATCTCCCAAAAACGCGAGTTGTAAAATGGAGGTTCAGGGCACTGCAATTCACAAACCTGCAGAGTTATTAATGATAACTCTCGTCCACAAATATATTGAGGGAAGGCAACGAAGAGGATTTGAAATCAAGGCAGAATTGCAGGAAACAGATTTCAGGAGGTAGATTCGAAGCTCCTTTAAAGCACATGAAAAGCGGCAAAACGTTGACAATGATGCCCTTGGCCAAAAAGGGCGTATGCGTTTTTTCCTGAATATATTCAGGAAAAAACGCATACGCCCTTTTTGGCCAACCAAGCAACCTGGAAAGGCAAATCAGCGCTACAAAGATGTCTCGCTTCCCATCGGTTAAAAAGGCCATGCTGAAAAAAGTGTCAAAACCAGAAATGCAGGACAGGCCATGGAGAAATGGGAGCCTTGCTACACTGATGGGCGGGATGTAAATTGCCAACAGCCACTCTGGAGAAGTGTACGGTGAGTCCTGAAACATCTAAAAAACAAAGCTTAGAGAGCATAGGGCACTTCCACTCATGGGGTTATAAATTGGGAAAATTAAAAATCAGCAAGACACAAGCACCCCAAAGTTTAGGGCTGCTCTGTTGACAAGGACCTCCACTTCATTCCACCTTCAATATCCCAGGAAAGAGAAAAATGGATAAAGAAGTTGTGGTCCTTATGTACAATGGAATATCACTCAGCCGTGAAATCAATGTCATAAGGCTAGTAGCAGCATGATGAGTGGATTTAGGTACGACGACTCTAAGTGAAATAAGTCACACAGAAAAGGACACTTCTCATAAGGTATCACTTATAGAGGGAATGTAAAAACCGTTACACTTGAACTGAATTACAAAACAGAACAGAGGCACACATGCAGAAAACACACTATGGCTGCTTAACGGGAAAGGTGAGGTGGGGTGATACATAAAACAAGGGTTTCAAATTAGCTCAGATACCGTTCCATAAACCCAATATGTAATAGACAAGACCTACTCCTTGCTCAGAGAACTGGACTCAACACGCCCTATTCACCGCACAAGAATATATCTGACTAGTAATAATCTTAAAACCTATGTATTGATATCTCTCTGTTAGTGTGTCAAGTGGGTAAAAAGCGGCATAAACACAGCAGTGAAAAGCAGCTAAACCCCATTATAAAAATAAATTACTTTGAAAAACCCATGAAACAAAGACAGTGAAAGAGAGAGAAATTCTTACACAATGCGTTCAGGGGCTGTGATGCAACCTGGATTGACCATATCTAGACCCACAGCTGGATGAGACATAAGGGTGGACACTGTTGCGGCTGAGAGGTTTGGTGAGGTTGGGTGAGCAAACGCAGACCCTTTAAAGTAATACTGCGTGGTACCCATCGCATGGGTCCCAAATCTCCAGGTTCCAGGGCATCTTCCTACATCGAAAACATGCATGAGATACCCAGAAGATGGTACACCGTGTGATGGGGAAAGGTTTCTAAAACGCACCTCATTTCTCATCTGCTTGTGCCCGGATTCGCCATTCCAGCCACTTAACTAGCAATCTCCCTCCTTGGAGCATCAGCACCTTTAATCTCCTGTTCCGTACAGGTTGCAATTTGTACTGAGGATGAACGGGAAGACGTGGAACCAATGAAAGACTAGCTCTTGGTGTTGGTACAGGCACAGGTCACTCTATTTTCCCATCAGGAAGAATAATTAACCACAGGCTCAGCCTGCCCCCCGGAACCAGAACAGGGCCTGAAGCCATCCTGCGCTTTTGCGGCCAGCTCCCTAAAAAGCGAGTTGTAAAATGGAGGTTCAGGGCACTGCAATTCACAAACCTGCAGAGTTATAAATGATAACTCTCATCCACAAATATATTGAGGGAAGGCAAAGAAGAGGATTTGAAATCAAGGCAGAATTGCAGGAAACAGATTTCAGGAGGTAGATTCGAATCGCCTTTAAAGCACATGAAAAGCGGCAAAACGTTGACAATGATGCCCTTGGCCAAAAAGGGCGTATGCGTTTTTTCCTGAATATATTCAGGAAAAAACGCATACGCCCTTTTTGGCCAACCAAGCAACCTGGAAAGGCAAATCAGCGCTACAAAGATGTCTCGCTTCCCATCAGTCAAAAGGGCCATGCTGAAAAAAGTGTCAAAACCAGAAATGCAGGACAGGCCATGGAGAAATGGGAGCCTTGCTACACTGATGGGCGGGATGTAAATTGTCAACAGCCACTCTGGAGAAGTGTACGGTGAGTCCTGAAACGTCTAAAAAGCAAAGCTTAGGGAGCATAGGGCACTTCCACTCATGGGGGTATAAATTGGGAAAATTAAAAATCAGCAAGACACAAGCACCCCAAAGTTTAGGGCTGCTCTGTTGACAAGGACCTCCACTTCATTCCACCTTCAATATCCCAGGAAAGAGAAAAATGGATAAAGAAGTTGTGGTCCTTACGTACAATGGAATATCACTCAGCCATGAAATCAATGTCATAAGGCTAGTAGCAGCATGATGAGTGGATTTAGGTACGACGATTCTAAGTGAAATAAGTGACACAGAAAAGGACACTTCTCAAAAGGTATCACTGATAGAGGGAATGTAAAAACCGTTACACTTGAACTGAATTACAAAACAGAACAGAGTCACACATGCAGAAAACACACTATGGCTGCTTAACGGGAAAGGTGAGGTGGGGTGATACATAAAACAAGGGTTTCAAATTACCTCAGATACCGTTCCATAAAACCAATATGTAATAGACAAGACCTACTCCTTGCTCAGAGAACTGGACTCAACACACCCTATTCACCGCACAAGAATATATCTGACTAGTAATAATCTTAAAACCTATGTATTGATATCTCTCTGTTAGTGTGTCAAGTGGGTAAAAAGCGGCATAAACACAGCAGTGAAAAGCAGCTAAACCCCATTATAAAAATAAATTACTTTGAAAAACCCATGAAACAAAGACAGTGAAAGAGAGAGAAATTCTTACACAATGCGTTCAGGGGCTGTGATGCAACCTGGATTGACCATATCTAGACCCACAGCTGGATGAGACATAAGGGTGGACACTGTTGTGGCTGAGAGGTTTGGTGAGGTTGGGTGAGCAAACGCAGACCCTTTAAAGTAATACTGCGTGGTACCCATCGCATGGGTCCCAAATCTCCAGGTTCCAGAGCATCTTCCTACATCGAAAACATGCATGAGATACCCAGAAGATGGTACACCGTGTGATGGGGAAAGGTTTCTAAAACGCACCTCATTTCTCATCTGCTTGTGCCCGGGTTCGCCATTCCAGCCACTTTACTAGCAATCTCCCTCCTTGGAGCATCAGCACCTTTAACCTCCTGTTCCGTACAGGTTGCAATTTGTCCTGAGGATGAACGGGAAGACGTGGAACCAATGAAAGACTAGCTCTTGGTGTTGGGACAGGTACAGGTCACTCTATTTTCCCATCAGGAAGAAGAATTAACCACAGGCTCATCCTGCCCCCGGAACCAGAACAGGGCCTGAAGGCATCTTGCGCTTTTGCGGCCAGCTCCCTAAAAAGCGAGTTGTAAAATGGAGGTTCAGGGCACTGCAATTCACAAACCTGCAGAGTTATAAATGATAACTCTCGTCCACAAATATATTGAGGGAAGGCAAAGAAGAGGATTTGAAATCAAGGCAGAATTGCAGGAAACAGATTTCAGGAGGTAGATTCGAAGCTCCTTTAAAACACATGAAAAGCGGCAAAACGTTGACAATGATGCCCTTGGCCAAAAAGGGCGTATGCGTTTTTTCCTGAATATATTCAGGAAAAAACGCATACGCCCTTTTTGGCCAACCAAGCAACCTGGAAAGGCAAATCAGCGCTACAAAGATGTCTCGCTTCCCATCGGTCAAAAGGGCCATGCTGAAAAAAGTCTCAAAACCAAAAATGCAGGACAGGCCATGGAGAAATGGGAGCCTTGCTACACTGATGGGCGGGATGTAAATTGTCAACAGCCACTCTGCAGAAGTGTACGGTGAGTCCTGAAACGTCTAAAAAGCAAAGCTTAGAGAGCATAGGGCACTTCCACTCATGGGGGTATAAATTGGGAAAATTAAAAATCAGCAAGACACAAGCACCCCAAAGTTTAGGGCTGCTCTGTTGACAAGGACCTCCACTTCATTCCACCTTCAATATCCCAGGAAAGAGAAAAATGGATAAAGAAGTTGTGGTCCTTATATACAATGGAATATCACTCAGCCGTGAAATCAATGTCATAAGGCTAGTAGCAGGATGATGAGTGGATTTAGGTACGACGACTCTAAGTGAAATAAGTCACACAGAAAAGGACACTTCTCATAAGGTATCACTTATAGAGGGAATGTAAAAACCGTTACACTTGAACTGAATTACAAAACAGAACAGAGTCACACATGCAGAAAACACACTATGGCTGCTTAACGGGAAAGGTGAGGTGGGGTGATACATAAAACAAGGGTTTCAAATTAGCTCAGATACCGTTCCATAAACCCAATATGTAATAGACAAGACCTACTCCTTGCTCAGAGAACTGGACTCAACACGCCCTATTCACCGCACAAGAATATATCTGACTAGTAATAATCTTAAAAGCTATGTATTGATATCTCTCTGTTAGTGTGTCAAGTGGGTGTAAAGCGGCATAAACACAGCAGTGAAAAGCAGCTAAACCCCATTATAAAAATAAATTACTTTGAAAAACCCATGAAACAAAGACAGTGAAAGAGAGCGAAATTCTTACACAATGCGTTCAGGGGCTGTGATGCAACCTGGATTGACCATATCTAGACCCACAGCTGGATGAGACATAAGGGTGAACACTGTTGCGGCTGAGAGGTTTGGTGAGGTTGGGTGAGCAAACGCAGACCCTTTAAAGTAATACTGCATGGTACCCATCGCATGGGTCTCAAATCTCTAGGTTCAAGGGAATCTTCCTACATCGAAAACATGCATGAGAAACCCAGAAGATGGTACACCGTGTGATGGGGAAAGGTTTCTAAAACGCACCTCATTTCTCATCTCCTTGTGCTCGGGTTCGCCATTCCAGCCACTTTACTAGCAATCTCCCTCCTTGGAGCATCATCACCTTTAACCTCCTGTTCCGTACAGGTTGCAATTTGTCCTGAGGATGAACGGGAAGACGTGAAACCAATGAGAGACTATCTCTTGGTGTTGAGACAGGCACAGGTCACTCTATTTTCCCATCAGGAAGAAGAATTAACCACAGGCTCAGCCTGCCCCCGGAACAAGAACAGGGCCTGAAGCCATCGTGCGCTTTTGCGGCCATCTCCCAAAAACGCGAGTTGTAAAATGGAGGTTCAGGGCACTGCAATTCACAAACCTGCAGAGTTATAAATGATAACTCTCGTCCACAAATATATTGAGGGAAGGCAAAGAAGAGGATTTGAAATCAAGGCAGAATTGCAGGAAACAGATTTCAGGAGGTAGATTCGAATCGCCTTTAAAGCACATGAAAAGCGGCAAAACGTTGACAATGATGCCCTTGGCCAAAAAGGGCGTATGCGTTTTTTCCTGAATATATTCAGGAAAAAACGCATACGCCCTTTTTGGCCAACCAAGCAACCTGGAAAGGCAAATCAGCGCTACAAAGATGTCTCGCTTCCCATCGGTCAAAAGGGCCATGCTGAAAAAAGTGTCAAAACCAGAAATGCAGGACAGGCCATGGAGAAATGGGAGCCTTGCTACACTGATGGGCGGGATGTAAATTGTCAACAGCCACTCTGGAGAAGCGTACGGTGAGTCCTGAAACGTCTAAAAAGCAAAGCTTAGAGAGCATAGGGCACTTCCACTCATGGGGGTATAAATTGGGAAAATTAAAAATCAGCAAGACACAAGCACCCCAAAGTTTAGGGCTGCTCTGTTGACAAGGACCTCCACTTCATTCCACCTTCAATATCCCAGGAAAGAGAAAAATGGATAAAGAAGTTGTGGTCCTTATGTACAATGGAATATCACTCAGCCATGAAATCAATGTCATAAGGCTAGTAGCAGCATGATGAGTGGATTTAGGTACGACGATTCTAAGTGAAATAAGTCACACAGAAAAGGACACTTCTCATAAGGTATCACTGATAGAGGGAATGTAAAAACCGTTACACTTGAACTGAATTACAAAACAGAACAGAGTCACACATGCAGAAAACACACTATGGCTGCTTAACGGGAAAGGTGAGGTGGGGTGATACATAAAACAAGGGTTTCAAATTAGCTCAGATACCGTTCCATAAAACCAATATGTAATAGACAAGACCTACTCCTTGCTCAGAGAACTGGACTCAACACGCCCTATTCACCGCACAAGAATATATCTGACTAGTAATAATCTTAAAACCTATGTATAGATATCTCTCTGTTAGTGTGTCAAGTGGATGTAAAGCGGCATAAACACAGAAGTGAAAAGCAGCTAAACCCCATTATAAAAATAAATTACTTTGAAAAACCCGTGAAACAAAGACAGTGAAAGAGAGCGAAATTCTTACACAATGCGTTCAGGGGCTGTGATGCAACCTGGATTGACCATATCTAGACCCACAGCTGGATGAGACATAAGGGTGGACACTCTTGGGGCTGAGAGGTTTGGTGAGGTTGGGTGAGCAAACGCAGACCCTTTAAAGTAATACTGCGTGGTACCGATCGCATGGGTCCCAAATCTCCAGGTTCAAGGGCATCTTCCTACATCGAAAACATGCATGAGATACCCAGAAGATGGTACACCGTGTGATGGGGAAAGGTTTCTAAAACGCACCTCATTTCTCATCTGCTTGTGCCCGGGTTCGACATTCCAGCCACTTTACTAGCAATCTCCCTCCTTGGAGCATCAGCACCTTTAACTTCCTGTTCCGTACAGGTTGCAATTTGTACTGAGGATGAACGGGAATACGTGGAACCAATGAAAGACTAGCTCTTGGTGTTGGGACAGGCACAGGTCACTCTATTTTCCCATCAGGAAGAAAAATTAACCATAGGCTCAGCCTGCCCCCCGGAACCAGAACAGGGCCTGAAGCCATCCTGCGCTTTTGCGGCCAGCTCCCTAAAAAGCGAGTTGTAAAATGGAGGTTCAGGGCACTGCAATTCACAAACCTGCAGACTTATAAATGATAACTCTCATCCACAAATATATTGAGGGAAGGCAAAGAAGAGGATTTGAAATCAAGGCAGAATTGCAGGAAACAGATTTCAGGAGGTAGATTCGAATCGCCTTTAAAGCACATGAAAAGCGGCAAAACGTTGACAATGATGCCCTTGGCCAAAAAGGGCGTATGCGTTTTTTCCTGAATATATTCAGGAAAAAACGCATACGCCCTTTTTGGCCAACCAAGCAACCTGGAAAGGCAAATCAGCGCTACAAAGATGTCTCGCTTCCCATCGGTCAAAAGGGCCATGCTGAAAAAAGTGTCAAAACCAGAAACGCAGGACAGGCCATGGAGAAATGGGAGCCTTGCTACACTGATGGGCGGGATGTAAATTGTCAACAGCCACTCTGGAGAAGTGTACGGTGAATCCTGAAACGTCTAAAAAGCAAAGCTTAGAGAGCATAGGGCACTTCCACTCATGGGGGTATAAATTGGGAAAATGAAAAATCAGCAAGACACAAGCACCCCAAAGTTTAGGGCTGCTCTGTTGACAAGGACCTCCACTTCATTCCACCTTCAATATCCCAGGAAAGAGAAAAATGGATAAAGAAGTTGTGGTCCTTATGTACAATGGAATATCACTCAGCCGTGAAATCAATGTCATAAGGCTAGTAGCAGGATGATGAGTGGATATAGGTACGACGACTCTAAGTGAAATAAGTCACACAGAAAAGGACACTTCTCAGAAGGTATCACTTATAGAGGGAATGTAAAAACCGTTACACTTGAACTGAATTACAAAACAGAACAGAGTCACACATGCAGAAAACACACTATGGCTGCTTAACGGGAAAGGTGAGGTGGGGTGATACATAAAACAAGGGTTTCAAATTAGCTCAGATACCGTTCCATAAACCCAATATGTAATAGACAAGACCTACTCCTTGCTCAGAGAACTGGACTCAACACGCCCTATTCACCGCAGAAGAATATATCTGACTAGTAATAATCTTAAAAGCTATGTATTGATATCTCTCTGTTAGTGTGTCAAGTGGGTGTAAAGCGGCATAAACACAGCAGTGAAAAGCAGCTAAACCCCATTATAAAAATAAATTACTTTGAAAAACCCATGAAACAAAGACAGTGAAAGAGAGCGAAATTCTTACACAATGCGTTCAGGGGCTGTGATACAACCTGGATTGACCATATCTAGACCCACAGCTGGATGAGACATAAGGGTGAACACTGTTGCGGCTGAGAGGTTTGGTGAGGTTGGGTGAGCAAACGCAGACCCTTTAAAGTAATACTGCGTGGTACCCATCGCATGGGTCCCAAATCTCTAGGTTCAAGGGAATCTTCCTACATCGAAAACATGCATGAGAAACCCAGAAGATGGTACACCGTGTGATGGGGAAAGGTTTCTAAAACGCACCTCATTTCTCATCTCCTTGTGCTCGGGTTCGCCATTCCAGCCACTTTACCAGCAATCTCCCTCCTTGGAGCATCATCACCTTTAACCTCCTGTTCCGTACAGGTTGCAATTTGTCCTGAGGATGAACGGGAAGACGTGAAACCAATGAGAGACTATCTCTTGGTGTTGGGACAGGCACAGGTTACTCTATTTTCCCATCAGGAAGAAAAATTAACCACAGGCTCAGCCTGCCCCCGGAACAAGAACAGGGCCTGAAGCCATCGTGCGCTTTTGCGGCCATCTCCCAAAAACGCGAGTTGTAAAATGGAGGTTCAGGGCACTGCAATTCACAAACCTGCAGAGTTATAAATGATAACTCTCGTCCACAAATATATTGAGGGAAGGCAAAGAAGAGGATTTGAAATCAAGGCAGAATTGCAGGAAACAGATTTCAGGAGGTAGATTCGAATCGCCTTTAAAGCACATGAAAAGCGGCAAAACGTTGACAATGATGCCCTTGGCCAAAAAGGGCGTATGCGTTTTTTCCTGAATATATTCAGGAAAAAACGCATACGCCCTTTTTGGCCAACCAAGCAACCTGGAAAGGCAAATCAGCGCTACAAAGATGTCTCGCTTCCCATCGGTCAAAAGGGCCATGCTGAAAAAAGTGTCAAAACCAGAAATGCAGGACAGGCCATGGAGAAATGGGAGCCTTGCTACACTGATGGGCGGGATGTAAATTGTCAACAGCCACTCTGGAGAAGCGTACGGTGAGTCCTGAAACGTCTAAAAAGCAAAGCTTAGAGAGCATAGGGCACTTCCACTCATGGGGGTATAAATTGGGAAAATTAAAAATCAGCAAGACACAAGCACCCCAAAGTTTAGGGCTGCTCTGTTGACAAGGACCTCCACTTCATTCCACCTTCAATATCCCAGGAAAGAGAAAAATGGATAAAGAAGTTGTGGTCCTTATGTACAATGGAATATCACTCAGCCATGAAATCAATGTCATAAGGCTAGTAGCAGCATGATGAGTGGATTTAGGTACGACGATTCTAAGTGAAATAAGTCACACAGAAAAGGACACTTCTCATAAGGTATCACTGATAGAGGGAATGTAAAAACCGTTACACTTGAACTGAATTACAAAACAGAACAGAGTCACACATGCAGAAAACACACTATGGCTGCTTAACGGGAAAGGTGAGGTGGGGTGATACATAAAACAAGGGTTTCAAATTAGCTCAGATACCGTTCCATAAAACCAATATGTAATAGACAAGACCTACTCCTTGCTCAGAGAACTGGACTCAACACGCCCTATTCACCGCACAAGAATATATCTGACTAGTAATAATCTTAAAACCTATGTATAGATATCTCTCTGTTGGTGTGTCAAGTGGGTGTAAAGCGGCATAAACACAGAAGTGAAAAGCAGCTAAACCCCATTATAAAAATAAATTACTTTGAATAACCCATGAAACAAAGACAGTGAAAGAGAGCGAAATTCTTACACAATTCGTTCAGGGGCTGTGATGCAACCTGGATTGACCATATCTAGACACACAGCTCCATGAGACATAAGGGTGGACACTCTTGGGGCTGAGAGGTTTGGTGAGGTTGGGTGAGCAAACGCAGACCCTTTAAAGTAATACTGTGTGGTACCCATCGCATGGGTCCCAAATCTCCAGGTTCAAGGGCATCTTCCTACATCGAAAACATGCATGAGAAACCCAGAAGATGGTACACCGTGTGATGGGGAAAGGTTTCTAAAACGCACCTCATTTCTCATCTCCTTGTGCTCGGGTTCGCCATTCCAGCCACTTTACTAGCAATCTCCCTCCTTGGAGCATCATCACCTTTAACCTCCTGTTCCGTACAGGTTGCAATTTGTCCTGAGGATGAACGGGAAGACGTGGAACCAATGAGAGACTAGCTCTTGGTGTTGGCACAGGCACAGGTCACTCTATTTTCCCATCAGGAAGAAGAATTAACCACAGGCTCAGCCTGTCCCCCGGAACAAGAACAGGGCCTGAAGCCATCCTGCGCTTTTGCGGCCATCTCCCAAAAACGCGAGTTGTAAAATGGAGGTTCAGGGCACTGCAATTCACAAACCTGCAGAGTTATTAATGATAACTCTCGTCCACAAATATATTGAGGGAAGGCAACGAAGAGGATTTGAAATCAAGGCAGAATTGCAGGAAACAGATTTCAGGAGGTAGATTCGAAGCTCCTTTAAAGCACATGAAAAGCGGCAAAACGTTGACAATGATGCCCTTGGCCAAAAAGGGCGTATGCGTTTTTTCCTGAATATATTCAGGAAAAAACGCATACGCCCTTTTTGGCCAACCAAGCAACCTGGAAAGGCAAATCAGCGCTACAAAGATGTCTCGCTTCCCATCGGTTAAAAAGGCCATGCTGAAAAAAGTGTCAAAACCAGAAATGCAGGACAGGCCATGGAGAAATGGGAGCCTTGCTACACTGATGGGCGGGATGTAAATTGCCAACAGCCACTCTGGAGAAGTGTACGGTGAGTCCTGAAACATCTAAAAAACAAAGCTTAGAGAGCATAGGGCACTTCCACTCATGGGGTTATAAATTGGGAAAATTAAAAATCAGCAAGACACAAGCACCCCAAAGTTTAGGGCTGCTCTGTTGACAAGGACCTCCACTTCATTCCACCTTCAATATCCCAGGAAAGAGAAAAATGGATAAAGAAGTTGTGGTCCTTATGTACAATGGAATATCACTCAGCCGTGAAATCAATGTCATAAGGCTAGTAGCAGCATGATGAGTGGATTTACGTACGACGACTCTAAGTGAAATAAGTCACACAGAAAAGGACACTTCTCATAAGGTATCACTTATAGAGGGAATGTAAAAACCGTTACACTTGAACTGAATTACAAAACAGAACAGAGGCACACATGCAGAAAACACACTATGGCTGCTTAACGGGAAAGGTGAGGTGGGGTGATACATAAAACAAGGGTTTCAAATTAGCTCAGATACCGTTCCATAAACCCAATATGTAATAGACAAGACCTACTCCTTGCTCAGAGAACTGGACTCAACACGCCCTATTCACCGCACAAGAATATATCTGACTAGTAATAATCTTAAAACCTATGTATTGATATCTCTCTGTTGGTGTGTCAAGTGGGTAAAAAGCGGCATAAACACAGCAGTGAAAAGCAGCTAAACCCCATTATAAAAATAAATTACTTTGAAAAACCCATGAAACAAAGACAGTGAAAGAGAGAGAAATTCTTACACAATGCGTTCAGGGGCTGTGATGCAACCTGGATTGACCATATCTAGACCCACAGCTGGATGAGACATAAGGGTGGACACTGTTGCGGCTGAGAGGTTTGGTGAGGTTGGGTGAGCAAACGCAGACCCTTTAAAGTAATACTGCGTGGTACCCATCGCATGGGTCCCAAATCTCCAGGTTCCAGGGCATCTTCCTACATCGAAAACATGCATGAGATACCCAGAAGATGGTACACCGTGTGATGGGGAAAGGTTTCTAAAACGCACCTCATTTCTCATCTGCTTGTGCCCGGGTTCGCCATTCCAGCCACTTAACTAGCAATCTCCCTCCTTGGAGCATCAGCACCTTTAATCTCCTGTTCCGTACAGGTTGCAATTTGTACTGAGGATGAACGGGAAGACGTGGAACCAATGAAAGACTAGCTCTTGGTGTTGGGACAGGCACAGGTCACTCTATTTTCCCATCAGGAAGAATAATTAACCACAGGCTCAGCCTGCCCCCCGGAACCAGAACAGGGCCTGAAGCCATCCTGCGCTTTTGCGGCCAGCTCCCTAAAAAGCGAGTTGTAAATTGGAGGTTCAGGGCACTGCAATTCACAAACCTGCAGAGTTATAAATGATAACTCTCATCCACAAATATATTGAGGGAAGGCAAAGAAGAGGATTTGAAATCAAGGCAGAATTGCAGGAAACAGATTTCAGGAGGTAGATTCGAATCGCCTTTAAAGCACATGAAAAGCGGCAAAACGTTGACAATGATGCCCTTGGCCAAAAAGGGCGTATGCGTTTTTTCCTGAATATATTCAGGAAAAAACGCATACGCCCTTTTTGGCCAAACAAGCAACCTGGAAAGGCAAATCAGCGCTACAAAGATGTCTCGCTTCCCATTGGTCAAAAGGGCCATTATGAAAAAAGTGTCAAAACCAGAAATGCAGGACAGGCCATGGAGAAATGGGAGCCTTGCTACACTGATGGGCGGGATGTAAATTGTCAACAGCCACTCTGGAGAAGTGTACGGTGAGTCCTGAAACGTCTGAAAAGCAAAGCTTAGAGAGCATAGGGCACTTCCACTCATGGGGGTATAAATTGGGAAAATTAAAAATCAGCAAGACACAAGCACCCCAAAGTTGAGGGCTGCTCTGTTGACAAGGACCTCCACTTCATTCCACCTTCAATATCCCAGGAAAGAGAAAAATGGATAAAGAAGTTGTGGT
This sequence comes from Balaenoptera borealis, assembly GCF_965194805.1. Taxonomy (NCBI): domain Eukaryota; kingdom Metazoa; phylum Chordata; class Mammalia; order Artiodactyla; family Balaenopteridae; genus Balaenoptera; species Balaenoptera borealis. Next base: position 156,527 of record NW_028123365.1, read on the forward strand.
CCTTATGTACAATGGAATATCACTCAGCCGTGAAATCAATGTCATAAGGCTAGTAGCAGGATGATGAGTGGATTTAGGTACGACGACTCTAAGTGAAATAAGTCACACAGAAAAGGACACTTCTCAGAAGGTATCACTTATAGAGGGAATGTAAAAACCGTTACACTTGAACTGAATTACAAAACAGAACAGAGTCACACATGCAGAAAACACACTATGGCTGCTTAACGGGAAAGGTGAGGTGGGGTGATACATAAAACAAGGGTTTCAAATTAGCTCAGATACCGTTCCATAAACCCAATATGTAATAGACAAGACCTACTCCTTGCTCAGAGAACTGGACTCAACACGCCCTATTCACCGCACAAGAATATATCTGACTAGTAATAATCTTAAAACCTATGTATTGATATCTCTCTGTTAGTGTGTCAAGTGGGTAAAAAGCGGCATAAACACAGCAGTGAAAAGCAGCTAAACCCCATTATAAAAATAAATTACTTTGAAAAACCCATGAAACAAAGACAGTGAAAGAGAGAGAAATTCTTACACAATGCGTTCAGGGGCTGTGATGCAACCTGGATTGACCATATCTAGACCCACAGCTGGATGAGACATAAGGGTGGACACTGTTGCGGCTGAGAGGTTTGGTGAGGTTGGGTGAGCAAACGCAGACCCTTTAAAGTAATACTGCGTGGTACCCATCGCATGGGTCCCAAATCTCCAGGTTCAAGGGCATCTTCCTACATCGAAAACATGCATGAGATACCCAGAAGATGGTACACTGTGTGATGGGGAAAGGTTTCTAAAACGCACCTCATTTCTCATCTGCTTGTGCCCGGGTTCGCCATTCCAGCCACTTTACTAGCAATCTCCCTCCTTGGAGCATCAGCACCTTTAACCTCCTGTTCCGTACAGGTTGCAATTTGTACTGAGGATGAACGGGAAGACGTGGAACCAATGAAAGACTAGCTCTTGGTGTTGGGACAGGCACAGGTCACTCTATTTTCCCATCAGGAAGAAGAATTAACCACAGGCTCAGCCTGCCCCCCGGAACCAGAACAGGGCCTGAAGCCATCCTGCGCTTTTGCGGCCAGCTCCCTAAAAAGCGAGTTGTAAAATGGAGGTTCAGGGCACTGCAATTCACAAACCTGCAGAGTTATAAATGATAACTCTCATCCACAAATATATTGAGGGAAGGCAAAGAAGAGGATTTGAAATCAAGGCAGAATTGCAGGAAACAGATTTCAGGAGGTAGATTCGAATCGCCTTTAAAGCACATGAAAAGCGGCAAAACGTTGACAATGATGCCCTTGGCCAAAAAGGGCGTATGCGTTTTTTCCTGAATATATTCAGGAAAAAACGCATACGCCCTTTTTGGCCAACCAAGCAACCTGGAAAGGCAAATCAGCGCTACAAAGATGTCTCGCTTCCCATCAGTCAAAAGGGCCATGCTGAAAAAAGTGTCAAAACCAGAAATGCAGGACAGGCCATGGAGAAATGGGAGCCTTGCTACACTGATGGGCGGGATGTAAATTGTCAACAGCCACTCTGGAGAAGTGTACGGTGAGTCCTGAAACGTCTAAAAAGCAAAGCTTAGGGAGCATAGGGCACTTCCACTCATGGGGGTATAAATTGGGAAAATTAAAAATCAGCAAGACACAAGCACCCCAAAGTTTAGGGCTGCTCTGTTGACAAGGACCTCCACTTCATTCCACCTTCAATATCCCAGGAAAGAGAAAAATGGATAAAGAAGTTGTGGTCCTTACGTACAATGGAATATCACTCAGCCATGAAATCAATGTCATAAGGCTAGTAGCAGCATGATGAGTGGATTTAGGTACGACGATTCTAAGTGAAATAAGTGACACAGAAAAGGACACTTCTCAAAAGGTATCACTGATAGAGGGAATGTAAAAACCGTTACACTTGAACTGAATTACAAAACAGAACAGAGTCACACATGCAGAAAACACACTATGGCTGCTTAACGGGAAAGGTGAGGTGGGGTGATACATAAAACAAGGGTTTCAAATTACCTCAGATACCGTTCCATAAAACCAATATGTAATAGACAAGACCTACTCCTTGCTCAGAGAACTGGACTCAACACACCCTATTCACCGCACAAGAATATATCTGACTAGTAATAATCTTAAAACCTATGTATTGATATCTCTCTGTTAGTGTGTCAAGTGGGTAAAAAGCGGCATAAACACAGCAGTGAAAAGCAGCTAAACCCCATTATAAAAATAAATTACTTTGAAAAACCCATGAAACAAAGACAGTGAAAGAGAGAGAAATTCTTACACAATGCGTTCAGGGGCTGTGATGCAACCTGGATTGACCATATCTAGACCCACAGCTGGATGAGACATAAGGGTGGACACTGTTGTGGCTGAGAGGTTTGGTGAGGTTGGGTGAGCAAACGCAGACCCTTTAAAGTAATACTGCGTGGTACCCATCGCATGGGTCCCAAATCTCCAGGTTCCAGAGCATCTTCCTACATCGAAAACATGCATGAGATACCCAGAAGATGGTACACCGTGTGATGGGGAAAGGTTTCTAAAACGCACCTCATTTCTCATCTGCTTGTGCCCGGGTTCGCCATTCCAGCCACTTTACTAGCAATCTCCCTCCTTGGAGCATCAGCACCTTTAACCTCCTGTTCCGTACAGGTTGCAATTTGTCCTGAGGATGAACGGGAAGACGTGGAACCAATGAAAGACTAGCTCTTGGTGTTGGGACAGGTACAGGTCACTCTATTTTCCCATCAGGAAGAAGAATTAACCACAGGCTCATCCTGCCCCCGGAACCAGAACAGGGCCTGAAGGCATCTTGCGCTTTTGCGGCCAGCTCCCTAAAAAGCGAGTTGTAAAATGGAGGTTCAGGGCACTGCAATTCACAAACCTGCAGAGTTATAAATGATAACTCTCGTCCACAAATATATTGAGGGAAGGCAAAGAAGAGGATTTGAAATCAAGGCAGAATTGCAGGAAACAGATTTCAGGAGGTAGATTCGAAGCTCCTTTAAAACACATGAAAAGCGGCAAAACGTTGACAATGATGCCCTTGGCCAAAAAGGGCGTATGCGTTTTTTCCTGAATATATTCAGGAAAAAACGCATACGCCCTTTTTGGCCAACCAAGCAACCTGGAAAGGCAAATCAGCGCTACAAAGATGTCTCGCTTCCCATCGGTCAAAAGGGCCATGCTGAAAAAAGTCTCAAAACCAAAAATGCAGGACAGGCCATGGAGAAATGGGAGCCTTGCTACACTGATGGGCGGGATGTAAATTGTCAACAGCCACTCTGCAGAAGTGTACGGTGAGTCCTGAAACGTCTAAAAAGCAAAGCTTAGAGAGCATAGGGCACTTCCACTCATGGGGGTATAAATTGGGAAAATTAAAAATCAGCAAGACACAAGCACCCCAAAGTTTAGGGCTGCTCTGTTGACAAGGACCTCCACTTCATTCCACCTTCAATATCCCAGGAAAGAGAAAAATGGATAAAGAAGTTGTGGTCCTTATATACAATGGAATATCACTCAGCCGTGAAATCAATGTCATAAGGCTAGTAGCAGGATGATGAGTGGATTTAGGTACGACGACTCTAAGTGAAATAAGTCACACAGAAAAGGACACTTCTCATAAGGTATCACTTATAGAGGGAATGTAAAAACCGTTACACTTGAACTGAATTACAAAACAGAACAGAGTCACACATGCAGAAAACACACTATGGCTGCTTAACGGGAAAGGTGAGGTGGGGTGATACATAAAACAAGGGTTTCAAATTAGCTCAGATACCGTTCCATAAACCCAATATGTAATAGACAAGACCTACTCCTTGCTCAGAGAACTGGACTCAACACGCCCTATTCACCGCACAAGAATATATCTGACTAGTAATAATCTTAAAAGCTATGTATTGATATCTCTCTGTTAGTGTGTCAAGTGGGTGTAAAGCGGCATAAACACAGCAGTGAAAAGCAGCTAAACCCCATTATAAAAATAAATTACTTTGAAAAACCCATGAAACAAAGACAGTGAAAGAGAGCGAAATTCTTACACAATGCGTTCAGGGGCTGTGATGCAACCTGGATTGACCATATCTAGACCCACAGCTGGATGAGACATAAGGGTGAACACTGTTGCGGCTGAGAGGTTTGGTGAGGTTGGGTGAGCAAACGCAGACCCTTTAAAGTAATACTGCATGGTACCCATCGCATGGGTCTCAAATCTCTAGGTTCAAGGGAATCTTCCTACATCGAAAACATGCATGAGAAACCCAGAAGATGGTACACCGTGTGATGGGGAAAGGTTTCTAAAACGCACCTCATTTCTCATCTCCTTGTGCTCGGGTTCGCCATTCCAGCCACTTTACTAGCAATCTCCCTCCTTGGAGCATCATCACCTTTAACCTCCTGTTCCGTACAGGTTGCAATTTGTCCTGAGGATGAACGGGAAGACGTGAAACCAATGAGAGACTATCTCTTGGTGTTGAGACAGGCACAGGTCACTCTATTTTCCCATCAGGAAGAAGAATTAACCACAGGCTCAGCCTGCCCCCGGAACAAGAACAGGGCCTGAAGCCATCGTGCGCTTTTGCGGCCATCTCCCAAAAACGCGAGTTGTAAAATGGAGGTTCAGGGCACTGCAATTCACAAACCTGCAGAGTTATAAATGATAACTCTCGTCCACAAATATATTGAGGGAAGGCAAAGAAGAGGATTTGAAATCAAGGCAGAATTGCAGGAAACAGATTTCAGGAGGTAGATTCGAATCGCCTTTAAAGCACATGAAAAGCGGCAAAACGTTGACAATGATGCCCTTGGCCAAAAAGGGCGTATGCGTTTTTTCCTGAATATATTCAGGAAAAAACGCATACGCCCTTTTTGGCCAACCAAGCAACCTGGAAAGGCAAATCAGCGCTACAAAGATGTCTCGCTTCCCATCGGTCAAAAGGGCCATGCTGAAAAAAGTGTCAAAACCAGAAATGCAGGACAGGCCATGGAGAAATGGGAGCCTTGCTACACTGATGGGCGGGATGTAAATTGTCAACAGCCACTCTGGAGAAGCGTACGGTGAGTCCTGAAACGTCTAAAAAGCAAAGCTTAGAGAGCATAGGGCACTTCCACTCATGGGGGTATAAATTGGGAAAATTAAAAATCAGCAAGACACAAGCACCCCAAAGTTTAGGGCTGCTCTGTTGACAAGGACCTCCACTTCATTCCACCTTCAATATCCCAGGAAAGAGAAAAATGGATAAAGAAGTTGTGGTCCTTATGTACAATGGAATATCACTCAGCCATGAAATCAATGTCATAAGGCTAGTAGCAGCATGATGAGTGGATTTAGGTACGACGATTCTAAGTGAAATAAGTCACACAGAAAAGGACACTTCTCATAAGGTATCACTGATAGAGGGAATGTAAAAACCGTTACACTTGAACTGAATTACAAAACAGAACAGAGTCACACATGCAGAAAACACACTATGGCTGCTTAACGGGAAAGGTGAGGTGGGGTGATACATAAAACAAGGGTTTCAAATTAGCTCAGATACCGTTCCATAAAACCAATATGTAATAGACAAGACCTACTCCTTGCTCAGAGAACTGGACTCAACACGCCCTATTCACCGCACAAGAATATATCTGACTAGTAATAATCTTAAAACCTATGTATAGATATCTCTCTGTTAGTGTGTCAAGTGGATGTAAAGCGGCATAAACACAGAAGTGAAAAGCAGCTAAACCCCATTATAAAAATAAATTACTTTGAAAAACCCGTGAAACAAAGACAGTGAAAGAGAGCGAAATTCTTACACAATGCGTTCAGGGGCTGTGATGCAACCTGGATTGACCATATCTAGACCCACAGCTGGATGAGACATAAGGGTGGACACTCTTGGGGCTGAGAGGTTTGGTGAGGTTGGGTGAGCAAACGCAGACCCTTTAAAGTAATACTGCGTGGTACCGATCGCATGGGTCCCAAATCTCCAGGTTCAAGGGCATCTTCCTACATCGAAAACATGCATGAGATACCCAGAAGATGGTACACCGTGTGATGGGGAAAGGTTTCTAAAACGCACCTCATTTCTCATCTGCTTGTGCCCGGGTTCGACATTCCAGCCACTTTACTAGCAATCTCCCTCCTTGGAGCATCAGCACCTTTAACTTCCTGTTCCGTACAGGTTGCAATTTGTACTGAGGATGAACGGGAATACGTGGAACCAATGAAAGACTAGCTCTTGGTGTTGGGACAGGCACAGGTCACTCTATTTTCCCATCAGGAAGAAAAATTAACCATAGGCTCAGCCTGCCCCCCGGAACCAGAACAGGGCCTGAAGCCATCCTGCGCTTTTGCGGCCAGCTCCCTAAAAAGCGAGTTGTAAAATGGAGGTTCAGGGCACTGCAATTCACAAACCTGCAGACTTATAAATGATAACTCTCATCCACAAATATATTGAGGGAAGGCAAAGAAGAGGATTTGAAATCAAGGCAGAATTGCAGGAAACAGATTTCAGGAGGTAGATTCGAATCGCCTTTAAAGCACATGAAAAGCGGCAAAACGTTGACAATGATGCCCTTGGCCAAAAAGGGCGTATGCGTTTTTTCCTGAATATATTCAGGAAAAAACGCATACGCCCTTTTTGGCCAACCAAGCAACCTGGAAAGGCAAATCAGCGCTACAAAGATGTCTCGCTTCCCATCGGTCAAAAGGGCCATGCTGAAAAAAGTGTCAAAACCAGAAACGCAGGACAGGCCATGGAGAAATGGGAGCCTTGCTACACTGATGGGCGGGATGTAAATTGTCAACAGCCACTCTGGAGAAGTGTACGGTGAATCCTGAAACGTCTAAAAAGCAAAGCTTAGAGAGCATAGGGCACTTCCACTCATGGGGGTATAAATTGGGAAAATGAAAAATCAGCAAGACACAAGCACCCCAAAGTTTAGGGCTGCTCTGTTGACAAGGACCTCCACTTCATTCCACCTTCAATATCCCAGGAAAGAGAAAAATGGATAAAGAAGTTGTGGTCCTTATGTACAATGGAATATCACTCAGCCGTGAAATCAATGTCATAAGGCTAGTAGCAGGATGATGAGTGGATATAGGTACGACGACTCTAAGTGAAATAAGTCACACAGAAAAGGACACTTCTCAGAAGGTATCACTTATAGAGGGAATGTAAAAACCGTTACACTTGAACTGAATTACAAAACAGAACAGAGTCACACATGCAGAAAACACACTATGGCTGCTTAACGGGAAAGGTGAGGTGGGGTGATACATAAAACAAGGGTTTCAAATTAGCTCAGATACCGTTCCATAAACCCAATATGTAATAGACAAGACCTACTCCTTGCTCAGAGAACTGGACTCAACACGCCCTATTCACCGCAGAAGAATATATCTGACTAGTAATAATCTTAAAAGCTATGTATTGATATCTCTCTGTTAGTGTGTCAAGTGGGTGTAAAGCGGCATAAACACAGCAGTGAAAAGCAGCTAAACCCCATTATAAAAATAAATTACTTTGAAAAACCCATGAAACAAAGACAGTGAAAGAGAGCGAAATTCTTACACAATGCGTTCAGGGGCTGTGATACAACCTGGATTGACCATATCTAGACCCACAGCTGGATGAGACATAAGGGTGAACACTGTTGCGGCTGAGAGGTTTGGTGAGGTTGGGTGAGCAAACGCAGACCCTTTAAAGTAATACTGCGTGGTACCCATCGCATGGGTCCCAAATCTCTAGGTTCAAGGGAATCTTCCTACATCGAAAACATGCATGAGAAACCCAGAAGATGGTACACCGTGTGATGGGGAAAGGTTTCTAAAACGCACCTCATTTCTCATCTCCTTGTGCTCGGGTTCGCCATTCCAGCCACTTTACCAGCAATCTCCCTCCTTGGAGCATCATCACCTTTAACCTCCTGTTCCGTACAGGTTGCAATTTGTCCTGAGGATGAACGGGAAGACGTGAAACCAATGAGAGACTATCTCTTGGTGTTGGGACAGGCACAGGTTACTCTATTTTCCCATCAGGAAGAAAAATTAACCACAGGCTCAGCCTGCCCCCGGAACAAGAACAGGGCCTGAAGCCATCGTGCGCTTTTGCGGCCATCTCCCAAAAACGCGAGTTGTAAAATGGAGGTTCAGGGCACTGCAATTCACAAACCTGCAGAGTTATAAATGATAACTCTCGTCCACAAATATATTGAGGGAAGGCAAAGAAGAGGATTTGAAATCAAGGCAGAATTGCAGGAAACAGATTTCAGGAGGTAGATTCGAATCGCCTTTAAAGCACATGAAAAGCGGCAAAACGTTGACAATGATGCCCTTGGCCAAAAAGGGCGTATGCGTTTTTTCCTGAATATATTCAGGAAAAAACGCATACGCCCTTTTTGGCCAACCAAGCAACCTGGAAAGGCAAATCAGCGCTACAAAGATGTCTCGCTTCCCATCGGTCAAAAGGGCCATGCTGAAAAAAGTGTCAAAACCAGAAATGCAGGACAGGCCATGGAGAAATGGGAGCCTTGCTACACTGATGGGCGGGATGTAAATTGTCAACAGCCACTCTGGAGAAGCGTACGGTGAGTCCTGAAACGTCTAAAAAGCAAAGCTTAGAGAGCATAGGGCACTTCCACTCATGGGGGTATAAATTGGGAAAATTAAAAATCAGCAAGACACAAGCACCCCAAAGTTTAGGGCTGCTCTGTTGACAAGGACCTCCACTTCATTCCACCTTCAATATCCCAGGAAAGAGAAAAATGGATAAAGAAGTTGTGGTCCTTATGTACAATGGAATATCACTCAGCCATGAAATCAATGTCATAAGGCTAGTAGCAGCATGATGAGTGGATTTAGGTACGACGATTCTAAGTGAAATAAGTCACACAGAAAAGGACACTTCTCATAAGGTATCACTGATAGAGGGAATGTAAAAACCGTTACACTTGAACTGAATTACAAAACAGAACAGAGTCACACATGCAGAAAACACACTATGGCTGCTTAACGGGAAAGGTGAGGTGGGGTGATACATAAAACAAGGGTTTCAAATTAGCTCAGATACCGTTCCATAAAACCAATATGTAATAGACAAGACCTACTCCTTGCTCAGAGAACTGGACTCAACACGCCCTATTCACCGCACAAGAATATATCTGACTAGTAATAATCTTAAAACCTATGTATAGATATCTCTCTGTTGGTGTGTCAAGTGGGTGTAAAGCGGCATAAACACAGAAGTGAAAAGCAGCTAAACCCCATTATAAAAATAAATTACTTTGAATAACCCATGAAACAAAGACAGTGAAAGAGAGCGAAATTCTTACACAATTCGTTCAGGGGCTGTGATGCAACCTGGATTGACCATATCTAGACACACAGCTCCATGAGACATAAGGGTGGACACTCTTGGGGCTGAGAGGTTTGGTGAGGTTGGGTGAGCAAACGCAGACCCTTTAAAGTAATACTGTGTGGTACCCATCGCATGGGTCCCAAATCTCCAGGTTCAAGGGCATCTTCCTACATCGAAAACATGCATGAGAAACCCAGAAGATGGTACACCGTGTGATGGGGAAAGGTTTCTAAAACGCACCTCATTTCTCATCTCCTTGTGCTCGGGTTCGCCATTCCAGCCACTTTACTAGCAATCTCCCTCCTTGGAGCATCATCACCTTTAACCTCCTGTTCCGTACAGGTTGCAATTTGTCCTGAGGATGAACGGGAAGACGTGGAACCAATGAGAGACTAGCTCTTGGTGTTGGCACAGGCACAGGTCACTCTATTTTCCCATCAGGAAGAAGAATTAACCACAGGCTCAGCCTGTCCCCCGGAACAAGAACAGGGCCTGAAGCCATCCTGCGCTTTTGCGGCCATCTCCCAAAAACGCGAGTTGTAAAATGGAGGTTCAGGGCACTGCAATTCACAAACCTGCAGAGTTATTAATGATAACTCTCGTCCACAAATATATTGAGGGAAGGCAACGAAGAGGATTTGAAATCAAGGCAGAATTGCAGGAAACAGATTTCAGGAGGTAGATTCGAAGCTCCTTTAAAGCACATGAAAAGCGGCAAAACGTTGACAATGATGCCCTTGGCCAAAAAGGGCGTATGCGTTTTTTCCTGAATATATTCAGGAAAAAACGCATACGCCCTTTTTGGCCAACCAAGCAACCTGGAAAGGCAAATCAGCGCTACAAAGATGTCTCGCTTCCCATCGGTTAAAAAGGCCATGCTGAAAAAAGTGTCAAAACCAGAAATGCAGGACAGGCCATGGAGAAATGGGAGCCTTGCTACACTGATGGGCGGGATGTAAATTGCCAACAGCCACTCTGGAGAAGTGTACGGTGAGTCCTGAAACATCTAAAAAACAAAGCTTAGAGAGCATAGGGCACTTCCACTCATGGGGTTATAAATTGGGAAAATTAAAAATCAGCAAGACACAAGCACCCCAAAGTTTAGGGCTGCTCTGTTGACAAGGACCTCCACTTCATTCCACCTTCAATATCCCAGGAAAGAGAAAAATGGATAAAGAAGTTGTGGTCCTTATGTACAATGGAATATCACTCAGCCGTGAAATCAATGTCATAAGGCTAGTAGCAGCATGATGAGTGGATTTACGTACGACGACTCTAAGTGAAATAAGTCACACAGAAAAGGACACTTCTCATAAGGTATCACTTATAGAGGGAATGTAAAAACCGTTACACTTGAACTGAATTACAAAACAGAACAGAGGCACACATGCAGAAAACACACTATGGCTGCTTAACGGGAAAGGTGAGGTGGGGTGATACATAAAACAAGGGTTTCAAATTAGCTCAGATACCGTTCCATAAACCCAATATGTAATAGACAAGACCTACTCCTTGCTCAGAGAACTGGACTCAACACGCCCTATTCACCGCACAAGAATATATCTGACTAGTAATAATCTTAAAACCTATGTATTGATATCTCTCTGTTGGTGTGTCAAGTGGGTAAAAAGCGGCATAAACACAGCAGTGAAAAGCAGCTAAACCCCATTATAAAAATAAATTACTTTGAAAAACCCATGAAACAAAGACAGTGAAAGAGAGAGAAATTCTTACACAATGCGTTCAGGGGCTGTGATGCAACCTGGATTGACCATATCTAGACCCACAGCTGGATGAGACATAAGGGTGGACACTGTTGCGGCTGAGAGGTTTGGTGAGGTTGGGTGAGCAAACGCAGACCCTTTAAAGTAATACTGCGTGGTACCCATCGCATGGGTCCCAAATCTCCAGGTTCCAGGGCATCTTCCTACATCGAAAACATGCATGAGATACCCAGAAGATGGTACACCGTGTGATGGGGAAAGGTTTCTAAAACGCACCTCATTTCTCATCTGCTTGTGCCCGGGTTCGCCATTCCAGCCACTTAACTAGCAATCTCCCTCCTTGGAGCATCAGCACCTTTAATCTCCTGTTCCGTACAGGTTGCAATTTGTACTGAGGATGAACGGGAAGACGTGGAACCAATGAAAGACTAGCTCTTGGTGTTGGGACAGGCACAGGTCACTCTATTTTCCCATCAGGAAGAATAATTAACCACAGGCTCAGCCTGCCCCCCGGAACCAGAACAGGGCCTGAAGCCATCCTGCGCTTTTGCGGCCAGCTCCCTAAAAAGCGAGTTGTAAATTGGAGGTTCAGGGCACTGCAATTCACAAACCTGCAGAGTTATAAATGATAACTCTCATCCACAAATATATTGAGGGAAGGCAAAGAAGAGGATTTGAAATCAAGGCAGAATTGCAGGAAACAGATTTCAGGAGGTAGATTCGAATCGCCTTTAAAGCACATGAAAAGCGGCAAAACGTTGACAATGATGCCCTTGGCCAAAAAGGGCGTATGCGTTTTTTCCTGAATATATTCAGGAAAAAACGCATACGCCCTTTTTGGCCAAACAAGCAACCTGGAAAGGCAAATCAGCGCTACAAAGATGTCTCGCTTCCCATTGGTCAAAAGGGCCATTATGAAAAAAGTGTCAAAACCAGAAATGCAGGACAGGCCATGGAGAAATGGGAGCCTTGCTACACTGATGGGCGGGATGTAAATTGTCAACAGCCACTCTGGAGAAGTGTACGGTGAGTCCTGAAACGTCTGAAAAGCAAAGCTTAGAGAGCATAGGGCACTTCCACTCATGGGGGTATAAATTGGGAAAATTAAAAATCAGCAAGACACAAGCACCCCAAAGTTGAGGGCTGCTCTGTTGACAAGGACCTCCACTTCATTCCACCTTCAATATCCCAGGAAAGAGAAAAATGGATAAAGAAGTTGTGGTCCTTATGTACAATGGAATATCACTCAGCCGTGAAATCAATGTCATAAGGCTAGTAGCAGGATGATGAGTGGATTTAGGTACGACGACTCTAAGTGAAATAAGTCACACAGAAAAGGACACTTCTCAGAAGGTATCACTTATAGAGGGAATGTAAAAACCGTTACACTTGAACTGAATTACAAAACAGAACAGAGTCACACATGCAGAAAACACACTATGGCTGCTTAACGGGAAAGGTGAGGTGGGGTGATACATAAAACAAGGGTTTCAAATTAGCTCAGATACCGTTCCATAAACCCAATATGTAATAGACAAGACCTACTCCTTGCTCAGAGAACTGGACTCAACACGCCCTATTCACCGCACAAGAATATATCTGACTAGTAATAATCTTAAAACCTATGTATTGATATCTCTCTGTTAGTGTGTCAAGTGGGTAAAAAGCGGCATAAACACAGCAGTGAAAAGCAGCTAAACCCCATTATAAAAATAAATTACTTTGAAAAACCCATGAAACAAAGACAGTGAAAGAGAGAGAAATTCTTACACAATGCGTTCAGGGGCTGTGATGCAACCTGGATTGACCATATCTAGACCCACAGCTGGATGAGACATAAGGGTGGACACTGTTGCGGCTGAGAGGTTTGGTGAGGTTGGGTGAGCAAACGCAGACCCTTTAAAGTAATACTGCGTGGTACCCATCGCATGGGTCCCAAATCTCCAGCTTCCAGGGCATCTTCCTACATCGAAAACATGCATGAGATACCCAGAAGATGGTACACCGTGTGATGGGGAAAGGTTTCTAAAACGCACCTCATTTCTCATCTGCTTGTGCCCGGGTTCGCCATTCCAGCCACTTAACTAGCAATCTCCCTCCTTGGAGCATCAGCACCTTTAACCTCCTGTTCCGTACAGGTTGCAATTTGTACTGAGGATGAACGGGAAGACGTGGAACCAATGAAAGACTAGCTCTTGGTGTTGGGACAGGCACAGGTCACTCTATTTTCCCATCAGGAAGAAGAATTAACCACAGGCTCAGCCTGCCCCCTGGAACCAGAACAGGGCCTGAAGCCATCCTACGCTTTTGCGGCCAGCTCCCTAAAAAGCGAGTTGTAAAATGGAGGTTCAGGGCACTGCAATTCACAAACCTGCAGACTTATAAATGATAACTCTCATCCACAAATATATTGAGGGAAGTGAAAGAAGAGGATTTGAAATCAAGGCAGAATTGCAGGAAACAGATTTCAGGAGGTAGATTCGAATCGCCTTTAAAGCACATGAAAAGCGGCAAAACGTTGACAATGATGCCCTTGGCCAAAAAGGGCGTATGCGTTTTTTCCTGAATATATTCAGGAAAAAACGCATACGCCCTTTTTGGCCAACCAAGCAACCTGGAAAGGCAAATCAGCGCTACAAAGATGTCTCGCTTCCCATCGGTCAAAAGGGCCATGCTGAAAAAAGTGTCAAAACCAGAAACGCAGGACAGGCCATGGAGAAATGGGAGCCTTGCTACACTGATGGGCGGGATGTAAATTGTCAACAGCCACTCTGCAGAAGTGTACGGTGAGTCCTGAAACGTCTAAAAAGCAAAGCTTAGAGAGCATAGGGCACTTCCACTCATGGGGGTATAAATTGGGAAAATGAAAAATCAGCAAGACACAAGCACCCCAAAGTTTAGGGCTGCTCTGTTGACAAGGACCTCCACTTCATTCCACCTTCAATATCCCAGGAAAGAGAAAAATGGATAAAGAAGTTGTGGTCCTTATGTACAATGGAATATCACTCAGCCGTGAAATCAATGTCATAAGGCTAGTAGCAGCATGATGAGTGGATTTAGGTACGACGACTCTAAGTGAAATAAGTCACACAGAAAAGGACACTTCTCATAAGGTATCACTTATAGAGGGAATGTAAAAACCGTTACACTTGAACTGAATTACAAAACAGAACAGAGTCACACATGCAGAAAACACACTATGGCTGCTTAACGGGAAAGGTGAGGTGGGGTGATACATAAAACAAGGGTTTCAAATTAGCTCAGATACCGTTCCATAAACCCAATATGTAATAGACAAGACCTACTCCTTGCTCAGAGAACTGGACTCAACACGCCCTATTCACCGCACAAGAATATATCTGACTAGTAATAATCTTAAAACCTATGTATTGATATCTCTCTGTTAGTGTGTCAAGTGGGTAAAAAGCGGCATAAACACAGCAGTGAAAAGCAGCTAAACCCCATTATAAAAATAAATTACTTTGAAAAACCCATGAAACAAAGACAGTGAAAGAGAGAGAAATTCTTACACAATTCGTTCAGGGGCTGTGATGCAACCTGGATTGACCATATCTAGACCCACAGCTGGATGAGACATAAGGGTGGACACTGTTGCGGCTGAGAGGTTTGGTGAGGTTGGGTGAGCAAACGCAGACCCTTTAAAGTAATACTGCGGGGTACCCATCGCATGGGTCCCAAATCTCCAGGTTCCAGGGCATCTTCCTACATCGAAAACATGCATGAGATACCCAGAAGATGGTACACCGTGTGATGGGGAAAGGTTTCTAAAACGCACCTCATTTCTCATCTTCTTGTGCCCGGGTTCGCCATTCCAGCCACTTTACTAGCAATCTCCCTCCTTGGAGCATCAGCACCTTTAACCTCCTGTTCCGTACAGGTTGCAATTTGTCCTGAGGATGAACGGGAAGACGTGCAACCAATGAAAGACTAGCTCTTGGTGTTGGGACAGGCACAGGTCACTCTATTTTCCCATCAGGAAGAAGAATTAACCACAGGCTCAGCCTGCCCCCGGAACCAGAACAGGGCCTGAAGCCATCCTGCGCTTTTGCGGCCAGCTCCCTAAAAAGCGAGTTGTAAAATGGAGGTTCAGGGCACTGCAATTCACAAACCTGCAGACTTATAAATGATAACTCTCATCCACAAATATATTTATGGAAGGCAAAGAAGAGGATTTGAAATCAAGGCAGAATTGCAGGAAACAGATTTCAGGAGGTAGATTCGAATCGCCTTTAAAGCACATGAAAAGCGGCAAAACGTTGACAATGATGCCCTTGGCCAAAAAGGGCGTATGCGTTTTTTCCTGAATATATTCAGGAAAAAACGCATACGCCCTTTTTGGCCAACCAAGCAACCTGGAAAGGCAAATCAGCGCTACAAAGATGTCTCGCTTCCCATCGGTCAAAAGGGCCATGCTGAAAAAAGTGTCAACACCAGAAATGCAGGACAGGCCATGGAGAAATGGGAGCCTTGCTACACTGATGGGCGGGATGTAAATTGTCAACAGCCACTCTGGAGAAGTGTACGGTGAGTCCTGAAACGTCTAAAAAGCAAAGCTTAGAGAGCATAGGGCACTTCCACTCATGGGGTTATAAATTGGGAAAATGAAAAATCAGCAAGACACAAGCACCCCAAAGTTTAGGGCTGCTCTGTTGACAAGGACCTCCACTTCATTCCACCTTCAATATCCCAGGAAAGAGAAAAATGGATAAAGAAGTTGTGGTCCTTATGTACAATGGAATATCACTCAGCCATGAAATCAATGTCATAAGGCTAGTAGCAGCATGATGAGTGGATTTAGGTACGACGATTCTAAGTGAAATAAGTCACACAGAAAAGGACACTTCTCATAAGGTATCACTGATAGAGGGAATGTAAAAACCGTTACACTTGAACTGAATTACAAAACAGAACAGAGTCACACATGCAGAAAACACACTATGGCTGCTTAACGGGAAAGGTGAGGTGGGGTGATACATAAAACAAGGGTTTCAAATTAGCTCAGATACCGTTCCATAAAACCAATATGTAATAGACAAGGCCTACTCCTTGCTCAGAGAACTGGACTCAACACGCCCTATTCACCGCACAAGAATATATCTGACTAGTAATAATCTTAAAACCTATGTATTGATATCTCTCTGTTAGTGTGTCAAGTGGGTGTAAAGCGGCATAAACACAGCAGTGAAAAGCAGCTAAACCCCATTATAAAAATAAATTACTTTGAAAAACCCATGAAACAAAGACAGTGAAAGAGATAGAAATTCTTACACAATGCGTTCACGGGCTGTGATGCAACCTGGATTGACCATATCTAGACCCACAGCTGGATGAGACATAAGGGTGGACACTCTTGGGGCTGAGAGGTTTGGTGAGGTTGGGTGAGCAAACGCAGACCCTTTCAAGTAATACTGCATGGTACCCATCGCATGGGTCCCAAATCGCCAGGTTCAAGGGCATCTTCCTACATCGAAAACATGCATGAGAAACCCAGAAGATGGTACACCGTGTGATGGGGAAAGGTTTCTAAAACGCACCTCATTTCTCATCTCCTTGTGCTCGGGTTCGCCATTCCAGCCACTTTACTAGCAATCTCCCTCCTTGGAGCATCATCACCTTTAACCTCCTGTTCCGTACAGGTTGCAATTTGTCCTGAGGATGAACGGGAAGACGTGAAACCAATGAGAGACTAGCTCTTGGTGTTGGCACAGGCACAGGTCACTCTATTTTCCCATCAGGAAGAAGAATTAACCACAGGCTCAGCCTGCCCCCCGGAACAAGAACAGGGCCTGAAGCCATCCTGCGCTTTTGCGGCCATCTCCCAAAAACGCGAGTTGTAAAATGGAGGTTCAGGGCACTGCAATTCACAAACCTGCAGAGTTATAAATGATAACTCTCGTCCACAAATATATTGAGGGAAGGCAAAGAAGAGGATTTGAAATCAAGGCAGAATTGCAGGAAACAGATTTCAGGAGGTAGATTCGAATCGCCTTTAAAGCACATGAAAAGCGGCAAAACGTTGACAATGATGCCCTTGGCCAAAAAGGGCGTATGCGTTTTTTCCTGAATATATTCAGGAAAAAACGCATACGCCCTTTTTGGCCAACCAAGCAACCTGGAAAGGCAAATCAGCGCTACAAAGATGTCTCGCTTCCCATCGGTCAAAAGGGCCATGCTGAAAAAAGTCTCAAAACCAAAAATGCAGGACAGGCCATGGAGAAATGGGAGCATTGCTAACCTGATGGGCGGGATATAAATTGTCAACAGCCACTCTGGAGAAGTGTACGGTGAGTCCTGAAACGTCTAAAAAGCAAAGCTTAGAGAGCATAGGGCACTTCCACTCATGGGGGTATAAATTGGGAAAATTAAAAATCAGCAAGACACAAGCACCCCAAAGTTTAGGGCTGCTCTGTTGACAAGGACCTCCACTTCATTCCACCTTCAATATCCCAGGAAAGAGAAAAATGGATAAAGAAGTTGTGGTCCTTATGTACAATGGAATATCACTCAGCCGTGAAATCAATGTCATAAGGCTAGTAGCAGCATGATGAGTGGATTTAGGTACGACGACTCCAAGTGAAATAAGTCACACAGAAAAGGACACTTCTCATAAGGTATCACTTATAGAGGGAATGTAAAAACCGTTACACTTGAACTGAATTACAAAACAGAACAGAGTCACACATGCAGAAAACACACTATGGCTGCTTAACGGGAAAGGTGAGGTGGGGTGATACATAAAACAAGGGTTTCAAATTAGCTCAGATACCGTTCCATAAACCCAATATGTAATAGACAAGACCTACTCCTTGCTCAGAGAACTGGACTCAACACGCCCTATTCACCGCACAAGAATATATCTGACTAGTAATAATCTTAAAAGCTATGTATTGATATCTCTCTGTTAGTGTGTCAAGTGGGTGTAAAGCGGCATAAACACAGCAGTGAAAAGCAGCTAAACCCCATTATAAAAATAAATTACTTTGAAAAACCCATGAAACAAAGACAGTGAAAGAGAGAGAAATTCTTACACAATGCGTTCAGGGGCTGTGATGCAACCTGGATTGACCATATCTAGACCCACAGCTGGATGAGACATAAGGGTGGACACTGTTGCGGCTGAGAGGTTTGGTGAGGTTGGGTGAGCAAACGCAGACCCTTTAAAGTAATACTGCGTGGTACCCATCGCATGGGTCCCAAATCTCCAGGTTCAAGGGCATCTTCCTACATCGAAAACATGCATGAGAAACCCAGAAGATGGTACACCGTGTGATGGGGAAAGGTTTCTAAAACGCACCTCATTTCTCATCTCCTTGTGCTCGGGTTCGCCATTCCAGCCACTTTACTAGCAATCTCCCTCCTTGGAGCATCATCACCTTTAACCTCCTGTTCCGTACAGGTTGCAATTTGTCCTGAGGATGAACGGGAAGATGTGGAACCAATGAGAGACTAGCTCTTGGTGTTGGGACAGGCACAGGTCACTCTATTTTCCTATCAGGAAGAAGAATTAACCACAGGCTCAGCCTGCCACCCGGAACCAGAACAGGGTCTGAAGCCATCCTGCGCTATTGCGGCCAGCTCCCTAAAAAGCGAGTTGTAAAATGGAGGTTCAGGGCACTGCAATTCACAAAACTGAAGACTTATAAATGATAACTCTCGTCCACAAATATATTGAGGGAAGGCAAAGAAGAGAATTTGAAATCAAGGCAGAATTGCAGGAAACAGATTTCAGGAGGTAGATTCGAATCGCCTTTAAAGCACATGAAAAGCGGCAAAACGTTGACAATGATGCCCTTGGCCAAAAAGGGCGTATGCGTTTTTTCCTGAATATATTCAGGAAAAAACGCATACGCCCTTTTTGGCCAAGCAAGCAACCTGGAAAGGTAAATCAGTGCTACAAAGAAGTCTCGCTTCCCATCGGTCAAAAGGGCCATGCTGAAAAAAGTGTCAAAACCAGAAATGCAGGACATGCCATGGAGAAATGGGAGCCTTGCTACACTGATGGGCGGGATGTAAATTGCCAACAGCCACTCTGGAGAAGCGTACGGTGTGTCCTGAAACATCTAAAAAACACAGCTTAGAGAGCATAGGGCACTTCCACTCATGGGGGTATAAATTGGGAAAATGAAAAATCAGCAAGACACAAGCACCCCAAAGTTTAGGGCTGCTCTGTTGACAAGGACCTCCACTTCATTCCACCTTCAATATCCCAGGAAAGAGAAAAATGGATAAAGAAGTTGTGGTCCATATGTACAATGGAATATCACTCAGCCATGAAATCAATGTCATAAGGCTAGTAGCAGCATGATGAGTGGATTTATGTACGACGATTCTAAGTGAAATAAGTCACACAGAAAAGGACACTTCTCATAAGGTATCACTTATAGAGGGAATGTAAAAACCGTTACACTTGAACTGAATTACAAAACAGAACAGAGTCACACATGCAGAAAACACACTATGGCTGCTTAACGGGAAAGGTGAGGTGGGGTGATACATAAAACAAGGGTTTCAAATTAGCTCAGATACCGTTCCATAAACCCAATATGTAATAGACAAGACCTACTCCTTGCTCAGAGAACTGGACTCAACACGCCCTATTCACCGCACAAGAATATATCTGACTAGTAATAATCTTAAAAGCTATGTATTGATATCTCTCTGTTAGTGTGTCAAGTGGGTGTAAAGCGGCATAAACACAGCAGTGAAAAGCAGCTAAACCCCATTATAAAAATAAATTACTTTGAAAAACCCATGAAACAAAGACAGTGAAAGAGAGCGAAATTCTTACACAATGCGTTCAGGGGCTGTGATGCAACCTGGATTGACCATATCTAGACCCACAGCTGGATGAGACATAAGGGTGGACACTGTTGCGGCTGAGAGGTTTGGTGAGGTTGGGTGAGCAAACGCAGACCCTTTAAAGTAATACTGCGTGGTACCCATCGCATGGGTCCCAAATCTCCAGGTTCAAGGGCATCTTCCTACATCGAAAACATGCATGAGAAACCCAGAAGATGGTACACCGTGTGATGGGGAAAGGTTTCTAAAACGCACCTCATTTCTCATCTCCTTGTGCCCGGGTTCGCTATTCCAGCCGCTTTACTAACAATCTCCCTACTTGGAGAATCAGCACCTTTAACCTCCTTCTCCGTACAGGTTGCAATTTGTCCTGAGGGTGAACGGGAAGACGTGGAACCAATGAGAGACTAGCTCTTGGTGTTGGGACAGGCACAGGTCACTCTATTTTCCCATCAGGAAGAAGAATTAACCACAGGCTCAGCCTGCCCCCGGAACCAGAACAGGGCCTGAAGGCATCCTGCGCTTTTGCGGCCAGCTCCCTAAAAAGCGAGTTGCAAAATGGAGGTTCAGGGCACTGCAATTCACAAACCTGCAGAGTTATAAATGATAACTCTCGTCCACAAATATATTGAGGGAAGGCAAAGAAGAGGATTTGAAATCAAGGCAGAATTGCAGGAAACAGATTTCAGGAGGTAGATTCGAATCGCCTTTAAAGCACATGAAAAGCGGCAAAACGTTGACAATGATGCCCTTGGCCAAAAAGGGCGTATGCGTTTTTTCCTGAATATATTCAGGAAAAAACGCATACGCCCTTTTTGGCCAACCAAGCAACCTGGAAAGGCAAATCAGCGCTACAAAGATGTCTCGCTTCCCATCGGTCAAAAGGGCCATGCTGAAAAAAGTGTCAAAACCAGAAATGCAGGACAGGCCATGGAGAAATGGGAGCCTTGCTACACTGATGGGCGGGATGTAAATTGTCAACAGCCACTCTGGAGAAGTGTACGGTGAGTCCTGAAACGTCTGAAAAGCAAAGCTTAGAGAGCATAGGGCACTTCCACTCATGGGGGTATAAATTGGGAAAATTAAAATTCAGCAAGACACAAGCACCCCAAAGTTTAGGACTGCTCTGTTGACAAGGACCTCCACTTCATTCCACCTTCAATATCCCAGGAAAGAGAAAAATGGATAAAGAAGTTGTGGTCCTTATGTACAATGGAATATCACTCAGCCATGAAATCAATGTCATAAGGCTAGTAGCAGCATGATGAGTGGATTTAGGTACGACGATTCTAAGTGAAATAAGTCACACAGAAAAGGACACTTCTCCTAAGGTATCACTTATAGAGGGAATGTAAAAACCGTTACACTTGAACTGAATTACAAAACAGAACAGAGTCACACATGCAGAAAACACACTATGGCTGCTTAACGGGAAAGGTGAGGTGGGGTGATACATAAAACAAGGGTTTCAAATTAGCTCAGATACCGTTCCATAAACCCAATATGTAATAGACAAGACCTACTCCTTGCTCAGAGAACTGGACTCAACACGCCCTATTCACCGCACAAGAATATATCTGACTGGTAATAATCTTAAAAGCTATGTATTGATATCTCTCTGTTAGTGTGTCAAGTGGGTGTAAAGCGGCATAAACACAGCAGTGAAAAGCAGCTAAACCCCATTATAAAAATAAATTACTTTGAAAAACCCATGAAACAAAGACAGTGAAAGAGAGCGAAATTCTTACACAATGCGTTCAGGGGCTGTGATGCAACCTGGATTGACCATATCTAGACCCACAGCTGGATGAGACATAAGGGTGGACACTGTTGCGGCTGAGAGGTTTGGTGAGGTTGGGTGAGCAAACGCAGACCCTTTAAAGTAATACTGTGTGGTACCCATCGCATGGGTCCCAAATCTCCAGGTTCAAGGGCATCTTCCTACATCGAAAACATGCATGAGAAACCCAGAAGATGGTACACCGTGTGATGGGGAAAGGTTTCTAAAACGCACCTCATTTCTCATCTCCTTGTGCTCGGGTTCGCCATTCCAGCCACTTTACTAGCAATCTCCCTCCTTGGAGCATCATCACCTTTAACCTCCTGTTCCGTACAGGTTGCAATTTGTCCTGAGGATGAACGGGAAGACGTGGAACCAATGAGAGACTAGCTCTTGGTGTTGGGACAGGCACAGGTCACTCTATTTTCCCATCAGGAAGAAGAATTAACCACAGGCTCAGCCTGCCCCCCGGAACAAGAACAGGGCCTGAAGCCATCCTGCGCTTTTTCGGCCATCTCCCAAAAACGCGAGTTGTAAAATGGAGGTTCAGGGCACTGCAATTCACAAACCTGCAGAGTTATAAATGATAACTCTCGTCCACAAATATATTGAGGGAAGGCAAAGAAGAGGATTTGAAATCAAGGCAGAATTGCAGGAAACAGATTTCAGGAGGTAGATTCGAATCGCCTTTAAAGCACATGAAAAGCGGCAAAACGTTGACAATGATGCCCTTGGCCAAAAAGGGCGTATGCGTTTTTTCCTGAATATATTCAGGAAAAAACGCATACGCCCTTTTTGGCCAACCAAGCAACCTGGAAAGGCAAATCAGCGCTACAAAGATGTCTTGCTTCCCATCGGTTAAAAAGGCCATGCTGAAAAAAGTGTCAAAACCAGAAATGCAGGACAGGCCATGGAGAAATGGGAGCCTTGCTACACTGATGGGCGGGACGTAAATTGCCAACAGCCACTCTGGAGAAGCGTACGGTGAGTCCTGAAACATCTAAAAAACAAAGCTTAGAGAGCATAGGGCACTTCCACTCATGGGGTTATAAATTGGGAAAATTAAAAATCAGCAAGACGCAAGCACCCCAAAGTTTAGGGCTGCTCTGTTGACAAGGACCTCCACTTCATTCCACCTTCAATATCCCAGGAAAGAGAAAAATGGATAAAGAAGTTGTGGTCCTTATGTACAATGGAATATCACTCAGCCGTGAAATCAATGTCATAAGGCTAGTAGCAGCATGATGAGTGGATTTAGGTACGACGACTCTAAGTGAAATAAGTCACACAGAAAAGGACACTTCTCATAAGGTATCACTTATAGAGGGAATGTAAAAACCGTTACACTTAAACTGAATTACAAAACAGAACAGAGTCACACATGCAGAAAACACACTATGGCTGCTTAACGGGAAAGGTGAGGCGGGGTGATACATAAAACAAGGGTTTCAAATTAGCTCAGATACCGTTCCATAAACCCAATATGTAATAGACAAGACCTACTCCTTGCTCAGAGAACTGGACTCAACACGCCCTATTCACCGCACAAGAATATATCTGACTAGTAATAATCTTAAAACCTATGTACTGATATCTCTCTGTTAGTGTGTCAAGTGGGTAAAAAGCGGCATAAACACAGCAGTGAAAAGCAGCTAAACCCCATTATAAAAATAAATTACTTTGAAAAACCCATGAAACAAAGACAGTGAAAGAGAGCGAAATTCTTACACAATGCGTTCAGGGGCTGTGATGCAACCTGGATTGACCATATCTAGACCCACAGCTGGAGGAGACATAAGGGTGGACACTCTTGGGGCTGAGAGGTTTGGTGAGGTTGGGTGAGCAAACGCAGACCCTTTAAAGTAATACTGCGTGGTACCCATCGCATGGGTCCCAAATCTCCAGGTTCAAGGGCATCTTCCTACATCGAAAACATGCATGAGAAACCCAGAAGATGGTACACCGTGTGATGGGGAAAGGTTTCTAAAACGCACCTCATTTCTCATCTCCTTGTGCTCGGGTTCGCCATTCCAGCCACTTTACTAGCAATCTCCCTCCTTGGAGCATCATCACCTTTAACCTCCTGTTCCGTACAGGTTGCAATTTGTCCTGAGGATGAACGGGAAGACGTGGAACCAATGAGAGACTAGCTCTTGGTGTTGGCACAGGCACAGGTCACTCTATTTTCCCATCAGGAAGAAGAATTAACCACAGGCTCAGCCTGCCCCCCGGAACAAGAACAGGGCCTGAAGCCATCCTGCGCTTTTGCGGCCATCTCCCAAAAACGCGAGTTGTAAAATGGAGGTTCAGGGCACTGCAATTCACAAACCTGCAGAGTTATAAATGATAACTCTCATCCACAAATATATTGAGGGAAGGCAAAGAAGAGGATTTGAAATCAAGGCAGAATTGCAGGAAACAGATTTCAGGAGGTAGATTCGAATCGCCTTTAAAGCACATGAAAAGCGGCAAAACGTTGACAATGATGCCCTTGGCCAAAAAGGGCGTATGCGTTTTTTCCTGAATATATTCAGGAAAAAACGCATACGCCCTTTTTGGCCAACCAAGCAACCTGGAAAGGCAAATCAGCGCTACAAAGATGTCTCGCTTCCCATCGGTCAAAAGGGCCATGCTGAAAAAAGTGTCAAAACCAGAAATGCAGGACAGGCCATGGAGAAATGGGAGCCTTGCTACACTGATGGGCGGGATGTAAATTGTCAACAGCCACTCTGGAGAAGTGTACGGTGAGTCCTGAAACGTCTGAAAAGCAAAGCTTAGAGAGCATAGGGCACTTCCACTCATGGGGGTATAAATTGGGAAAATTAAAATTCAGCAAGACACAAGCACCCCAAAGTTTAGGACTGCTCTGTTGACAAGGACCTCCACTTCATTCCACCTTCAATATCCCAGGAAAGAGAAAAATGGATAAAGAAGTTGTGGTCCTTATGTACAATGGAATATCACTCAGCCATGAAATCAATGTCATAAGGCTAGTAGCAGCATGATGAGTGGATTTAGGTACGACGATTCTAAGTGAAATAAGTCACACAGAAAAGGACACTTCTCATAAGGTATCACTTATAGAGGGAATGTAAAAACCGTTACACTTGAACTGAATTACAAAACAGAACAGAGTCACACATGCAGAAAACACACTATGGCTGCTTAACGGGAAAGGTGAGGTGGGGTGATACATAAAACAAGGGTTTCAAATTAGCTCAGATACCGTTCCATAAACCCAATATGTAATAGACAAGACCTACTCCTTGCTCAGAGAACTGGACTCAACACGCCCTATTCACCGCACAAGAATATATCTGACTAGTAATAATCTTAAAAGCTATGTATTGATATCTCTCTGTTAGTGTGTCAAGTGGGTGTAAAGCGGCATAAACACAGCAGTGAAAAGCAGCTAAACCCCATTATAAAAATAAATTACTTTGAAAAACCCATGAAACAAAGACAGTGAAAGAGAGCGAAATTCTTACACAATGCGTTCAGGGGCTGTGATGCAACCTGGATTGACCATATCTAGACCCACAGCTGGATGAGACATAAGGGTGGACACTGTTGCGGCTGAGAGGTTTGGTGAGGTTGGGTGAGCAAACGCAGACCCTTTAAAGTAATACTGTGTGGTACCCATCGCATGGGTCCCAAATCTCCAGGTTCAAGGGCATCTTCCTACATCGAAAACATGCATGAGAAACCCAGAAGATGGTACACCGTGTGATGGGGAAAGGTTTCTAAAACGCACCTCATTTCTCATCTCCTTGTGCTCGGGTTCGCCATTCCAGCCACTTTACTAGCAATCTCCCTCCTTGGAGCATCATCACCTTTAACCTCCTGTTCCGTACAGGTTGCAATTTGTCCTGAGGATGAACGGGAAGACGTGGAACCAATGAGAGACTAGCTCTTGGTGTTGGGACAGGCACAGGTCACTCTATTTTCCCATCAGGAAGAAGAATTAACCACAGGCTCAGCCTGCCCCCCGGAACAAGAACAGGGCCTGAAGCCATCCTGCGCTTTTGCGGCCATCTCCCAAAAACGCGAGTTGTAAAATGGAGGTTCAGGGCACTGCAATTCACAAACCTGCAGAGTTATAAATGATAACTCTCGTCCACAAATATATTGAGGGAAGGCAAAGAAGAGGATTTGAAATCAAGGCAGAATTGCAGGAAACAGATTTCAGGAGGTAGATTCGAATCGCCTTTAAAGCACATGAAAAGCGGCAAAACGTTGACAATGATGCCCTTGGCCAAAAAGGGCGTATGCGTTTTTTCCTGAATATATTCAGGAAAAAACGCATACGCCCTTTTTGGCCAACCAAGCAACCTGGAAAGGCAAATCAGCGCTACAAAGATGTCTCGCTTCCCATCGGTCAAAAGGGCCATGCTGAAAAAAGTGTCAAAACCAGAAATGCAGGACAGGCCATGGAGAAATGGGAGCCTTGCTACACTGATGGGCGGGATGTAAATTGTCAACAGCCACTCTGGAGAAGCGTACGGTGAGTCCTGAAACATCTAAAAAACAAAGCTTAGAGAGCATAGGGCACTTCCACTCATGGGGTTATAAATTGGGAAAATTAAAAATCAGCAAGACACAAGCACCCCAAAGTTTAGGGCTGCTCTGTTGACAAGGACCTCCACTTCATTCCACCTTCAATATCCCAGGAAAGAGAAAAATGGATAAAGAAGTTGTGGTCCTTATGTACAATGGAATATCACTCAGCCGTGAAATCAATGTCATAAGGCTAGTACCAGCATGATGAGTGAATTTAGGTACGACGACTCTAAGTGAAATAAGTCACACAGAAAAGGGCACTTCTCATAAGGTATCACTTATAGAGGGAATGTAAAAACCGTTACACTTGAACTGAATTACAAAACAGAACAGAGTCACACATGCAGAAAACACACTATGGCTGCTTAACGGGAAAGGTGAGGTGGGGTGATACATAAAACAAGGGTTTCAAATTAGCTCAGATACCGTTCCATAAACCCAATATGTAATAGATAAGACCTACTCCTTGCTCAGAGAACTGGACTCAACACGCCCTATTCACCGCACAAGAATATATCTGACTAGTAATAATCTTAAAACTTATGTATTGATATCTCTCTGTTAGTGTGTCAAGTGGGTGTAAAGCGGCATAAACACAGCAGTGAAAAGCAGCTAAACCCCATTATAAAAATAAATTACTTTGAAAAACCCATGAAACAAAGACAGTGAAAGAGAGCGAAATTCTTACACAATGCGTTCAGGGGCTGTGATGCAACCTGGATTGACCATATCTAGACCCACAGCTGGATGAGACATAAGGGTGGACACTGTTGCGGCTGAGAGGTTTGGTGAGGTTGGGTGAGCAAACGCAGCCCCTTTAAAGTAATACTGCGTGGTACCGATCGCATGGGTCCCAAATCTCCAGGTTCAAGGGCATCTTCCTACATCGAAAACATGCATGAGAAACCCAGAAGATGGTACACCGTGTGATGGGGAAAGGTTTCTAAAACGCACCTCATTTCTCATCTCCTTGTGCTCGGGTTCACCATTCCAGCCACTTTACTAGCAATCTCCCTCCTTGGAGCATCATCACCTTTAACCTCCTGTTCCGTACAGGTTGCAATTTGTCCTGAGGATGAACGGGAAGACGTGGAACCAATGAGAGACTAGCTCTTGGTGTTGGCACAGGCACAGGTCACTCTATTTTCCCATCAGGAAGAAGAATTAACCACAGGCTCAGCCTGCCCCCCGGAACAAGAACAGGGCCTGAAGCCATCCTGCGCTTTTGCGGCCATCTCCCAAAAACGCGAGTTGTAAAATGGAGGTTCAGGGCACTGCAATTCACAAACCTGCAGAGTTATAAATGATAACTCTCGTCCACAAATATATTGAGGGAAGGCAAAGAAGAGGATTTGAAATCAAGGCAGAATTGCAGGAAACAGATTTCAGGAGGTAGATTCGAATCGCCTTTAAAGCACATGAAAAGCGGCAAAACGTTGACAATGATGCCCTTGGCCAAAAAGGGCGTATGCGTTTTTTCCTGAATATATTCAGGAAAAAACGCATACGCCCTTTTTGGCCAACCAAGCAACCTGGAAAGGCAAATCAGCGCTACAAAGATGTCTCGCTTCCCATCGGTTAAAAAGGCCATGCTGAAAAAAGTGTCAAAACCAGAAATGCAGGACAGGCCATGGAGAAATGGGAGCCTTGCTACACTGATGGGCGGGATGTAAATTGCCAACAGCCACTCTGGAGAAGCGTACGGTGAGTCCTGAAACATCTAAAAAACAAAGCTTAGAGAGCATAGGGCACTTCCACTCATGGGGTTATAAATTGGGAAAATTAAAAATCAGCAAGACACAAGCACCCCAAAGTTTAGGGCTGCTCTGTTGACAAGGACCTCCACTTCATTCCACCTTCAATATCCCAGGAAAGAGAAAAATGGATAAAGAAGTTGTGGTCCTTATGTACAATGGAATATCACTCAGCCGTGAAATCAATGTCATAAGGCTAGTAGCAGCATGATGAGTGGATTTAGGTACGACGACTCTAAGTGAAATAAGTCACACAGAAAAGGACACTTCTCATAAGGTATCACTTATAGAGGGAATGTAAAAACCGTTACACTTGAACTGAATTACAAAACAGAACAGAGTCACACATGCAGAAAACACACTATGGCTGCTTAACGGGAAAGGTGAGGTGGGGTGATACATAAAACAAGGGTTTCAAATTAGCTCAGATACCCTTCCATAAACCCAATATGTAATAGACAAGACCTACTCCTTGCTCAGAGAACTGGACTCAACACGCCCTATTCACCGCACAAGAATACATCTGACTAGTAATAATCTTAAAACCTATGTACTGATATCTCTCTGTTAGTGTGTCAAGTGGGTAAAAAGCGGCATAAACACAGCAGTGAAAAGCAGCTAAACCCCATTATAAAAATAAATTACTTTGAAAAACCCATGAAACAAAGACAGTGAAAGAGAGAGAAATTCTTACACAATGCGTTCAGGGGCTGTGATGCAACCTGGATTGACCATATCTAGACCCACAGCTGGATGAGACATAAGGGTGGACACTGTTGCGGCTGAGAGGTTTGGTGAGGTTGGGTGAGCAAACGCAGACCCTTTAAAGTAATACTGCGTGGTACCCATCGCATGGGTCCCAAATCTCCAGGTTCCAGGGCATCTTCCTACATAGAAAACATGCATGAGAATCCCAGAAGATGGTACACCGTGTGATGGGGAAAGGTTTCTAAAACGCACCTCATTTCTCATCTGCTTGTGCCCGGGTTCGCCATTCCAGCCACTTTACTAGCAATCTCCCTCCTTGGAGCATCAGCACCTTTAACCTCCTCTTCCGTACAGGTTGCAATTTGTCCTGAGGATGAACTGGAAGACGTGGAACCAATGAGAGACTAGCTCTTGGTGTTGGGACAGGCACAGGTCACTCTATTTTCCCATCAGGAAGAAGAATTAACCACAGGCTCAGCCTGCCACTCGGAACCAGAACAGGGCCTGAAGCCAGCTGGTGCTATTGCGGCCAGCTCCCTAAAAAGCGAGTTGTAAAATGGAGGTTCAGGGCACTGCAATTCACAAACCTGCAGACTTATAAATGATAACTCTCGTCCACAAATATATTGAGGGAAGGCAAAGAAGAGGATTTGAAATCAAGGCAGAATTGCAGGAAACAGATTTCAGGAGGTAGATTCGAATCGCCTTTAAAGCACATGAAAAGCGGCAAAACGTTGGCAATGATGCCCTTGGCCAAAAAGGGCGTATGCGTTTTTTCCTGAATATATTCAGGAAAAAACGCATACGCCCTTTTTGGCCAACCAAGCAACCTGGAAAGGCAAATCAGCACTACAAAGATGTCTCGCTTCCCATCGGTCAAAAGGGCCATGCTGAAAAAAGTGTCAAAACCAGAAATGCAGGACAGGCCATGGAGAAATGGGAGCCTTGCTACACTGATGGGCGGGATGTAAATTGTCAACAGCCACTCTGGAGAAGTGTACGGTGAGTCCTGAAACATCTAAAAAACAAAGCTTAGAGAGCATAGGGCACTTCCACTCATGGGGTTATAAATTGGGAAAATTAAAAATCAGCAAGACACAAGCACCCCAAAGTTTAGGGCTGCTCTGTTGACAAGGACCTCCACTTCATTCCACCTTCAATATCCCAGGAAAGAGAAAAATGGATAAAGAAGTTGTGGTCCTTATGTACAATGGAATATCACTCAGCCGTGAAATCAATGTCATAAGGCTAGTAGCAGCATGATGAGTGGATTTAGGTACGACGACTCTAAGTGAAATAAGTCACACAGAAAAGGACACTTCTCATAAGGTATCACTGATAGAGGGAATGTAAAAACCGTTACACTTGAACTGAATTACAAAACAGAACAGAGTCACACATGCAGAAAACACACTATGGCTGCTTAACGGGAAAGGTGAGG
Source organism: Balaenoptera borealis (assembly GCF_965194805.1). NCBI lineage: Eukaryota > Metazoa > Chordata > Mammalia > Artiodactyla > Balaenopteridae > Balaenoptera > Balaenoptera borealis. The sequence goes on from NW_028123365.1 coordinate 186,684, forward strand.
TGGGGTGATACATAAAACAAGGGTTTCAAATTAGCTCAGATACCGTTCCATAAACCCAATATGTAATAGACAAGACCTACTCCTTGCTCAGAGAACTGGACTCAACACGCCCTATTCACCGCACAAGAATATATCTGACTAGTAATAATCTTAAAACCTATGTACTGATATCTCTCTGTTAGTGTGTCAAGTGGGTAAAAAGCGGCATAAACACAGCAGTGAAAAGCAGCTAAACCCCATTATAAAAATAAATTACTTTGAAAAACCCATGAAACAAAGACAGTGAAAGAGAGAGAAATTCTTACACAATGCGTTCAGGGGCTGTGATGCAACCTGGATTGACCATATCTAGACCCACAGCTGGATGAGACATAAGGGTGGACACTGTTGCGGCTGAGAGGTTTGGTGAGGTTGGGTGAGCAAACACAGACCCTTTAAAGTAATACTGCGTGGTACCCATCGCATGGGTCCCAAATCTCCAGGTTCCAGGGCATCTTCCTACATCGAAAACATGCATGAGATACCCAGGAGATGGTACACCGTGTGATGGGGAAAGGTTTCTAAAACGCACCTCATTTCTCATCTGCTTGTGCCCGGGTTCGCCATTCCAGCCACTTAACTAGCAATCTCCCTCCTTGGAGCATCAGCACCTTTAACCTCCTGTTCCGTACAGGTTGCAATTTGTACTGAGGATGAACGGGAAGACGTGGAACCAATGAAAGACTAGCTCTTGGTGTTGGGACAGGCACAGGTCACTCTATTTTCCCATCAGGAAGAAGAATTAACCACAGGCTCAGCCTGCCCCCCGGAACCAGAACAGGGCCTGAAGCCATCCTGCGCTTTTGCGGCCAGCTCCCTAAAAAGCGAGTTGTAAAATGGAGGTTCAGGGCACTGCAATTCACAAACCTGCAGAGTTATAAATGATAACTCTCATCCACAAATATATTGAGGGAAGGCAAAGAAGAGGATTTGAAATCAAGGCAGAATTGCAGGAAACAGATTTCAGGAGGTAGATTCGAATCGCCTTTAAAGCACATGAAAAGCGGCAAAACGTTGACAATGATGCCCTTGGCCAAAAACGGCGTATGCGTTTTTTCCTGAATATATTCAGGAAAAAACGCATACGCCCTTTTTGGCCAACCAAGCAACCTGGAAAGGCAAATCAGCGCTACAAAGATGTCTCGCTTCCCATCGGTCAAAAGGGCCATGCTGAAAAAAGTGTCAAAACCAGAAATGCAGGACAGGCCATGGAGAAATGGGAGCCTTGCTACACTGATGGGCGGGATGTAAATTGTCAACAGCCACTCTGGAGAAGTGTACGGTGAGTCCTGAAACGTCTAAAAAGCAAAGCTTAGGGAGCATAGGGCACTTCCACTCATGGGGGTATAAATTGGGAAAATGAAAAATCAGCAAGACACAAGCACCCCAAAGTTTAGGGCTGCTCTGTTGACAAGGACCTCCACTTCATTCCACCTTCAATATCCCAGGAAAGAGAAAAATGGATAAAGAAGTTGTGGTCCTTATGTACAATGGAATATCACTCAGCCATGAAATCAATGTCATAAGGCTAGTAGCAGCATGATGAGTGGATTTAGGTACGACGATTCTAAGTGAAATAAGTCACACAGAAAAGGACACTTCTCATAAGGTATCACTGATAGAGGGAATGTAAAAACCGTTACACTTGAACTGAATTACAAAACAGAACAGAGTCACACATGCAGAAAACACACTATGGCTGCTTAACGGGAAAGGTGAGGTGGGGTGATACATAAAACAAGGGTTTCAAATTAGCTCAGATACCGTTCCATAAAACCAATATGTAATAGACAAGACCTACTCCTTGCTCAGAGAACTGGACTCAACACGCCCTATTCACCGCACAAGAATATATCTGACTAGTAATAATCTTAAAAGCTATGTATTGATATCTCTCTGTTAGTGTGTCAAGTGGGTGTAAAGCGGCATAAACACAGCAGTGAAAAGCAGCTAAACCCCATTATAAAAATAAATTACTTTGAAAAACCCATGAAACAAAGACAGTGAAAGAGAGCGAAATTCTTACACAATGCGTTCAGGGGCTGTGATGCAACCTGGATTGACCATATCTAGACCCACAGCTGGATGAGACATAAGGGTGGACACTGTTGCGGCTGAGAGGTTTGGTGAGGTTGGGTGAGCAAACGCAGACCCTTTAAAGTAATACTGTGTGGTACCCATCGCATGGGTCCCAAATCTCCAGGTTCAAGGGCATCTTCCTACATCGAAAACATGCATGAGAAACCCAGAAGATGGTACACCGTGTGATGGGGAAAGGTTTCTAAAACGCACCTCATTTCTCATCTCCTTGTGCTCGGGTTCGCCATTCCAGCCACTTTACTAGCAATCTCCCTCCTTGGAGCATCATCACCTTTAACCTCCTGTTCCGTACAGGTTGCAATTTGTCCTGAGGATGAACGGGAAGACGTGGAACCAATGAGAGACTAGCTCTTGGTGTTGGGACAGGCACAGGTCACTCTATTTTCCCATCAGGAAGAAGAATTAACCACAGGCTCAGCCTGCCCCCCGGAACAAGAACAGGGCCTGAAGCCATCCTGCGCTTTTGCGGCCATCTCCCAAAAACGCGAGTTGTAAAATGGAGGTTCAGGGCACTGCAATTCACAAACCTGCAGAGTTATAAATGATAACTCTCGTCCACAAATATATTGAGGGAAGGCAAAGAAGAGGATTTGAAATCAAGGCAGAATTGCAGGAAACAGATTTCAGGAGGTAGATTCGAATCGCCTTTAAAGCACATGAAAAGCGGCAAAACGTTGACAATGATGCCCTTGGCCAAAAAGGGCGTATGCGTTTTTTCCTGAATATATTCAGGAAAAAACGCATACGCCCTTTTTGGCCAACCAAGCAACCTGGAAAGGCAAATCAGCGCTACAAAGATGTCTCGCTTCCCATCGGTCAAAAGGGCCATGCTGAAAAAAGTGTCAAAACCAGAAATGCAGGACAGGCCATGGAGAAATGGGAGCCTTGCTACACTGATGGGCGGGATGTAAATTGTCAACAGCCACTCTGGAGAAGCGTACGGTGAGTCCTGAAACATCTAAAAAACAAAGCTTAGAGAGCATAGGGCACTTCCACTCATGGGGTTATAAATTGGGAAAATTAAAAATCAGCAAGACACAAGCACCCCAAAGTTTAGGGCTGCTCTGTTGACAAGGACCTCCACTTCATTCCACCTTCAATATCCCAGGAAAGAGAAAAATGGATAAAGAAGTTGTGGTCCTTATGTACAATGGAATATCACTCAGCCGTGAAATCAATGTCATAAGGCTAGTACCAGCATGATGAGTGAATTTAGGTACGACGACTCTAAGTGAAATAAGTCACACAGAAAAGGGCACTTCTCATAAGGTATCACTTATAGAGGGAATGTAAAAACCGTTACACTTGAACTGAATTACAAAACAGAACAGAGTCACACATGCAGAAAACACACTATGGCTGCTTAACGGGAAAGGTGAGGTGGGGTGATACATAAAACAAGGGTTTCAAATTAGCTCAGATACCGTTCCATAAACCCAATATGTAATAGATAAGACCTACTCCTTGCTCAGAGAACTGGACTCAACACGCCCTATTCACCGCACAAGAATATATCTGACTAGTAATAATCTTAAAACTTATGTATTGATATCTCTCTGTTAGTGTGTCAAGTGGGTGTAAAGCGGCATAAACACAGCAGTGAAAAGCAGCTAAACCCCATTATAAAAATAAATTACTTTGAAAAACCCATGAAACAAAGACAGTGAAAGAGAGCGAAATTCTTACACAATGCGTTCAGGGGCTGTGATGCAACCTGGATTGACCATATCTAGACCCACAGCTGGATGAGACATAAGGGTGGACACTGTTGCGGCTGAGAGGTTTGGTGAGGTTGGGTGAGCAAACGCAGCCCCTTTAAAGTAATACTGCGTGGTACCGATCGCATGGGTCCCAAATCTCCAGGTTCAAGGGCATCTTCCTACATCGAAAACATGCATGAGAAACCCAGAAGATGGTACACCGTGTGATGGGGAAAGGTTTCTAAAACGCACCTCATTTCTCATCTCCTTGTGCTCGGGTTCACCATTCCACCCACTTTACTAGCAATCTCCCTCCTTGGAGCATCATCACCTTTAACCTCCTGTTCCGTACAGGTTGCAATTTGTCCTGAGGATGAACGGGAAGACGTGGAACCAATGAGAGACTAGCTCTTGGTGTTGGCACAGGCACAGGTCACTCTATTTTCCCATCAGGAAGAAGAATTAACCACAGGCTCAGCCTGCCCCCCGGAACAAGAACAGGGCCTGAAGCCATCCTGCGCTTTTGCGGCCATCTCCCAAAAACGCGAGTTGTAAAATGGAGGTTCAGGGCACTGCAATTCACAAACCTGCAGAGTTATAAATGATAACTCTCGTCCACAAATATATTGAGGGAAGGCAAAGAAGAGGATTTGAAATCAAGGCAGAATTGCAGGAAACAGATTTCAGGAGGTAGATTCGAATCGCCTTTAAAGCACATGAAAAGCGGCAAAACGTTGACAATGATGCCCTTGGCCAAAAAGGGCGTATGCGTTTTTTCCTGAATATATTCAGGAAAAAACGCATACGCCCTTTTTGGCCAACCAAGCAACCTGGAAAGGCAAATCAGCGCTACAAAGATGTCTCGCTTCCCATCGGTTAAAAAGGCCATGCTGAAAAAAGTGTCAAAACCAGAAATGCAGGACAGGCCATGGAGAAATGGGAGCCTTGCTACACTGATGGGCGGGATGTAAATTGCCAACAGCCACTCTGGAGAAGCGTACGGTGAGTCCTGAAACATCTAAAAAACAAAGCTTAGAGAGCATAGGGCACTTCCACTCATGGGGTTATAAATTGGGAAAATTAAAAATCAGCAAGACACAAGCACCCCAAAGTTTAGGGCTGCTCTGTTGACAAGGACCTCCACTTCATTCCACCTTCAATATCCCAGGAAAGAGAAAAATGGATAAAGAAGTTGTGGTCCTTATGTACAATGGAATATCACTCAGCCGTGAAATCAATGTCATAAGGCTAGTAGCAGCATGATGAGTGGATTTAGGTACGACGACTCTAAGTGAAATAAGTCACACAGAAAAGGACACTTCTCATAAGGTATCACTGATAGAGGGAATGTAAAAACCGTTACACTTGAACTGAATTACAAAACAGAACAGAGTCACACATGCAGAAAACACACTATGGCTGCTTAACGGGAAAGGTGAGGTGGGGTGATACATAAAACAAGGGTTTCAAATTAGCTCAGATACCCTTCCATAAACCCAATATGTAATAGACAAGACCTACTCCTTGCTCAGAGAACTGGACTCAACACGCCCTATTCACCGCACAAGAATACATCTGACTAGTAATAATCTTAAAACCTATGTACTGATATCTCTCTGTTAGTGTGTCAAGTGGGTAAAAAGCGGCATAAACACAGCAGTGAAAAGCAGCTAAACCCCATTATAAAAATAAATTACTTTGAAAAACCCATGAAACAAAGACAGTGAAAGAGAGAGAAATTCTTACACAATGCGTTCAGGGGCTGTGATGCAACCTGGATTGACCATATCTAGACCCACAGCTGGATGAGACATAAGGGTGGACACTGTTGCGGCTGAGAGGTTTGGTGAGGTTGGGTGAGCAAACGCAGACCCTTTAAAGTAATACTGCGTGGTACCCATCGCATGGGTCCCAAATCTCCAGGTTCCAGGGCATCTTCCTACATAGAAAACATGCATGAGAATCCCAGAAGATGGTACACCGTGTGATGGGGAAAGGTTTCTAAAACGCACCTCATTTCTCATCTGCTTGTGCCCGGGTTCGCCATTCCAGCCACTTTACTAGCAATCTCCCTCCTTGGAGCATCAGCACCTTTAACCTCCTCTTCCGTACAGGTTGCAATTTGTCCTGAGGATGAACTGGAAGACGTGGAACCAATGAGAGACTAGCTCTTGGTGTTGGGACAGGCACAGGTCACTCTATTTTCCCATCAGGAAGAAGAATTAACCACAGGCTCAGCCTGCCACTCGGAACCAGAACAGGGCCTGAAGCCAGCTGGTGCTATTGCGGCCAGCTCCCTAAAAAGCGAGTTGTAAAATGGAGGTTCAGGGCACTGCAATTCACAAACCTGCAGACTTATAAATGATAACTCTCGTCCACAAATATATTGAGGGAAGGCAAAGAAGAGGATTTGAAATCAAGGCAGAATTGCAGGAAACAGATTTCAGGAGGTAGATTCGAATCGCCTTTAAAGCACATGAAAAGCGGCAAAACGTTGGCAATGATGCCCTTGGCCAAAAAGGGCGTATGCGTTTTTTCCTGAATATATTCAGGAAAAAACGCATACGCCCTTTTTGGCCAACCAAGCAACCTGGAAAGGCAAATCAGCACTACAAAGATGTCTCGCTTCCCATCGGTCAAAAGGGCCATGCTGAAAAAAGTGTCAAAACCAGAAATGCAGGACAGGCCATGGAGAAATGGGAGCCTTGCTACACTGATGGGCGGGATGTAAATTGTCAACAGCCACTCTGGAGAAGTGTACGGTGAGTCCTGAAACATCTAAAAAACAAAGCTTAGAGAGCATAGGGCACTTCCACTCATGGGGTTATAAATTGGGAAAATTAAAAATCAGCAAGACACAAGCACCCCAAAGTTTAGGGCTGCTCTGTTGACAAGGACCTCCACTTCATTCCACCTTCAATATCCCAGGAAAGAGAAAAATGGATAAAGAAGTTGTGGTCCTTATGTACAATGGAATATCACTCAGCCGTGAAATCAATGTCATAAGGCTAGTAGCAGCATGATGAGTGGATTTAGGTACGACGACTCTAAGTGAAATAAGTCACACAGAAAAGGACACTTCTCATAAGGTATCACTGATAGAGGGAATGTAAAAACCGTTACACTTGAACTGAATTACAAAACAGAACAGAGTCACACATGCAGAAAACACACTATGGCTGCTTAACGGGAAAGGTGAGGTGGGGTGATACATAAAACAAGGGTTTCAAATTAGCTCAGATACCGTTCCATAAACCCAATATGTAATAGACAAGACCTACTCCTTGCTCAGAGAACTGGACTCAACACGCCCTATTCACCGCACAAGAATATATCTGACTAGTAATAATCTTAAAACCTATGTACTGATATCTCTCTGTTAGTGTGTCAAGTGGGTAAAAAGCGGCATAAACACAGCAGTGAAAAGCAGCTAAACCCCATTATAAAAATAAATTACTTTGAAAAACCCATGAAACAAAGACAGTGAAAGAGAGAGAAATTCTTACACAATGCGTTCAGGGGCTGTGATGCAACCTGGATTGACCATATCTAGACCCACAGCTGGATGAGACATAAGGGTGGACACTGTTGCGGCTGAGAGTTTTGGTGAGGTTGGGTGAGCAAACACAGACCCTTTAAAGTAATACTGCGTGGTACCCATCGCATGGGTCCCAAATCTCCAGGTTCCAGGGCATCTTCCTACATCGAAAACATGCATGAGATACCCAGGAGATGGTACACCGTGTGATGGGGAAAGGTTTCTAAAACGCACCTCATTTCTCATCTGCTTGTGCCCGGGTTCGCCATTCCAGCCACTTAACTAGCAATCTCCCTCCTTGGAGCATCAGCACCTTTAACCTCCTGTTCCGTACAGGTTGCAATTTGTACTGAGGATGAACGGGAAGACGTGGAACCAATGAAAGACTAGCTCTTGGTGTTGGGACAGGCACAGGTCACTCTATTTTCCCATCAGGAAGAAGAATTAACCACAGGCTCAGCCTGCCCCCCGGAACCAGAACAGGGCCTGAAGCCATCCTGCGCTTTTGCGGCCAGCTCCCTAAAAAGCGAGTTGTAAAATGGAGGTTCAGGGCACTGCAATTCACAAACCTGCAGAGTTATAAATGATAACTCTCATCCACAAATATATTGAGGGAAGGCAAAGAAGAGGATTTGAAATCAAGGCAGAATTGCAGGAAACAGATTTCAGGAGGTAGATTCGAATCGCCTTTAAAGCACATGAAAAGCGGCAAAACGTTGACAATGATGCCCTTGGCCAAAAACGGCGTATGCGTTTTTTCCTGAATATATTCAGGAAAAAACGCATACGCCCTTTTTGGCCAACCAAGCAACCTGGAAAGGCAAATCAGCGCTACAAAGATGTCTCGCTTCCCATCGGTCAAAAGGGCCATGCTGAAAAAAGTGTCAAAACCAGAAATGCAGGACAGGCCATGGAGAAATGGGAGCCTTGCTACACTGATGGGCGGGATGTAAATTGTCAACAGCCACTCTGGAGAAGTGTACGGTGAGTCCTGAAACGTCTAAAAAGCAAAGCTTAGGGAGCATAGGGCACTTCCACTCATGGGGGTATAAATTGGGAAAATGAAAAATCAGCAAGACACAAGCACCCCAAAGTTTAGGGCTGCTCTGTTGACAAGGACCTCCACTTCATTCCACCTTCAATATCCCAGGAAAGAGAAAAATGGATAAAGAAGTTGTGGTCCTTATGTACAATGGAATATCACTCAGCCATGAAATCAATGTCATAAGGCTAGTAGCAGCATGATGAGTGGATTTAGGTACGACGATTCTAAGTGAAATAAGTCACACAGAAAAGGACACTTCTCATAAGGTTCACTGATAGAGGGAATGTAAAAACCGTTACACTTGAACTGAATTACAAAACAGAACAGAGTCACACATGCAGAAAACACACTATGGCTGCTTAACGGGAAAGGTGAGGTGGGGTGATACATAAAACAAGGGTTTCAAATTAGCTCAGATACCGTTCCATAAAACCAATATGTAATAGACAAGACCTACTCCTTGCTCAGAGAACTGGACTCAACACGCCCTATTCACCGCACAAGAATATATCTGACTAGTAATAATCTTAAAACCTATGTATTGATATCTCTCTGTTAGTGTGTCAAGTGGGTGTAAAGCGGCATAAACACAGCAGTGAAAAGCAGCTAAACCCCATTATAAAAATAAATTACTTTGAAAAACCCGTGAAACAAAGACAGTGAAAGAGAGCGAAATTCTTACACAATGCGTTCAGGGGCTGTGATGCAACCTGGATTGACCATATCTAGACCCACAGCTGGATGAGACATAAGGGTGGACACTCTTGGGGCTGAGAGGTTTGGTGAGGTTGGGTGAGCAAACGCAGACCCTTTAAAGTAATACTGCGTGGTACCGATCGCATGGGTCCCAAATCTCCAGGTTCAAGGGCATCTTCCTACATTGAAAACATGCATGAGATACCCAGAAGATGGTACACCGTGTGATGGGGAAAGGTTTCTAAAACGCACCTCATTTCTCATCTGCTTGTGCCCGGGTTCGCCATTCCAGCCACTTTACTAGCAATCTCCCTCCTTGGAGCATCAGCACCTTTAACCTCCTGTTCCGTACAGGTTGCAATTTGTACTGAGGATGAACGGGAAGACGTGGAACCAATGAAAGACTAGCTCTTGGTGTTGGGACAGGCACAGGTCACTCTATTTTCCCATCAGGAAGAAGAATTAACCACAGGCTCAGCCTGCCCCCCGGAACCAGAACAGGGCCTGAAGCCATCCTGCGCTTTTGCGGCCAGCTCCCTAAAAAGCGAGTTGTAAATTGGAGGTTCAGGGCACTGCAATTCACAAACCTGCAGAGTTATAAATGATAACTCTCATCCACAAATATATTGAGGGAAGGCAAAGAAGAGGATTTGAAATCAAGGCAGAATTGCAGGAAACAGATTTCAGGAGGTAGATTCGAATCGCCTTTAAAGCACATGAAAAGCGGCAAAACGTTGACAATGATGCCCTTGGCCAAAAAGGGCGTATGCGTTTTTTCCTGAATATATTCAGGAAAAAACGCATACGCCCTTTTTGGCCAACCAAGCAACCTGGAAAGGCAAATCAGCGCTACAAAGATGTCTCGCTTCCCATCGGTTAAAAAGGCCATGCTGAAAAAAGTGTCAAAACCAGAAATGCAGGACAGGCCATGGAGAAATGGGAGCCTTGCTACACTGATGGGCGGGATGTAAATTGCCAACAGCCACTCTGGAGAAGTGTACGGTGAGTCCTGAAACATCTAAAAAACAAAGCTTAGAGAGCATAGGGCACTTCCACTCATGGGGTTATAAATTGGGAAAATTAAAAATCAGCAAGACACAAGCACCCCAAAGTTTAGGGCTGCTCTGTTGACAAGGACCTCCACTTCATTCCACCTTCAATATCCCAGGAAAGAGAAAAATGGATAAAGAAGTTGTGGTCCTTATGTACAATGGAATATCACTCAGCCGTGAAATCAATGTCATAAGGCTAGTAGCAGCATGATGAGTGGATTTAGGTACGACGACTCTAAGTGAAATAAGTCACACAGAAAAGGACACTTCTCATAAGGTATCACTGATAGAGGGAATGTAAAAACCGTTACACTTGAACTGAATTACAAAACAGAACAGAGTCACACATGCAGAAAACACACTATGGCTGCTTAACGGGAAAGGTGAGGTGGGGTGATACATAAAACAAGGGTTTCAAATTAGCTCAGATACCCTTCCATAAACCCAATATGTAATAGACAAGACCTACTCCTTGCTCAGAGAACTGGACTCAACACGCCCTATTCACCGCACAAGAATACATCTGACTAGTAATAATCTTAAAACCTATGTACTGATATCTCTCTGTTAGTGTGTCAAGTGGGTAAAAAGCGGCATAAACACAGCAGTGAAAAGCAGCTAAACCCCATTATAAAAATAAATTACTTTGAAAAACCCATGAAACAAAGACAGTGAAAGAGAGAGAAATTCTTACACAATGCGTTCAGGGGCTGTGATGCAACCTGGATTGACCATATCTAGACCCACAGCTGGATGAGACATAAGGGTGGACACTGTTGCGGCTGAGAGGTTTGGTGAGGTTGGGTGAGCAAACGCAGACCCTTTAAAGTAATACTGCGTGGTACCCATCGCATGGGTCCCAAATCTCCAGGTTCAAGGGCATCTTCCTACATCGAAAACATGCATGAGATACCCAGAAGATGGTACACCGTGTGATGGGGAAAGGTTTCTAAAACGCACCTCATTTCTCATCTGCTTGTGCCCGGGTTCGCCATTCCAGCCACTTTACTAGCAATCTCCCTCCTTGGAGCATCAGCACCTTTAACCTCCTCTTCCGTACAGGTTGCAATTTGTCCTGAGGATGAACTGGAAGACGTGGAACCAATGAGAGACTAGCTCTTGGTGTTGGGACAGGCACAGGTCACTCTATTTTCCCATCAGGAAGAAGAATTAACCACAGGCTCAGCCTGCCACTCGGAACCAGAACAGGGCCTGAAGCCAGCCGGTGCTATTGCGGCCAGCTCCCTAAAAAGCGAGTTGTAAAATGGAGGTTCAGGGCACTGCAATTCACAAACCTGCAGAGTTATAAATGATAACTCTCGTCCACAAATATATTGAGGGAAGGCAAAGAAGAGGATTTGAAATCAAGGCAGAATTGCAGGAAACAGATTTCAGGAGGTAGATTCGAATCGCCTTTAAAGCACATGAAATGCGGCAAAACGTTGGCAATGATGCCCTTGGCCAAAAAGGGCGTATGCGTTTTTTCCTGAATATATTCAGGAAAAAACGCATACGCCCTTTTTGGCCAACCAAGCAACCTGGAAAGGCAAATCAGCGCTACAAAGATGTCTCGCTTCCCATCGGTCAAAAGGGCCATGCTGAAAAAAGTGTCAAAACCAGAAATGCAGGACAGGCCATGGAGAAATGGGAGCCTTGCTACACTGATGGGCGGGATGTAAATTGTCAACAGCCACTCTGGAGAAGTGTACGGTGAGTCCTGAAACGTCTAAAAAGCAAAGCTTAGGGAGCATAGGGCACTTCCACTCATGGGGGTATAAATTGGGAAAATTAAAAATCAGCAAGACACAAGCACCCCAAAGTTTAGGGCTGCTCTGTTGACAAGGACCTCCACTTCATTCCACCTTCAATATCCCAGGAAAGAGAAAAATGGATAAAGAAGTTGTGGTCCTTATGTACAATGGAATATCACTCAGCCATGAAATCAATGTCATAAGGCTAGTAGCAGCATGATGAGTGGATTTAGGTACGACGATTCTAAGTGAAATAAGTCACACAGAAAAGGACACTTCTCATAAGGTATCACTGATAGAGGGAATGTAAAAACCGTTACACTTGAACTGAATTACAAAACAGAACAGAGTCACACATGCAGAAAACACACTATGGCTGCTTAACGGGAAAGGTGAGGTGGGGTGATACATAAAACAAGGGTTTCAAATTAGCTCAGATACCGTTCCATAAAACCAATATGTAATAGACAAGACCTACTCCTTGCTCAGAGAACTGGACTCAACACGCCCTATTCACCGCACAAGAATATATCTGACTAGTAATAATCTTAAAACCTATGTATTGATATCTCTCTGTTAGTGTGTCAAGTGGGTGTAAAGCGGCATAAACACAGCAGTGAAAAGCAGCTAAACCCCATTATAAAAATAAATTACTTTGAAAAACCCGTGAAACAAAGACAGTGAAAGAGAGCGAAATTCTTACACAATGCGTTCAGGGGCTGTGATGCAACCTGGATTGACCATATCTAGACCCACAGCTGGATGAGACATAAGGGTGGACACTCTTGGGGCTGAGAGGTTTGGTGAGGTTGGGTGAGCAAACGCAGACCCTTTAAAGTAATACTGCGTGGTACCGATCGCATGGGTCCCAAATCTCCAGGTTCAAGGGCATCTTCCTACATTGAAAACATGCATGAGATACCCAGAAGATGGTACACCGTGTGATGGGGAAAGGTTTCTAAAACGCACCTCATTTCTCATCTGCTTGTGCCCGGGTTCGCCATTCCAGCCACTTTACTAGCAATCTCCCTCCTTGGAGCATCAGCACCTTTAACCTCCTGTTCCGTACAGGTTGCAATTTGTACTGAGGATGAACGGGAAGACGTGGAACCAATGAAAGACTAGCTCTTGGTGTTGGGACAGGCACAGGTCACTCTATTTTCCCATCAGGAAGAAGAATTAACCACAGGCTCAGCCTGCCCCCCGGAACCAGAACAGGGCCTGAAGCCATCCTGCGCTTTTGCGGCCAGCTCCCTAAAAAGCGAGTTGTAAATTGGAGGTTCAGGGCACTGCAATTCACAAACCTGCAGAGTTATAAATGATAACTCTCATCCACAAATATATTGAGGGAAGGCAAAGAAGAGGATTTGAAATCAAGGCAGAATTGCAGGAAACAGATTTCAGGAGGTAGATTCGAATCGCCTTTAAAGCACATGAAAAGCGGCAAAACGTTGACAATGATGCCCTTGGCCAAAAAGGGCGTATGCGTTTTTTCCTGAATATATTCAGGAAAAAACGCATACGCCCTTTTTGGCCAACCAAGCAACCTGGAAAGGCAAATCAGCGCTACAAAGATGTCTCGCTTCCCATCGGTTAAAAAGGCCATGCTGAAAAAAGTGTCAAAACCAGAAATGCAGGACAGGCCATGGAGAAATGGGAGCCTTGCTACACTGATGGGCGGGATGTAAATTGCCAACAGCCACTCTGGAGAAGCGTACGGTGAGTCCTGAAACATCTAAAAAACAAAGCTTAGAGAGCATAGGGCACTTCCACTCATGGGGTTATAAATTGGGAAAATTAAAAATCAGCAAGACACAAGCACCCCAAAGTTTAGGGCTGCTCTGTTGACAAGGACCTCCACTTCATTCCACCTTCAATATCCCAGGAAAGAGAAAAATGGATAAAGAAGTTGTGGTCCTTATGTACAATGGAATATCACTCAGCCGTGAAATCAATGTCATAAGGCTAGTAGCAGCATGATGAGTGGATTTAGGTACGACGACTCTAAGTGAAATAAGTCACACAGAAAAGGACACTTCTCATAAGGTATCACTGATAGAGGGAATGTAAAAACCGTTACACTTGAACTGAATTACAAAACAGAACAGAGTCACACATGCAGAAAACACACTATGGCTGCTTAACGGGAAAGGTGAGGTGGGGTGATACATAAAACAAGGGTTTCAAATTAGCTCAGATACCCTTCCATAAACCCAATATGTAATAGACAAGACCTACTCCTTGCTCAGAGAACTGGACTCAACACGCCCTATTCACCGCACAAGAATACATCTGACTAGTAATAATCTTAAAACCTATGTACTGATATCTCTCTGTTAGTGTGTCAAGTGGGTAAAAAGCGGCATAAACACAGCAGTGAAAAGCAGCTAAACCCCATTATAAAAATAAATTACTTTGAAAAACCCATGAAACAAAGACAGTGAAAGAGATAGAAATTCTTACACAATGCGTTCAGGGGCTGTGATGCAACCTGGATTGACCATATCTAGACCCACAGCTGGATGAGACATAAGGGTGGACACTGTTGCGGCTGAGAGGTTTGGTGAGGTTGGGTGAGCAAACGCAGACCCTTTAAAGTAATACTGCGTGGTACCCATCGCATGGGTCCCAAATCTCCAGCTTCAAGGGCATCTTCCTACATCGAAAACATGCATGAGATACCCAAAAGATGGTACACCGTGTGATGGGGAAAGGTTTCTAAAACGCACCTCATTTCTCATCTGCTTGTGCCCGGGTTCGCCATTCCAGCCACTTTACTAGCAATCTCCCTCCTTGGAGCATCAGCACCTTTAACCTCCTCTTCCGTACAGGTTGCAATTTGTCCTGAGGATGAACTGGAAGACGTGGAACCAATGAGAGACTAGCTCTTGGTGTTGGGACAGGCACAGGTCACTCTATTTTCCCATCAGGAAGAAGAATTAACCACAGGCTCAGCCTGCCACTCGGAACCAGAACAGGGCCTGAAGCCAGCCGGTGCTATTGCGGCCAGCTCCCTAAAAAGCGAGTTGTAAAATGGAGGTTCAGGGCACTGCAATTCACAAACCTGCAGACTTATAAATGATAACTCTCGTCCACAAATATATTGAGGGAAGGCAAAGAAGAGGATTTGAAATCAAGGCAGAATTGCAGGAAACAGATTTCAGGAGGTAGATTCGAATCGCCTTTAAAGCACATGAAAAGCGGCAAAACGTTGACAATGATGCCCTTGGCCAAAAAGGGCGTATGCGTTTTTTCCTGAATATATTCAGGAAAAAACGCATACGCCCTTTTTGGCCAACCAAGCAACCTGGAAAGGCAAATCAGCGCTACAAAGATGTCTCGCTTCCCATCGGTCAAAAGGGCCATGCTGAAAAAAGTGTCAAAACCAGAAATGCAGGACAGGCCATGGAGAAATGGGAGCCTTGCTACACTGATGGGCGGGATGTAAATTGCCAACAGCCACTCTGGAGAAGTGTACGGTGAGTCCTGAAACATCTAAAAAACAAAGCTTAGAGAGCATAGGGCACTTCCACTCATGGGGTTATAAATTGGGAAAATTAAAAATCAGCAAGACACAAGCACCCCAAAGTTTAGGGCTGCTCTGTTGACAAGGACCTCCACTTCATTCCACCTTCAATATCCCAGGAAAGAGAAAAATGGATAAAGAAGTTGTGGTCCTTATGTACAATGGAATATCACTCAGCCGTGAAATCAATGTCATAAGGCTAGTAGCAGCATGATGAGTGGATTTAGGTACGACGACTCTAAGTGAAATAAGTCACACAGAAAAGGACACTTCTCATAAGGTATCACTGATAGAGGGAATGTAAAAACCGTTACACTTGAACTGAATTACAAAACAGAACAGAGTCACACATGCAGAAAACACACTATGGCTGCTTAACGGGAAAGGTGAGGTGGGGTGATACATAAAACAAGGGTTTCAAATTAGCTCAGATACCCTTCCATAAACCCAATATGTAATAGACAAGACCTACTCCTTGCTCAGAGAACTGGACTCAACACGCCCTATTCACCGCACAAGAATACATCTGACTAGTAATAATCTTAAAACCTATGTACTGATATCTCTCTGTTAGTGTGTCAAGTGGGTAAAAAGCGGCATAAACACAGCAGTGAAAAGCAGCTAAACCCCATTATAAAAATAAATTACTTTGAAAAACCCATGAAACAAAGACAGTGAAAGAGAGAGAAATTCTTACACAATGCGTTCAGGGGCTGTGATGCAACCTGGATTGACCATATCTAGACCCACAGCTGGATGAGACATAAGGGTGGACACTGTTGCGGCTGAGAGGTTTGGTGAGGTTGGGTGAGCAAACGCAGACCCTTTAAAGTAATACTGCGTGGTACCCATCGCATGGGTCCCAAATCTCCAGGTTCAAGGGCATCTTCCTACATCGAAAACATGCATGAGATACCCAGAAGATGGTACACCGTGTGATGGGGAAAGGTTTCTAAAACGCACCTCATTTCTCATCTGCTTGTGCCCGGGTTCGCCATTCCAGCCACTTTACTAGCAATCTCCCTCCTTGGAGCATCAGCACCTTTAACCTCCTCTTCCGTACAGGTTGCAATTTGTCCTGAGGATGAACTGGAAGACGTGGAACCAATGAGAGACTAGCTCTTGGTGTTGGGACAGGCACAGGTCACTCTATTTTCCCATCAGGAAGAAGAATTAACCACAGGCTCAGCCTGCCACTCGGAACCAGAACAGGGCCTGAAGCCAGCCGGTGCTATTGCGGCCAGCTCCCTAAAAAGCGAGTTGTAAAATGGAGGTTCAGGGCACTGCAATTCACAAACCTGCAGAGTTATAAATGATAACTCTCGTCCACAAATATATTGAGGGAAGGCAAAGAAGAGGATTTGAAATCAAGGCAGAATTGCAGGAAACAGATTTCAGGAGGTAGATTCGAATCGCCTTTAAAGCACATGAAATGCGGCAAAACGTTGGCAATGATGCCCTTGGCCAAAAAGGGCGTATGCGTTTTTTCCTGAATATATTCAGGAAAAAACGCATACGCCCTTTTTGGCCAACCAAGCAACCTGGAAAGGCAAATCAGCGCTACAAAGATGTCTCGCTTCCCATCGGTCAAAAGGGCCATGCTGAAAAAAGTGTCAAAACCAGAAATGCAGGACAGGCCATGGAGAAATGGGAGCCTTGCTACACTGATGGGCGGGATGTAAATTGTCAACAGCCACTCTGGAGAAGTGTACGGTGAGTCCTGAAACGTCTAAAAAGCAAAGCTTAGGGAGCATAGGGCACTTCCACTCATGGGGGTATAAATTGGGAAAATTAAAAATCAGCAAGACACAAGCACCCCAAAGTTTAGGGCTGCTCTGTTGACAAGGACCTCCACTTCATTCCACCTTCAATATCCCAGGAAAGAGAAAAATGGATAAAGAAGTTGTGGTCCTTATGTACAATGGAATATCACTCAGCCATGAAATCAATGTCATAAGGCTAGTAGCAGCATGATGAGTGGATTTAGGTACGACGATTCTAAGTGAAATAAGTCACACAGAAAAGGACACTTCTCATAAGGTATCACTGATAGAGGGAATGTAAAAACCGTTACACTTGAACTGAATTACAAAACAGAACAGAGTCACACATGCAGAAAACACACTATGGCTGCTTAACGGGAAAGGTGAGGTGGGGTGATACATAAAACAAGGGTTTCAAATTAGCTCAGATACCGTTCCATAAAACCAATATGTAATAGACAAGACCTACTCCTTGCTCAGAGAACTGGACTCAACACGCCCTATTCACCGCACAAGAATATATCTGACTAGTAATAATCTTAAAACCTATGTATTGATATCTCTCTGTTAGTGTGTCAAGTGGGTGTAAAGCGGCATAAACACAGCAGTGAAAAGCAGCTAAACCCCATTATAAAAATAAATTACTTTGAAAAACCCGTGAAACAAAGACAGTGAAAGAGAGCGAAATTCTTACACAATGCGTTCAGGGGCTGTGATGCAACCTGGATTGACCATATCTAGACCCACAGCTGGATGAGACATAAGGGTGGACACTCTTGGGGCTGAGAGGTTTGGTGAGGTTGGGTGAGCAAACGCAGACCCTTTAAAGTAATACTGCGTGGTACCGATCGCATGGGTCCCAAATCTCCAGGTTCAAGGGCATCTTCCTACATCGAAAACATGCATGAGATACCCAGAAGATGGTACACCGTGTGATGGGGAAAGGTTTCTAAAACGCACCTCATTTCTCATCTGCTTGTGCCCGGGTTCGCCATTCCAGCCACTTTACTAGCAATCTCCCTCCTTGGAGCATCAGCACCTTTAACCTCCTGTTCCGTACAGGTTGCAATTTGTACTGAGGATGAACGGGAAGACGTGGAACCAATGAAAGACTAGCTCTTGGTGTTGGGACAGGCACAGGTCACTCTATTTTCCCATCAGGAAGAAGAATTAACCACAGGCTCAGCCTGCCCCCCGGAACCAGAACAGGGCCTGAAGCCATCCTGCGCTTTTGCGGCCAGCTCCCTAAAAAGCGAGTTGTAAATTGGAGGTTCAGGGCACTGCAATTCACAAACCTGCAGAGTTATAAATGATAACTCTCATCCACAAATATATTGAGGGAAGGCAAAGAAGAGGATTTGAAATCAAGGCAGAATTGCAGGAAACAGATTTCAGGAGGTAGATTCGAATCGCCTTTAAAGCACATGAAAAGCGGCAAAACGTTGACAATGATGCCCTTGGCCAAAAAGGGCGTATGCGTTTTTTCCTGAATATATTCAGGAAAAAACGCATACGCCCTTTTTGGCCAACCAAGCAACCTGGAAAGGCAAATCAGCGCTACAAAGATGTCTCGCTTCCCATCGGTTAAAAAGGCCATGCTGAAAAAAGTGTCAAAACCAGAAATGCAGGACAGGCCATGGAGAAATGGGAGCCTTGCTACACTGATGGGCGGGATGTAAATTGCCAACAGCCACTCTGGAGAAGCGTACGGTGAGTCCTGAAACATCTAAAAAACAAAGCTTAGAGAGCATAGGGCACTTCCACTCATGGGGTTATAAATTGGGAAAATTAAAAATCAGCAAGACACAAGCACCCCAAAGTTTAGGGCTGCTCTGTTGACAAGGACCTCCACTTCATTCCACCTTCAATATCCCAGGAAAGAGAAAAATGGATAAAGAAGTTGTGGTCCTTATGTACAATGGAATATCACTCAGCCGTGAAATCAATGTCATAAGGCTAGTAGCAGCATGATGAGTGGATTTAGGTACGACGACTCTAAGTGAAATAAGTCACACAGAAAAGGACACTTCTCATAAGGTATCACTGATAGAGGGAATGTAAAAACCGTTACACTTGAACTGAATTACAAAACAGAACAGAGTCACACATGCAGAAAACACACTATGGCTGCTTAACGGGAAAGGTGAGGTGGGGTGATACATAAAACAAGGGTTTCAAATTAGCTCAGATACCCTTCCATAAACCCAATATGTAATAGACAAGACCTACTCCTTGCTCAGAGAACTGGACTCAACACGCCCTATTCACCGCACAAGAATACATCTGACTAGTAATAATCTTAAAACCTATGTACTGATATCTCTCTGTTAGTGTGTCAAGTGGGTAAAAAGCGGCATAAACACAGCAGTGAAAAGCAGCTAAACCCCATTATAAAAATAAATTACTTTGAAAAACCCATGAAACAAAGACAGTGAAAGAGATAGAAATTCTTACACAATGCGTTCAGGGGCTGTGATGCAACCTGGATTGACCATATCTAGACCCACAGCTGGATGAGACATAAGGGTGGACACTGTTGCGGCTGAGAGGTTTGGTGAGGTTGGGTGAGCAAACGCAGACCCTTTAAAGTAATACTGCGTGGTACCCATCGCATGGGTCCCAAATCTCCAGCTTCAAGGGCATCTTCCTACATCGAAAACATGCATGAGATACCCAAAAGATGGTACACCGTGTGATGGGGAAAGGTTTCTAAAACGCACCTCATTTCTCATCTGCTTGTGCCCGGGTTCGCCATTCCAGCCACTTTACTAGCAATCTCCCTCCTTGGAGCATCAGCACCTTTAACCTCCTCTTCCGTACAGGTTGCAATTTGTCCTGAGGATGAACTGGAAGACGTGGAACCAATGAGAGACTAGCTCTTGGTGTTGGGACAGGCACAGGTCACTCTATTTTCCCATCAGGAAGAAGAATTAACCACAGGCTCAGCCTGCCCCCCGGAACCAGAACAGGGCCTGAAGCCATCCTGCGCTTTTGCGGCCAGCTCCCTAAAAAGCGAGTTGTAAATTGGAGGTTCAGGGCACTGCAATTCACAAACCTGCAGAGTTATAAATGATAACTCTCATCCACAAATATATTGAGGGAAGGCAAAGAAGAGGATTTGAAATCAAGGCAGAATTGCAGGAAACAGATTTCAGGAGGTAGATTCGAATCCCCTTTAAAGCACATGAAAAGCGGCAAAACGTTGACAATGATGCCCTTGGCCAAAAAGGGCGTATGCGTTTTTTCCTGAATATATTCAGGAAAAAACGCATACGCCCTTTTTGGCCAACCAAGCAACCTGGAAAGGCAAATCAGCGCTACAAAGATGTCTCGCTTCCCATTGGTCAAAAGGGCCATGCTGAAAAAAGTGTCAAAACCAGAAATGCAGGACAGGCCATGGAGAAATGGGAGCCTTGCTACACTGATGGGCGGGATGTAAATTGTCAACAGCCACTCTGGAGAAGTGTACGGTGAGTCCTGAAACGTCTAAAAAGCAAAGCTTAGAGAGCATAGGGCACTTCCACTCATGGGGGTATAAATTGGGAAAATTAAAAATCAGCAAGACACAAGCACCCCAAAGTTTAGGGCTGCTCTGTTGACAAGGACCTCCACTTCATTCCACCTTCAATATCCCAGGAAAGAGAAAAATGGATAAAGAAGTTGTGGTCCTTATGTACAATGGAATATCACTCAGCCGTGAAATCAATGTCATAAGGCTAGTAGCAGCATGATGAGTGGATTTAGGTACGACGACTCTAAGTGAAATAAGTCACACAGCAAAGGACACTTCTCATAAGGTATCACTTATAGAGGGAATGTAAAAACCGTTACACTTGAACTGAATTACAAAACAGAACAGAGTCACACATGCAGAAAACACACTATGGCTGCTTAACGGGAAAGGTGAGGTGGGGTGATACATAAAACAAGGGTTTCAAATTAGCTCAGATACCGTTCCATAAACCCAATATGTAATAGACAAGACCTACTCCTTGCTCAGAGAACTGGACTCAACACGCCCTATTCACCGCACACGAATATATCTGACTAGTAATAATCTTAAAACCTATGTATTGATATGTCTCTGTTAGTGTGTCAAGTGGGTAAAAAGCGGCATAAACACAGCAGTGAAAAGCAGCTAAACCCCATTATAAAAATAAATTACTTTGAAAAACCCATGAAACAAAGACAGTGAAAGAGAGAGAAATTCTTACACAATGCGTTCAGGGGCTGTGATGCAACCTGGATTGACCATATCTAGACCCACAGCTGGATGAGACATAAGGGTGGACACTGTTGCGGCTGAGAGGTTTGGTGAGGTTGGGTGAGCAAACGCAGACCCTTTAAAGTAATACTGCGTGGTACCCATCGCATGGGTCCCAAATCTCCAGGTTCCAGGGCATCTTCCTACATCGAAAACATGCATGAGATACCCAGAAGATGGTACACCGTGTGATGGGGAAAGGTTTCTAAAACGCACCTCATTTCTCATCTGCTTGTGCCCGGGTTCGCCATTCCAGCCGCTTTACTAGCAATCTCCCTCCTTGGAGCATCAGCACCTTTAACCTCCTGTTCCGTACAGGTTGCAATTTGTCCTGAGGATGAACTGGAAGACGTGGAACCAATGAGAGACTAGCTCTTGGTGTTGGGACAGGCACAGGTCACTCTATTTTCCCATCAGGAAGAAGAATTAACCACAGGCTCAGCCTGCCACTCGGAACCAGAACAGGGCCTGAAGCCAGCCGGTGCTATTGCGGCCAGCTCCCTAAAAAGCGAGTTGTAAAATGGAGGTTCAGGGCACTGCAATTCACAAACCTGCAGACTTATAAATGATAACTCTCGTCCACAAATATATTGAGGGAAGGCAAAGAAGAGGATTTGAAATCAAGGCAGAATTGCAGGAAACAGATTTCAGGAGGTAGATTCGAATCGCCTTTAAAGCACATGAAATGCGGCAAAACGTTGGCAATGATGCCCTTGGCCAAAAAGGGCGTATGCGTTTTTTCCTGAATATATTCAGGAAAAAACGCATACGCCCTTTTTGGCCAACCAAGCAACCTGGAAAGGCAAATCAGCGCTACAAAGATGTCTCGCTTCCCATCGGTCAAAAGGGCCATGCTGAAAAAAGTGTCAAAACCAGAAATGCAGGACAGGCCATGGAGAAATGGGAGCCTTGCTACACTGATGGGCGGGATGTAAATTGTCAACAGCCACTCTGGAGAAGTGTACGGTGAGTCCTGAAACATCTAAAAAACAAAGCTTAGAGAGCATAGGGCACTTCCACTCATGGGGTTATAAATTGGGAAAATTAAAAATCAGCAAGACACAAGCACCCCAAAGTTTAGGGCTGCTCTGTTGACAAGGACCTCCACTTCATTCCACCTTCAATATCCCAGGAAAGAGAAAAATGGATAAAGAAGTTGTGGTCCTTATGTACAATGGAATATCACTCAGCCGTGAAATCAATGTCATAAGGCTAGTAGCAGCATGATGAGTGGATTTAGGTACGACGACTCTAAGTGAAATAAGTCACACAGAAAAGGACACTTCTCATAAGGTATCACTTATAGAGGGAATGTAAAAACCGTTACACTTGAACTGAATTACAAAACAGAACAGAGTCACACATGCAGAAAACACACTATGGCTGCTTAACGGGAAAGGTGAGGTGGGGTGATACATAAAACAAGGGTTTCAAATTAGCTCAGATACCATTCCATAAACCCAATATGTAATAGACAAGACCTACTCCTTGCTCAGAGAACTGGACTCAACATGCCCTATTCACCGCACAAGAATATATCTGACTAGTAATAATCTTAAAACCTATGTACTGATATCTCTCTGTTAGTGTGTCAAGTGGGTAAAAAGCGGCATAAACACAGCAGTGAAAAGCAGCTAAACCCCATTATAAAAATAAATTACTTTGAAAAACCCATGAAACAAAGACAGTGAAAGAGAGAGAAATTCTTACACAATGCGTTCAGGGGCTGTGATGCAACCTGGATTGACCATATCTAGACCCACAGCTGGATGAGACATAAGGGTGGACACTGTTGCGGCTGAGAGGTTTGGTGAGGTTGGGTGAGCAAACGCAGACCCTTTAAAGTAATACTGCGTGGTACCCATCGCATGGGTCCCAAATCTCCAGGTTCCAGGGCATCTTCCTACATCGAAAACATGCATGAGATACCCAGAAGATGGTACACCGTGTGATGGGGAAAGGTTTCTAAAACGCACCTCATTTCTCATCTGCTTGTGCCCGGGTTCGCCATTCCAGCCACTTAACTAGCAATCTCCCTCCTTGGAGCATCAGCACCTTTAACCTCCTGTTCCGTACAGGTTGCAATTTGTACTGAGGATGAACGGGAAGACGTGGAACCAATGAAAGACTAGCTCTTGGTGTTGGGACAGGCACAGGTCACTCTATTTTCCCATCAGGAAGAAGAATTAACCACAGGCTCAGCCTGCCCCCCGGAACCAGAACAGGGCCTGAAGCCATCCTGCGCTTTTGCGGCCAGCTCCCTAAAAAGCGAGTTGTAAAATGGAGGTTCAGGGCACTGCAATTCACAAACCTGCAGAGTTATAAATGATAACTCTCATCCACAAATATATTGAGGGAAGGCAAAGAAGAGGATTTGAAATCAAGGCAGAATTGCAGGAAACAGATTTCAGGAGGTAGATTCGAATCGCCTTTAAAGCACATGAAAAGCGGCAAAACGTTGACAATGATGCCCTTGGCCAAAAAGGGCGTATGCGTTTTTTCCTGAATATATTCAGGAAAAAACGCATACGCCCTTTTTGGCCAACCAAGCAACCTGGAAAGGCAAATCAGCGCTACAAAGATGTCTCGCTTCCCATCGGTCAAAAGGGCCATGCTGAAAAAAGTGTCAAAACCAGAAATGCAGGACAGGCCATGGAGAAATGGGAGCCTTGCTACACTGATGGGCGGGATGTAAATTGTCAACAGCCACTCTGGAGAAGTGTACGGTGAGTCCTGAAACGTCTAAAAAGCAAAGCTTAGGGAGCATAGGGCACTTCCACTCATGGGGGTATAAATTGGGAAAATTAAAAATCAGCAAGACACAAGCACCCCAAAGTTTAGGGCTGCTCTGTTGACAAGGACCTCCACTTCATTCCACCTTCAATATCCCAGGAAAGAGAAAAATGGATAAAGAAGTTGTGGTCCTTATGTACAATGGAATATCACTCAGCCATGAAATCAATGTCATAAGGCTAGTAGCAGCATGATGAGTGGATTTAGGTACGATGATTCTAAGTGAAATAAGTCACACAGAAAAGGACACTTCTCATAAGGTATCACTGATAGAGGGAATGTAAAAACCGTTACACTTGAACTGAATTACAAAACAGAACAGAGTCACACATGCAGAAAACACACTATGGCTGCTTAACGGGAAAGGTGAGGTGGGGTGATACATAAAACAAGGGTTTCAAATTAGCTCAGATACCGTTCCATAAAACCAATATGTAATAGACAAGACCTACTCCTTGCTCAGAGAACTGGACTCAACACGCCCTATTCACCGCACAAGAATATATCTGACTAGTAATAATCTTAAAACCTATGTATTGATATCTCTCTGTTAGTGTGTCAAGTGGGTGTAAAGCGGCATAAACACAGCAGTGAAAAGCAGCTAAACCCCATTATAAAAATAAATTACTTTGAAAAACCCGTGAAACAAAGACAGTGAAAGAGAGCGAAATTCTTACACAATGCGTTCAGGGGCTGTGATGCAACCTGGATTGACCATATCTAGACCCACAGCTGGATGAGACATAAGGGTGGACACTCTTGGGGCTGAGAGGTTTGGTGAGGTTGGGTGAGCAAACGCAGACCCTTTAAAGTAATACTGCGTGGTACCGATCGCATGGGTCCCAAATCTCCAGGTTCAAGGGCATCTTCCTACATTGAAAACATGCATGAGATACCCAGAAGATGGTACACCGTGTGATGGGGAAAGGTTTCTAAAACGCACCTCATTTCTCATCTGCTTGTGCCCGGGTTCGCCATTCCAGCCACTTTACTAGCAATCTCCCTCCTTGGAGCATCAGCACCTTTAACCTCCTGTTCCGTACAGGTTGCAATTTGTACTGAGGATGAACGGGAAGACGTGGAACCAATGAAAGACTAGCTCTTGGTGTTGGGACAGGCACAGGTCACTCTATTTTCCCATCAGGAAGAAGAATTAACCACAGGCTCAGCCTGCCCCCCGGAACCAGAACAGGGCCTGAAGCCATCCTGCGCTTTTGCGGCCAGCTCCCTAAAAAGCGAGTTGTAAATTGGAGGTTCAGGGCACTGCAATTCACAAACCTGCAGAGTTATAAATGATAACTCTCATCCACAAATATATTGAGGGAAGGCAAAGAAGAGGATTTGAAATCAAGGCAGAATTGCAGGAAACAGATTTCAGGAGGTAGATTCGAATCCCCTTTAAAGCACATGAAAAGCGGCAAAACGTTGACAATGATGCCCTTGGCCAAAAAGGGCGTATGCGTTTTTTCCTGAATATATTCAGGAAAAAACGCATACGCCCTTTTTGGCCAACCAAGCAACCTGGAAAGGCAAATCAGCGCTACAAAGATGTCTCGCTTCCCATTGGTCAAAAGGGCCATGCTGAAAAAAGTGTCAAAACCAGAAATGCAGGACAGGCCATGGAGAAATGGGAGCCTTGCTACACTGATGGGCGGGATGTAAATTGTCAACAGCCACTCTGGAGAAGTGTACGGTGAGTCCTGAAACGTCTAAAAAGCAAAGCTTAGAGAGCATAGGGCACTTCCACTCATGGGGGTATAAATTGGGAAAATTAAAAATCAGCAAGACACAAGCACCCCAAAGTTTAGGGCTGCTCTGTTGACAAGGACCTCCACTTCATTCCACCTTCAATATCCCAGGAAAGAGAAAAATGGATAAAGAAGTTGTGGTCCTTATGTACAATGGAATATCACTCAGCCGTGAAATCAATGTCATAAGGCTAGTAGCAGCATGATGAGTGGATTTAGGTACGACGACTCTAAGTGAAATAAGTCACACAGCAAAGGACACTTCTCATAAGGTATCACTTATAGAGGGAATGTAAAAACCGTTACACTTGAACTGAATTACAAAACAGAACAGAGTCACACATGCAGAAAACACACTATGGCTGCTTAACGGGAAAGGTGAGGTGGGGTGATACATAAAACAAGGGTTTCAAATTAGCTCAGATACCGTTCCATAAACCCAATATGTAATAGACAAGACCTACTCCTTGCTCAGAGAACTGGACTCAACACGCCCTATTCACCGCACACGAATATATCTGACTAGTAATAATCTTAAAACCTATGTATTGATATGTCTCTGTTAGTGTGTCAAGTGGGTAAAAAGCGGCATAAACACAGCAGTGAAAAGCAGCTAAACCCCATTATAAAAATAAATTACTTTGAAAAACCCATGAAACAAAGACAGTGAAAGAGAGAGAAATTCTTACACAATGCGTTCAGGGGCTGTGATGCAACCTGGATTGACCATATCTAGACCCACAGCTGGATGAGACATAAGGGTGGACACTGTTGCGGCTGAGAGGTTTGGTGAGGTTGGGTGAGCAAACGCAGACCCTTTAAAGTAATACTGCGTGGTACCCATCGCATGGGTCCCAAATCTCCAGGTTCCAGGGCATCTTCCTACATCGAAAACATGCATGAGATACCCAGAAGATGGTACACCGTGTGATGGGGAAAGGTTTCTAAAACGCACCTCATTTCTCATCTGCTTGTGCCCGGGTTCGCCATTCCAGCCGCTTTACTAGCAATCTCCCTCCTTGGAGCATCAGCACCTTTAACCTCCTGTTCCGTACAGGTTGCAATTTGTACTGAGGATGAACGGGAAGACGTGGAACCAATGAAAGACTAGCTCTTGGTGTTGGGACAGGCACAGGTCACTCTATTTTCCCATCAGGAAGAAGAATTAACCACAGGCTCAGCCTGCCCCCCGGAACCAGAACAGGGCCTGAAGCCATCCTGCACTTTTGCGGCCAGCTCCCTAAAAAGCGAGTTGTAAAATGGAGGTTCAGGGCACTGCAATTCACAAACCTGCAGACTTATAAATGATAACTCTCATCCACAAATATATTGAGGGAAGGCAAAGAAGAGGATTTGAAATCAAGGCAGAATTGCAGGAAACAGATTTCAGGAGGTAGATTCGAATCGCCTTTAAAGCACATGAAAAGCGGCAAAACGTTGACAATGATGCCCTTGGCCAAAAAGGGCGTATGCGTTTTTTCCTGAATATATTCAGGAAAAAACGCATACGCCCTTTTTGGCCAACCAAGCAACCTGGAAAGGCAAATCAGCGCTACAAAGATGTCTCGCTTCCCATCGGTCAAAAGGGCCATGCTGAAAAAAGTGTCAACACCAGAAATGCAGGACAGGCCATGGAGAAATGGGAGCCTTGCTACACTGATGGGCGGGATGTAAATTGCCAACAGCCACTCTGGAGAAAAGTACGGTGTGTCCTGAAACATCTAAAAAACACAGCTTAGAGAGCATAGGGCACTTCCACTCATGGGGGTATAAATTGGGAAAATTAAAAATCAGCAAGACACAAGCACCCCAAAGTTTAGGACTGCTCTGTTGACAAGGACCTCCACTTCATTCCACCTTCAATATCCCAGGAAAGAGAAAAATGGATAAAGAAGTTGTGGTCCTTATGTACAATGGAATATCACTCAGCCATGAAATCAATGTCATAAGGCTAGTAGCAGCATGATGAGTGGATTTAGGTACGACGATTCTAAGTGAAATAAGGCACACAGAAAAGGACACTTCTCATAAGGTATCACTTATAGAGGGAATGTAAAAACCGTTACACTTGAACTGAATTACAAAACAGAACAGAGTCACACATGCAGAAAATACACTATGGCTGCTTAACGGGAAAGGTGAGGTGGGGTGATACATAAAACAAGGGTTTCAAATTAGCTCAGATACCGTTCCATAAACCCAATATGTAATAGACAAGACCTACTCCTTGCTCAGAGAACTGGACTCAACACGCCCTATTCACCGCACAAGAATATATCTGACTAGTAATAATCTTAAAACCTATGTATTGATATCTCTCTGTTAGTGTGTCAAGTGGGTAAAAAGCGGCATAAACACAACAGTGAAAAGCAGCTAAACCCCATTATAAAAATAAATTACTTTGAAAAACCCATGAAACAAAGACAGTGAAAGAGAGAGAAATTCTTACAGAATGCGTTCAGGGGCTGTGATGCAACCTGGATTGACCATATCTAGACCCACAGCTGGATGAGTCATAAGGGTGGACACTCTTGGGGCTGAGAGGTTTGGTGAGGTTGGGTGAGCAAACGCAGACCCTTTAAAGTAATACTGCATGGTGCCCATCGCATGGGTCCCAAATCTCCAGGTTCAAGGGCATCTTCCTACATCGAAAACATGCATGAGATACCCAGAAGATGGTACACCGTGTGATGGGGAAAGGTTTCTAAAATGCACCTCATTTCTCATCTGCTTGTGCCCGGGTTCGCCATTCCAGCCACTTTACTAGCAATCTCCCTCCTTGGAGCATCACCACGTTTAACCTCCTGTTCCGTACAGGTTGATATTTGTCCTGAGGATGAACGGGAAGACGTGGAACCAATGAAAGACTAGCTCTTGGTGTTGGGACAGGCACAGGTCACTCTATTTTCCCATCAGGAAGAAGAATTAACCACAGGCTCAGCCTGCCCCCCGGAACCAGAACAGGGCCTGAAGCCATCCTGCACTTTTGCGGCCAGCTCCCTAAAAAGCGAGTTGTAAAATGGAGGTTCAGGGCACTGCAATTCACAAACCTGCAGACTTATAAATGATAACTCTCATCCACAAATATATTGAGGGAAGGCAAAGAAGAGGATTTGAAATCAAGGCAGAATTGCAGGAAACAGATTTCAGGAGGTAGATTCGAATCGCCTTTAAAGCACATGAAAAGCGGCAAAACGTTGACAATGATGCCCTTGGCCAAAAAGGGCGTATGCGTTTTTTCCTGAATATATTCAGGAAAAAACGCATACGCCCTTTTTGGCCAACCAAGCAACCTGGAAAGGCAAATCAGCGCTACAAAGATGTCTCGCTTCCCATCGGTCAAAAGGGCCATGCTGAAAAAAGTGTCAACACCAGAAATGCAGGACAGGCCATGGAGAAATGGGAGCCTTGCTACACTGATGGGCGGGATGTAAATTGCCAACAGCCACTCTGGAGAAAAGTACGGTGTGTCCTGAAACATCTAAAAAACACAGCTTAGAGAGCATAGGGCACTTCCACTCATGGGGGTATAAATTGGGAAAATTAAAAATCAGCAAGACACAAGCACCCCAAAGTTTAGGACTGCTCTGTTGACAAGGACCTCCACTTCATTCCACCTTCAATATCCCAGGAAAGAGAAAAATGGATAAAGAAGTTGTGGTCCTTATGTACAATGGAATATCACTCAGCCATGAAATCAATGTCATAAGGCTAGTAGCAGCATGATGAGTGGATTTAGGTACGACGATTCTAAGTGAAATAAGGCACACAGAAAAGGACACTTCTCATAAGGTATCACTTATAGAGGGAATGTAAAAACCGTTACACTTGAACTGAATTACAAAACAGAACAGAGTCACACATGCAGAAAATACACTATGGCTGCTTAACGGGAAAGGTGAGGTGGGGTGATACATAAAACAAGGGTTTCAAATTAGCTCAGATACCGTTCCATAAACCCAATATGTAATAGACAAGACCTACTCCTTGCTCAGAGAACTGGACTCAACACGCCCTATTCACCGCACAAGAATATATCTGACTAGTAATAATCTTAAAACCTATGTATTGATATCTCTCTGTTAGTGTGTCAAGTGGGTAAAAAGCGGCATAAACACAACAGTGAAAAGCAGCTAAACCCCATTATAAAAATAAATTACTTTGAAAAACCCATGAAACAAAGACAGTGAAAGAGAGAGAAATTCTTACAGAATGCGTTCAGGGGCTGTGATGCAACCTGGATTGACCATATCTAGACCCACAGCTGGATGAGTCATAAGGGTGGACACTCTTGGGGCTGAGAGGTTTGGTGAGGTTGGGTGAGCAAACGCAGACCCTTTAAAGTAATACTGCATGGTGCCCATCGCATGGGTCCCAAATCTCCAGGTTCAAGGGCATCTTCCTACATCGAAAACATGCATGAGAAACCCAGAAGATGGTACACCGTGTGATGGGGAAAGGTTTCTAAAACGCACCTCATTTCTCATCTGCTTGTGCTCGGGTTCGCGATTCCAGCCACTTTACTAGCAATCTCCCTCCTTGGAGCATCACCACGTTTAACCTCCTGTTCCGTACAGGTTGATATTTGTCCTGAGGATGAACGGGAAGACGTGGAACCAATGAAAGACTAGCTCTTGGTGTTGGGACAGGCACAGGTCACTCTATTTTCCCATCAGGAAGAAGAATTAACCACAGGCTCAGCCTGCCCCCCGGAACAAGAACAGGGCCTGAAGCCATCCTGCGCTTTTGCGGGCATCTCCCAAAAACGCGAGTTGTAAAATGGAGGTTCAGGGCACTGCAATTCACAAACCTGCAGAGTTATAAATGATAACTCTCGTCCACAAATATATTGAGGGAAGGCAAAGAAGAGGATTTGAAATCAAGGCAGAATTGCAGGAAACAGATTTCAGGAGGTAGATTCGAATCGCCTTTAAAGCACATGAAAAGCGGCAAAACGTTGACAATGATGCCCTTGGCCAAAAAGGGCGTATGCGTTTTTTCCTGAATATATTCAGGAAAAAACGCATACGCCCTTTTTGGCCAACCAAGCAACCTGGAAAGGCAAATCTGCGCTACAAAGATTTCTCGCTTCCCATCGGTCAAAAGGGCCATGCTGAAAAAAGTGTCAAAACCAGAAATGCAGGACAGGCCATGGAAAAATGGCAGCCTTGCTACACTGATGGGCAGGATGTAAATTGTCAACAGCCACTCTGGAGAAGTGTACGGTGAGTCCTGAAACGTCTAAAAAGCAAAGCTTAGAGAGCATAGGGCACTTCCACTCATGGGGGTATAAATTGGGAAAATGAAAAATCAGCAAGACACAAGCACCCCAAAGTTTAGGGCTGCTCTGTTGACAAGGACCTCCACTTCATTCCACCTTCAATATCCCAGGAAAGAGAAAAATGGATAAAGAAGTTGTGGTCCTTATGTACAATGGAATATCACTCAGCCATGAAATCAATGTCATAAGGCTAGTAGCAGCATGATGAGTGGATTTAGGTACGACGATTCTAAGTGAAATAAGTCACACAGAAAAGGACACTTCTCATAAGGTATCACTGATAAAGGGAATGTAAAAACCGTTACACTTGAACTGAATTACAAAACAGAACAGAGTCACACATGCAGAAAACACACTATGGCTACTTAACGGGAAAGGTGAGGTGGGGTGATACATAAAACAAGGGTTTCAAATTAGCTCAGATACCGTTCCATAAACCCAATATGTAATAGACTAGACCTACTCCTTGCTCAGAGAACTGGACTCAACACGCCCTATTCACCGCACAAGAATATATCTGACTAGTAATAATCTTAAAACCTATGTATTGATATCTCTCTGTTAGTGGGTCAAGTGGGTAAAAAGCGGCATAAACACAGCAGTGAAAAGCAGCTAAACCCCATTATAAAAATAAATTACTTTGAAAAACCCATGAAACAAAGACAGTGAAAGAGAGAGAAATTCTTACACAATGCGTTCAGGGGCTGTGATGCAACCTGGATTGACCATATCTAGACCCACAGCTGGATGAGACATAAGGGTGGACACTGTTGCGGCTGAGAGGTTTGGTGAGGTTGGGTGAGCAAACGCAGACCCTTTAAAGTAATACTGCGTGGTACCCATCGCATGGGTCCCAAATCTCCAGGTTCAAGGGCATCTTCCTACATCGAAAACATGCATGAGAAACCCAGAAGATGGTACACCGTGTGATGTGGAAAGGTTTCTAAAACGCACCTCATTTCTCATCTCCTTGTGCCCGGGTGCGCTATTCCAGCCGCTTTACTAGCAATCTCCCTACTTGGAGCATCAGCACCTTTAACCTCCTGTTCCGTACAGGTTGCAATTTGTACTGAGGATGAACGGGAAGACGTGGAACCAATGAAAGACTAGCTCTTGGTGTTGGGACAGGCACAGGTCACTCTATTTTCCCATCAGGAAGAAGAATTAACCACAGGCTCAGCCTGCCCCCCGGAACAAGAACAGGGCCTGAAGCCATCCTGCGCTTTTGCGGCCATCTCCCAAAAACGCGAGTTGTAAAATGGAGGTTCAGGGCACTGCAATTCACAAACCTGCAGAGTTATAAATGATAACTCTCGTCCACAAATATATTGAGGGAAGGCAAAGAAGAGGATTTGAAATCAAGGCAGAATTGCAGGAAACAGATTTCAGGAGGTAGATTCGAATTGCCTTTAAAGCACATGAAAAGCGGCAAAACGTTGACAATGATGCCCTTGGCCAAAAAGGGCGTATGCGTTTTTTCCTGAATATATTCAGGAAAAAACGCATACGCCCTTTTTGGCCAACCAAGCAACCTGGAAAGGCAAATCAGCGCTACAAAGAAGTCTCGCTTCCCATCGGTTAAAAAGGCCATGCTGAAAAAAGTGTCAAAACCAGAAATGCAGGACAGGCCATGGAGAAATGGGAGCCTTGCTACACTGATGGGCGGGATGTAAATTGCCAACAGCCACTCTGGAGAAGATTACGGTGTGTCCTGAAACATCTAAAAAACACAGCTTAGAGAGCATAGGGCACTTCCACTCATGGGGGTATAAATTGGGAAAATTAAAAATCGGCAAGACACAAGCACCCCAAAGTTTAGGACTGCTCTGTTGACAAGGACGTCCACTTCATTCCACCTTCAATATCCCAGGAAAGAGAAAAATGGATAAAGAAGTTGTGGTCCTTATGTACAATGGAATATCACTCAGCCATGAAATCAATGTCATAAGGCTAGTAGCAGCATGATGAGTGGATTTAGGTACGACGACTCTAAGTGAAATAAGTCACACAGAAAAGGACACTTCTCATAAGGTATCACTGATAGAGGGAATGTAAAAACCGTTACACTTGAACTGAATTACAAAACAGAACAGAGTCACACATGCAGAAAACACACTATGGCTGCTTAACGGGAAAGGTGAGGTGGGGTGATACATAAAACAAGGGTTTCAAATTAGCTCAGATACCGTTCCATAAAACCAATATGTAATAGACAACACCTACTCCTTGCTCAGAGAACTGGACTCAACACGCCCTATTCACCGCACAAGAATATATCTGACTAGTAATAATCTTAAAACCTATGTATTGATATCTCTCTGTTAGTGTGTCAAGTGGGTGAAAAGCGGCATAAACACAGCAGTGAAAAGCAGCTAAACCCATTTATAAAAATAAATTACTTTGAAAAACCCATGAAACAAAGACAGTGAAAGAGATAGAAATTCTTACACAATGCGTTCACGGGCTGTGATGCAACCTGGATTGACCATATCTAGACCCACAGCTGGATGAGACATAAGGGTGGACACTCTTGGGGCTGAGAGGTTTGGTGAGGTTGGGTGAGCAAACGCAAACCCTTTAAAGTAATACTGCGTGGTACCCATCGCATGGGTCCCAAATCTCCAGGTTCAAGGGCATCTTCCTACATCGAAAACATGCATGAGAAACCCAGAAGATGGTACACCGTGTGATGGGGAAAGGTTTCTAAAACGCACCTCATTTCTCATCTCCTTGTGCTCGGGTTCGCCATTCCAGCCACTTTACTAGCAATCTCCGTCCTTGGAGCATCATCACGTTTAACCTCCTGTTCCGTACAGGTTGCAATTTGTCCTGAGGATGAACGGGAAGACGTGGAACCAATGAGAGACTAGCTCTTGGTGTTGGGACAGGCACAGGTCACTCTATTTTCCCATCAGGAAGAAGAATTAACCACAGGCTCAGCCTGCCCCCCGGAACCAGAACAGGGCCTGAAGCCATCCTGCACTTTTGCGGCCAGCTCCCTAAAAAGCGAGTTGTAAAATGGAGGTTCAGGGCACTGCAATTCACAAACCTGCAGAGTTATAAATGATAACTCTCATCCACAAATATATTGAGGGAAGGCAAAGAAGAGGATTTGAAATCAAGGCAGAATTGCAGGAAACAGATTTCAGGAGGTAGATTCGAATCGCCTTTAAAGCACATGAAAACCGGCAAAACGTTGACAATGATGCCCTTGGCCAAAAAGGGCGTATGCGTTTTTTCCTGAATATATTCAGGAAAAAACGCATACGCCCTTTTTGGCCAACCAAGCAACCTGGAAAGGCAAATCAGCGCTACAAAGATGTCTCGCTTCCCATCGGTCAAAAGGGCCATGCTGAAAAAAGTGTCAACACCAGAAATGCAGGACAGGCCATGGAGAAATGGGAGCCTTGCTACACTGATGGGCGGGATGTAAATTGTCAACAGCCACTCTGGAGAAGTGTACGGTGAGTCCTGAAACGTCTAAAAAGCAAAGCTTAGAGAGCATAGGGCACTTCCACTCATGGGGGTATAAATTGGGAAAATTAAAAATCAGCAAGACACAAGCACCCCAAAGTTTAGGGCTGCTCTGTTGACAAGGACCTCCACTTCATTCCACCTTCAATATCCCAGGAAAGAGAAAAATGGATAAAGAAGTTGTGGTCCTTATGTACAATGGAATATCACTCAGCCGTGAAATCAATGTCATAAGGCTAGTAGCAGCATGATGAGTGGATTTAGGTACGACGACTCTAAGTGAAATAAGTCACACAGAAAAGGACACTTCTCATAAGGTATCACTGATAGAGGGAATGTAGAAACCGTTACACTTGAACTGAATTACAAAACAGAACAGAGTCACACATGCAGAAAACACACTATGGCTGCTTAACGGGAAAGGTGCGGTGGGGTGATACATAAAACAAGGGTTTCAAATTAGCTCAGATACCGTTCCATAAAACCAATATGTAATAGACTAGACCTACTCCTTGCTCAGAGAACTGGACTCAACACGCCCTATTCACCGCACAAGAATATATCTGACTAGTAATAATCTTAAAACCTATGTATTGATATCTCTCTGTTAGTGGGTCAAGTGGGTAAAAAGCGGCATAAACACAGCAGTGAAAAGCAGCTAAACCCCATTATAAAAATAAATTACTTTGAAAAACCCATGAAACAAAGACAGTGAAAGAGAGCGAAATTCTTACACAATGCGTTCAGGGGCTGTGATGCAACCTGGATTGACCATATCTAGACCCACAGCTGGATGAGACCTAAGGGTGGACACTGTTGCGGCTGAGAGGTTTGGTGAGGTTGGGTGAGCAAACGCAGACCCTTTAAATAATACTGCGTGGTACCCATCGCATGGGTCCCAAATCTCCAGGTTCAAGGGCATCTTCCTACATCGAAAACATGCATGAGATACCCAGAAGATGGTACACCGTGTGATGGGGAAAGGTTTCTAAAACGCACCTCATTTCTCATCTGCTTGTGCCCGGGTTCGCCATTCCAGCCACTTTACTAGCAATCTCCCTCCTTGGAGCATCAGCACCTTTAACCTCCTGTTCCGTACAGGTTGCAATTTGTACTGAGGATGAACGGGAAGACGTGGAACCAATGAAAGACTAGCTCTTGGTGTTGGGACAGGCACAGGTCACTCTATTTTCCCATCAGGAAGAAGAATTAACCACAGGCTCAGCCTGCCCCCCGGAACCAGAACAGGGCCTGAAGCCATCCTGCGCTTTTGCGGCCAGCTCCCTAAAAAGCGAGTTGTAAAATGGAGGTTCAGGGCACTGCAATTCACAAACCTGCAGAGTTATAAATGATAACTCTCGTCCACAAATATATTGAGGGAAGGCAAAGAAGAGGATTTGAAATCAAGGCAGAATTGCAGGAAACAGATTTCAGGAGGTAGATTCGAATCGCCTTTAAAGCACATGAAAAGCGGCAAAACGTTGACAATGATGCCCTTGGCCAAAAAGGGCGTATGCGTTTTTTCCTGAATATATTCAGGAAAAAACGCATACGCCCTTTTTGGCCAACCAAGCAACCTGGAAAGGCAAATCAGCGCTACAAAGATGTCTCGCTTCCCATCGGTCAAAAGGGCCATGCTGAAAAAAGTGTCAAAACCAGAAATGCAGGACAGGCCATGGAAAAATGGCAGCCTTGCTACACTGATGGGCAGGATGTAAATTGTCAACAGCCACTCTGGAGAAGTGTACGGTGAGTCCTGAAACGTCTAAAAAGCAAAGCTTAGAGAGCATAGGGCACTTCCACTCATGGGGGTATAAATTGGGAAAATGAAAAATCAGCAAGACACAAGCACCCCAAAGTTTAGGGCTGCTCTGTTGACAAGGACCTCCACTTCATTCCACCTTCAATATCCCAGGAAAGAGAAAAATGGATAAAGAAGTTGTGGTCCTTATGTACAATGGAATATCACTCAGCCATGAAATCAATGTCATAAGGCTAGTAGCAGCATGATGAGTGGATTTAGGTACGACGATTCTAAGTGAAATAAGTCACACAGAAAAGGACACTTCTCATAAGGTATCACTGATAAAGGGAATGTAAAAACCGTTACACTTGAACTGAATTACAAAACAGAACAGAGTCACACATGCAGAAAACACACTATGGCTACTTAACGGGAAAGGTGAGGTGGGGTGATACATAAAACAAGGGTTTCAAATTAGCTCAGATACCGTTCCATAAACCCAATATGTAATAGACTAGACCTACTCCTTGCTCAGAGAACTGGACTCAACACGCCCTATTCACCGCACAAGAATATATCTGACTAGTAATAATCTTAAAACATATGTATTGATATCTCTCTGTTAGTGGGTCAAGTGGGTAAAAAGCGGCATAAACACAGCAGTGAAAAGCAGCTAAACCCCATTATAAAAATAAATTACTTTGAAAAACCCATGAAACAAAGACAGTGAAAGAGAGAGAAATTCTTACACAATGCGTTCAGGGGCTGTGATGCAACCTGGATTGACCATATCTAGACCCACAGCTGGATGAGACATAAGGGTGGACACTGTTGCGGCTGAGAGGTTTGGTGAGGTTGGGTGAGCAAACGCAGACCCTTTAAAGTAATACTGCATGGTACCCATCGCATGGGTCCCAAATCTCCAGGTTCAAGGGCATCTTCCTACATCGAAAACATGCATGAGAAACCCAGAAGATGGTACACCGTGTGATGTGGAAAGGTTTCTAAAACGCACCTCATTTCTCATCTCCTTGTGCCCGGGTGCGCTATTCCAGCCGCTTTACTAGCAATCTCCCTACTTGGAGCATCAGCACCTTTAACCTCCTGTTCCGTACAGGTTGCAATTTGTACTGAGGATGAACGGGAAGACGTGGAACCAATGAAAGACTAGCTCTTGGTGTTGGGACAGGCACAGGTCACTCTATTTTCCCATCAGGAAGAAGAATTAACCACAGGCTCAGCCTGCCCCCCGGAACCAGAACAGGGCCTGAAGCCATCCTGCGCTTTTGCGGCCATCTCCCAAAAACGCGAGTTGTAAAATGGAGGTTCAGGGCACTGCAATTCACAAACCTGCAGAGTTATAAATGATAACTCTCGTCCACAAATATATTGAGGGAAGGCAAAGAAGAGGATTTGAAATCAAGGCAGAATTGCAGGAAACAGATTTCAGGAGGTAGATTCGAATTGCCTTTAAAGCACATGAAAAGCGGCAAAACGTTGACAATGATGCCCTTGGCCAAAAAGGGCGTATGCGTTTTTTCCTGAATATATTCAGGAAAAAACGCATACGCCCTTTTTGGCCAACCAAGCAACCTGGAAAGGCAAATCAGCGCTACAAAGAAGTCTCGCTTCCCATCGGTTAAAAAGGCCATGCTGAAAAAAGTGTCAAAACCAGAAATGCAGGACAGGCCATGGAGAAATGGGAGCCTTGCTACACTGATGGGCGGGATGTAAATTGCCAACAGCCACTCTGGAGAAGATTACGGTGTGTCCTGAAACATCTAAAAAACACAGCTTAGAGAGCATAGGGCACTTCCACTCATGGGGGTATAAATTGGGAAAATTAAAAATCGGCAAGACACAAGCACCCCAAAGTTTAGGACTGCTCTGTTGACAAGGACCTCCACTTCATTCCACCTTCAATATCCCAGGAAAGAGAAAAATGGATAAAGAAGTTGTGGTCCTTATGTACAATGGAATATCACTCAGCCATGAAATCAATGTCATAAGGCTAGTAGCAGCATGATGAGTGGATTTAGGTACGACGACTCTAAGTGAAATAAGTCACACAGAAAAGGACACTTCTCATAAGGTATCACTGATAGAGGGAATGTAAAAACCGTTACACTTGAACTGAATTACAAAACAGAACAGAGTCACACATGCAGAAAACACACTATGGCTGCTTAACGGGAAAGGTGAGGTGGGGTGATACATAAAACAAGGGTTTCAAATTAGCTCAGATACCGTTCCATAAAACCAATATGTAATAGACAACACCTACTCCTTGCTCAGAGAACTGGACTCAACACGCCCTATTCACCGCACAAGAATATATCTGACTAGTAATAATCTTAAAACCTATGTATTGATATCTCTCTGTTAGTGTGTCAAGTGGGTGAAAAGCGGCATAAACACAGCAGTGAAAAGCAGCTAAACCCATTTATAAAAATAAATTACTTTGAAAAACCCATGAAACAAAGACAGTGAAAGAGATAGAAATTCTTACACAATGCGTTCACGGGCTGTGATGCAACCTGGATTGACCATATCTAGACCCACAGCTGGATGAGACATAAGGGTGGACACTCTTGGGGCTGAGAGGTTTGGTGAGGTTGGGTGAGCAAACGCAAACCCTTTAAAGTAATACTGCGTGGTACCCATCGCATGGGTCCCAAATCTCCAGGTTCAAGGGCATCTTCCTACATCGAAAACATGCATGAGAAACCCAGAAGATGGTACACCGTGTGATGGGGAAAGGTTTCTAAAACGCACCTCATTTCTCATCTCCTTGTGCTCGGGTTCGCCATTCCAGCCACTTTACTAGCAATCTCCGTCCTTGGAGCATCATCACGTTTAACCTCCTGTTCCGTACAGGTTGATATTTGTCCTGAGGATGAACGGGAAGACGTGGAACCAATGAGAGACTAGCTCTTGGTGTTGGGACAGGCACAGGTCACTCTATTTTCCCATCAGGAAGAAGAATTAACCACAGGCTCAGCCTGCCCCCCGGAACCAGAACAGGGCCTGAAGCCATCCTGCGCTTTTGCGGCCAGCTCCCTAAAAAGCGAGTTGTAAAATGGACGTTCAGGGCACTGCAATTCACAAACCTGCAGAGTTATAAATCATAACTCTCGTCCACAAATAAATTGAGGGAAGGCAAAGAAGAGGATTTGAAATCAAGGCAGAATTGCAGGAAACAGATTTCAGGAGGTAGATTCGAATCGCCTTTAAAGCACATGAAAAGCGGCAAAACGTTGACAATGATGCCCTTGGCCAAAAAGGGCGTATGCGTTTTTTCCTGAATATATTCAGGAAAAACCGCATACGCCCTTTTTGGCCAACCAAGCAACCTGGAAAGGCAAATCAGCGCTACAAAGATGTCTCGCTTCCCATCGGTCAAAAGGGCCATGCTGAAAAAAGTGTCAACACCAGAAATGCAGGACAGGCCATGGAGAAATGGGAGCCTTGCTACACTGATGGGCGGGATGTAAATTGCCAACAGCCACTCTGGAGAAGAGTACGGTGTGTCCTGAAACATCTAAAAAATACAGCTTAGAGAGCATAGGGCACTTCCACTCATGGGGGTATAAATTGGGAAAATTAAAAATCAGCAAGACACAAGCACCCCAAAGTTTAGGACTGCTCTGTTGACAAGGACCTCCACTTCATTCCACCTTCAATATCCCAGGAAAGAGAAAAATGGATAAAGAAGTTGTGGTCCTTATGTACAATGGAATATCACTCAGCCATGAAATCAATGTCATAAGGCTAGTAGCAGCATGATGAGTGGATTTAGGTACGACGATTCTAAGTGAAATAAGGCACACAGAAAAGGACACTTCTCATAAGGTATCACTGATAGAGGGAATGTAAAAACCGTTACACTTGAACTGAATTACAAAACAGAACAGAGTCACACATGCAGAAAACACACTATGGCTGCTTAACGGGAAAGGTGAGGTGGGGTGATACATAAAACAAGGGTTTCAAATTACCTCAGATACCGTTCCATAAAACCAATATGTAATAGACAACACCTACTCCTTGCTCAGAGAACTGGACTCAACATGCCCTATTCACCGCACAAGAATATATCTGACTAGTAATAATCTTAAAACCTATGTATTGATATCTCTCTGTTAGTGTGTCAAGTGGGTGAAAAGCGGCATAAACACAGCAGTGAAAAGCAGCTAAACCCATTTATAAAAATAAATTACTTTGAAAAACCCATGAAACAAAGACAGTGAAAGAGATAGAAATTCTTACACAATGCGTTCACGGGCTGTGATGCAACCTGGATTGACCATATCTAGACCCACAGCTGGATGAGACATAAGGGTGGACACTCTTGGGGCTGAGAGTTTTGGTGAGGTTGGGTGAGCAAACGCAAACCCTTTAAAGTAATACTGCGTGGTACCCATCGCATGGGTCCCAAATCTCCAGGTTCAAGGGCATCTTCCTACATCGAAAACATGCATGAGAAACCCAGAAGATGGTACACCGTGTGATGGGGAAAGGTTTCTAAAACGCACCTCATTTCTCATCTCCTTGTGCTCGGGTTCGCCATTCCAGCCACTTTACTAGCAATCTCCCTCCTTGGAGCATCATCACGTTTAACCTCCTGTTCCGTACAGGTTGATATTTGTCCTGAGGATGAACGGGAAGACGTGGAACCAATGAGAGACTAGCTCTTGGTGTTGGGACAGGCACAGGTCACTCTATTTTCCCATCAGGAAGAAGAATTAACCACAGGCTCAGCCTGCCCCCCGGAACAAGAACAGGGCCTGAAGCCATCCTGCGCTTTTGCGGCCAGCTCCCAAAAACGCGAGTTGTAAAATGGAGGTTCAGGGCACTGCAATTCACAAACCTGCAGAGTTATAAATGATAACTCTCATCCACAAATATATTGAGGGAAGGCAAAGAAGAGGATTTGAAATCAAGGCAGAATTGCAGGAAACAGATTTCAGGAGGTAGATTCGAATCGCCTTTAAAGCACATGAAAAGCGGCAAAACGTTGACAATGATGCCCTTGGCCAAAAAGGGCGTATGCGTTTTTTCCTGAATATATTCAGGAAAAAACGCATACGCCCTTTTTGGCCAACCAAGCAACCTGGAAAGGCAAATCAGCGCTACAAAGATGTCTCGCTTCCCATCGGTTAAAAAGGCCATGCTGAAAAAAGTGTCAAAACCAGAAATGCAGGACAGGCCATGGAGAAATGGGAGCCTTGCTACACTGATGGGCGGGATGTAAATTGCCAACAGCCACTCTGGATAAGCGTACGGTTAGTCGTGAAACATCTAAAAAACAAAGCTTAGAGAGCATAGGGCACTTCCACTCATGGGGGTATAAATTGGGAAAATTAAAAATCAGCAAGACACAAGCACCCCAAAGTTTAGGGCTGCTCTGTTGACAAGGACCTCCACCTCATTCCACCTTCAATATCCCAGGAAAGAGAAAAATGGATAAAGAAGTTGTGGTCCTTATGTACAATGGAATATCACTCAGCCGTGAAATCAATGTCATAAGGCTAGTAGCAGCATGATGAGTGGATTTAGGTACGACGAATCTAAGTGAAATAAGTCACACAGAAAAGGACACTTCTCATAAGGTATCACTTATAGAGGGAATGTAAAAACCGTTACACTTGAACTGAATTACAAAACAGAACAGAGTCACACATGCAGAAAACACACTATGGCTGCTTAACGGGAAAGGTGAGGTGGGGTGATACATAAAACAAGGGTTTCAAATTAGCTCAGATACCGTTCCATAAACCCAATATGTAATAGACAAGACCTACTCCTTGCTCAGAGAACTGGACTCAACACGCCCTATTCACCGCACAAGAATATATCTGACTAGTCATAATCTTAAAACCTATGTATTGATATCTCTCTGTTAGTGTGTCAAGTGGGTAAAAAGTGGCATAAACACAGCAGTGAAAAGCAGCTAAACCCCATTATAAAAATAAATTACTTTGAAAAACCCATGAAAGAAAGACAGTGAAACAGAGAGAGAAATTTTTACACAATGCGTTCAGGGGCTGTGATGCAACCTGGATTGACCATATCTAGACCCACAGCTGGATGAGACATAAGGGTGGACACTGTTGCGGCTGAGAGGTTTGGTGAGGTTGGGTGAGCAAACGCAGACCCTTTAAAGTTATACTGCGTGGTACCCATCGCATGGGTCCCAAATCTCCAGGTTCAAGGGCATCTTCCTACATCGAAAACATGCATGAGATACCCAGAAGATGGTACACCGTGTGATGTGGAAAGGTTTCTAAAACGCACCTCATTTCTCATCTGCTTGTGCCCGGGTTGGCCATTCCAGCCACTTTACTAGCAATCTCCCTCCTTGGAGAATCAGCACCTTTAACCTCCTGTTCCGTACAGGTTGCAATTTGTACTGAGGATGAACGGGAAGACGTGGAACCAATGAAAGACTAGCTCTTGGTGTTGGGACAGGCACAGGTCACTCTATTTTCCCATCAGGAAGAAAAATTAACCATAGGCTCAGCCTGCCCCCCGGAACCAGAACAGGGCCTGAAGCCATCCTGCGCTTTTGCGGCCAGCTCCCTAAAAAGCGAGTTGTAAAATGGAGGTTCAGGGCACTGCAATTCACAAACCTGCAGAGTTATAAATGATAACTCTCGTCCACAAATATATTGAGGGAAGGCAAAGAAGAGGATTTGAAATCAAGGCAGAATTGCAGGAAACAGATTTCAGGTGGTAGATTCGAATTGCCTTTAAAGCACATGAAAAGCGCCAAAACGTTGACAATGATGCCCTTGGCCAAAAAGGGCGTATGCGTTTTTTCCTGAATATATTCAGGAAAAAACGCATACGCCCTTTTTGGCCAACCAAGCAACCTGGAAAGGCAAATCAGCGCTACAAAGAAGTCTCGCTTCCCATCGGTTAAAAAGGCCATGCTGAAAAAAGTGTCAAAACCAGAAATGAAGGACAGGCCATGGAGAAATGGGAGCCTTGGTACACTGATGGGCGGGATGTAAATTGCCAACAGCCACTCTGGAGAAGATTACGGTGTGTCCTGAAACATCTAAAAAACACAGCTTAGAGAGCATAGGGCACTTCCACTCATGGGGGTATAAATTGGGAAAATGAAAAATCAGCAAGACACAAGCACCCCAAAGTTTAGGGCTGCTCTGTTGACAAGGACCTCCACTTCATTCCACCTTCAATATCCCAGGAAAGAGAAAAATGGATAAAGAAGTTGTGGTCCTTATGTACAATGGAATATCACTCAGCCATGAAATCAATGTCATAAGGCTAGTAGCAGCATGATGAGTGGATTTAGGTATGACGACTCTAAGTGAAATAAGTCACACAGAAAAGGACACTTCTCATAAGGTATCACTGATAGAGGGAATGTAAAAACCGTTACACTTGAACTGAATTACAAAACAGAACAGAGTCACACATGCAGAAAACACACTATGGCTGCTTAACGGGAAAGGTGAGGTGGGGTGATACATAAAACAAGGGTTTCAAATTAGCTCAGATACCGTTCCATAAAACCAATATGTAATAGACAACACCTACTCCTTGCTCAGAGAACTGGACTCAACACGCCCTATTTACCGCACAAGAATATATATGACTAGTAAT
This sequence comes from Balaenoptera borealis, assembly GCF_965194805.1. NCBI lineage: Eukaryota > Metazoa > Chordata > Mammalia > Artiodactyla > Balaenopteridae > Balaenoptera > Balaenoptera borealis. The sequence goes on from NW_028123365.1 coordinate 230,830, forward strand.
AATCTTAAAACCTATGTATTGATATCTCTCTGTTAGTGTGTCAAGTGGGTGAAAAGCGGCATAAACACAGCAGTGAAAAGCAGCTAAACCCATTTATAAAAATAAATTACTTTGAAAAACCCATGAAACAAAGACAGTGAAAGAGATAGAAATTCTTACACAATGCGTTCACGGGCTGTGATGCAACCTGGATTGACCATATCTAGACCCACAGCTGGATGAGACATAAGGGTGGACACTGTTGCGGCTGAGAGGTTTGGTGAGGTTGGGTGAGCAAACGCAGACCCTTTAAATAATACTGCGTGGTACCCATCGCATGGGTCCCAAATCTCCAGGTTCAAGGGCATCTTCCTACATCGAAAACATGCATGAGATACCCAGAAGATGGTACACCGTGTGATGGGGAAAGGTTTCTAAAACGCACCTCATTTCTCATCTGCTTGTGCCCGGGTTCACCATTCCAGCCACTTTACTAGCAATCTCCCTCCTTGGAGCATCAGCACCTTTAACCTCCTGTTCCGTACAGGTTGCAATTTGTACTGAGGATGAACGGGAAGACGTGGAACCAATGAAAGACTAGCTCTTGGTGTTGGGACAGGCACAGGTCACTCTATTTTCCCATCAGGAAGAAGAATTAACCACAGGCTCAGCCTGCCCCCCGGAACCAGAACAGGGCCTGAAGCCATCCTGCGCTTTTGCGGCCAGCTCCCTAAAAAGCGAGTTGTAAAATGGAGGTTCAGGGCACTGCAATTCACAAACCTGCAGACTTATAAATGATAACTCTCATCCACAAATATATTGAGGGAAGGCAAAGAAGAGGATTTGAAATCAAGGCAGAATTGCAGGAAACAGATTTCAGGAGGTAGATTCGAATTGCCTTTAAAGCACATGAAAAGTGGCAAAACGTTGACAATGATGCCCTTGGCCAAAAAGGGCGTATGCGTTTTTTCCTAAATATATTCAGGAAAAAACGCATACGCACTTTTTGGCCAACCAAGCAACCTGGAAAGGCAAATCAGCGCTACAAAGATGTCTCGCTTCCCATCGGTCAAAAGGGCCATGCTGAAAAAAGTGTCAAAACCAGAAATGCAGGACAGGCCATGGAGAAATGGGAGCCTTGCTACACTGATGGGCGGGATGTAAATTGTCAACAGCCACTCTGGAGAAGTGTACGGTGAGTCCTGAAACGTCTAAAAAGCAAAGCTTAGAGAGCATAGGGCACTTCCACTCATGGGGGTATAAATTGGGAAAATTAAAAATCAGCAAGACACAAGCACCCCAAAGTTTAGGGCTGCTCTGTTGACAAGGACCTCCACTTCATTCCACCTTCAATATCGCAGGAAAGAGAAAAATGGATAAAGAAGTTGTGGTCCTTATGTACAATGGAATATCACTCAGCCGTGAAATCAATGTCATAAGGCTAGTAGCAGCATGATGAGTGGATTTAGGTACGACGACTCTAAGTGAAATAAGTCACACAGAAAAGGACACTTCTCATAAGGTATCACTTATAGAGGGAATGTAAAAACCGTTACACTTGAACTGAATTACAAAACAGAACAGAGTCACACATGCAGAAAACACACTATGGCTGCTTAACGGGAAAGGTGAGGTGGGGTGATACATAAAACAAGGGTTTCAAATTAGCTCAGATACCGTTCCATAAACCCAATATGTAATAGACAAGACCTACTCCTTGCTCAGAGAACTGGACTCAACACGCCCTATTCACCGCACAAGAATATATCTGACTAGTAATAATCTTAAAACCTACGTATTGATATCTCTCTGTTAGTGGGTCAAGTGGGTAAAAAGCGGCATAAACACAGCAGTGAAAAGCAGCTAAACCCCATTATAAAAATAAATTACTTTGAAAAACCCATGAAACAAAGACAGTGAAAGAGAGAGAAATTCTTACAGAATGCGTTCAGGGGCTGTGATGCAACCTGGATTGACCATATCTAGACCCACAGCTGGATGAGACATAATGGTGGACACTGTTGCGGCTGAGAGGTTTGGTGAGGTTGGGTGAGCAAACGCAGACCCTTTAAAGTAATACTGCGTGGTACCCATCGCATGGGTCCCAAATCTCCAGGTTCAAGGGCATCTTCCTACATCGAAAACATGCATGAGATACCCAGAAGATGGTACACCGTGTGATGGGGAAAGGTTTCTAAAACGCACCTCATTTCTCATCTGCTTGTGCCAGGGTTCGCCATTCCAGCCACTTTACTAGCAATCTCCCTCCTTGGAGCATCATCACCTTTAACCTCCTGTTCCGTACAGGTTGCAATTTGTACTGAGGATGAACGGGAAGACGTGGAACCAATGAGAGACTAGCTCTTGGTGTTGGGACAGGCACAGGTCACTCTATTTTCCCATCAGGAAGAAGAATTAACCACAGGCTCAGCCTGCCCCCCGGAACCAGAACAGGGCCTGAAGCCATCCTGCGCTTTTGCTGCCAGCTCCCTAAAAAGCGAGTTGTAAAATGGAGGTTCAGGGCACTGCAATTCACAAACCTGCAGAGTTATAAATGATAACTCTCATCCACAAATATATTGAGGGAAGGCAAAGAAGAGGATTTGAAATCAAGGCAGAATTGCAGGAAACAGATTTCAGGAGGTAGATTCGAATCGCCTTTAAAGCACATGAAAACCGGCAAAACGTTGACAATGATGCCCTTGGCCAAAAAGGGCGTATGCGTTTTTTCCTGAATATATTCAGGAAAAAACGCATACGCCCTTTTTGGCCAACCAAGCAACCTGGAAAGGCAAATCAGCGCTACAAAGATGTCTCGCTTCCCATCGGTCAAAAGGGCCATGCTGAAAAAAGTGTCAACACCAGAAATGCAGGACAGGCCATGGGGAAATGGGAGCCTTGCTACACTGATGGGTGGGATGTAAATTGTCAACAGCCACTCTGGAGAAGTGTACGGTGAGTCCTGAAACGTCTAAAAAGCAAAGCTTAGAGAGCATAGGGCACTTCCACTCATGGGGGTATAAATTGGGAAAATGAAAAATCAGCAAGACACAAGCACCCCAAAGTTTAGGGCTGCTCTGTTGACAAGGACCTCCACTTCATTCCACCTTCAATATCGCAGGAAAGAGAAAAATGGATAAAGAAGTTGTGGTCCTTATGTGCAATGGAATATCACTCAGCCGTGAAATCAATGTCATAAGGCTAGTAGCAGCATGATGAGTGGATTTAGGTACGACGAATCTAAGTGAAATAAGTCACACAGAAAAGGACACTTCTCATAAGGTATCACTTATAGAGGGAATGTAAAAACCGTTACACTTGAACTGAATTACAAAACAGAACAGAGTCACACATGCAGAAAACACACTATGGCTGCTTAACGGGAAAGGTGAGGTGGGGTGATACATAAAACAAGGGTTTCAAATTAGCTCAGATACCGTTCCATAAACCCAATATGTAATAGACAAGACCTACTCCTTGCTCAGAGAACTGGACTCAACACGCCCTATTCACCGCACAAGAATATATCTGACTAGTCATAATCTTAAAACCTATGTATTGATATCTCTCTGTTAGTGTGTCAAGTGGGTAAAAAGTGGCATAAACACAGCAGTGAAAAGCAGCTAAACCCCATTATAAAAATAAATTACTTTGAAAAACCCATGAAAGAAAGACAGTGAAACAGAGAGAGAAATTCTTACACAATGCGTTCAGGGGCTGTGATGCAACCTGGATTGACCATATCTAGACCCACAGCTGGATGAGACATAAGGGTGGACACTGTTGCGGCTGAGAGGTTTGGTGAGGTTGGGTGAGCAAACGCAGACCCTTTAAAGTTATACTGCGTGGTACCCATCGCATGGGTCCCAAATCTCCAGGTTCAAGGGCATCTTCCTACATCGAAAACATGCATGAGATACCCAGAAGATGGTACACCGTGTGATGTGGAAAGGTTTCTAAAACGCACCTCATTTCTCATCTGCTTGTGCCCGGGTTGGCCATTCCAGCCACTTTACTAGCAATCTCCCTCCTTGGAGAATCAGCACCTTTAACCTCCTGTTCCGTACAGGTTGCAATTTGTACTGAGGATGAACGGGAAGACGTGGAACCAATGAAAGACTAGCTCTTGGTGTTGGGACAGGCACAGGTCACTCTATTTTCCCATCAGGAAGAAAAATTAACCATAGGCTCAGCCTGCCCCCCGGAACCAGAACAGGGCCTGAAGCCATCCTGCGCTTTTGCGGCCAGCTCCCTAAAAAGCGAGTTGTAAAATGGAGGTTCAGGGCACTGCAATTCACAAACCTGCAGAGTTATAAAGGATAACTCTCGTCCACAAATATATTGAGGGAAGGCAAAGAAGAGGATTTGAAATCAAGGCAGAATTGCAGGAAACAGATTTCAGGTGGTAGATTCGAATTGCCTTTAAAGCACATGAAAAGCGCCAAAACGTTGACAATGATGCCCTTGGCCAAAAAGGGCGTATGCGTTTTTTCCTGAATATATTCAGGAAAAAACGCATACGCCCTTTTTGGCCAACCAAGCAACCTGGAAAGGCAAATCAGCGCTACAAAGAAGTCTCGCTTCCCATCGGTTAAAAAGGCCATGCTGAAAAAAGTGTCAAAACCAGAAATGAAGGACAGGCCATGGAGAAATGGGAGCCTTGGTACACTGATGGGCGGGATGTAAATTGCCAACAGCCACTCTGGAGAAGATTACGGTGTGTCCTGAAACATCTAAAAAACACAGCTTAGAGAGCATAGGGCACTTCCACTCATGGGGGTATAAATTGGGAAAATTAAAAATCAGCAAGACACAAGCACCCCAAAGTTTAGGGCTGCTCTGTTGACAAGGACCTCCACTTCATTCCACCTTCAATATCCCAGGAAAGAGAAAAATGGATAAAGAAGTTGTGGTCCTTATGTACAATGGAATATCACTCAGCCATGAAATCAATGTCATAAGGCTAGTAGCAGCATGATGAGTGGATTTAGGTATGACGACTCTAAGTGAAATAAGTCACACAGAAAAGGACACTTCTCATAAGGTATCACTTATAGAGGGAATGTAAAAACCGTTACACTTGAACTGAATTACAAAACAGAACAGAGTCACACATGCAGAAAACACACTATGGCTGCTTAACGGGAAAGGTGAGGTGGGGTGATACATAAAACAAGGGTTTCAAATTAGCTCAGATACCGTTCCATAAAACCAATATGTAATAGACAACACCTACTCCTTGCTCAGAGAACTGGACTCAACACGCCCTATTTACCGCACAAGAATATATATGACTAGTAATAATCTTAAAACCTATGTATTGATATCTCTCTGTTAGTGTGTCAAGTGGGTGAAAAGCGGCATAAACACAGCAGTGAAAAGCAGCTAAACCCATTTATAAAAATAAATTACTTTGAAAAACCCATGAAACAAAGACAGTGAAAGAGATAGAAATTCTTACACAATGCGTTCACGGGCTGTGATGCAACCTGGATTGACCATATCTAGACCCACAGCTGGATGAGACATAAGGGTGGACACTCTTGGGGCTGAGAGGTTTGGTGAGGTTGGGTGAGCAAACGCAAACCCTTTAAAGTAATACTGCGTGGTACCCATCGCATGGGTCCCAAATCTCCAGGTTCAAGGGCATCTTCCTACATCGAAAACATGCATGAGAAACCCAGAAGACGGTACACCGTGTGATGGGGAAAGGTTTCTAAAACGCACCTCATTTCTCATCTCCTTGTGCTCGGGTTCGCCATTCCAGCCACTTTACTAGCAATCTCCCTCCTTGGAGCATCATCACGTTTAACCTCCTGTTCCGTACAGGTTGATATTTGTCCTGAGGATGAACGGGAAGACGTGGAACCAATGAGAGACTAGCTCTTGGTGTTGGGACAGGCACAGGTCACTCTATTTTCCCATCAGGAAGAAGAATTAACCACAGGCTCAGCCTGCCCCCCGGAACAAGAACAGGGCCTGAAGCCATCCTGCGCTTTTGCGGCCAGCTCCCAAAAACGCGAGTTGTAAAATGGAGGTTCAGGGCACTGCAATTCACAAACCTGCAGAGTTATAAATGATAACTCTCGTCCACAAATATATTGAGGGAAGGCAAAGAAGAGGATTTGAAATCAAGGCAGAATTGCAGGAAACAGATTTCAGGAGGTAGATTCGAATCGCCTTTAAAGCACATGAAAAGCGGCAAAACGTTGACAATGATGCCCTTGGCCAAAAAGGGCGTATGCGTTTTTTCCTGAATATATTCAGGAAAAAACGCATACGCCCTTTTTGGCCAACCAAGCAACCTGGAAAGGCAAATCAGCGCTACAAAGATGTCTCGCTTCCCATCGGTCAAAAGGGCCATGCTGAAAAAAGTGTCAAAACCAGAAATGCAGGACAGGCCATGGAGAAATGGGAGCCTTGCTACACTGATGGGCGGGATGTAAATTGCCAACAGCCACTCTGGAGAAGTGTACGGTGAGTCCTGAAACGTCTAAAAAGCAAAGCTTAGAGAGCATAGGGCACTTCCACTCATGGGGATATAAATTGGGAAAATTAAAAATCAGCAAGACACAAGCACCCCAAAGTTTAGGGCTGCTCTGTTGACAAGGACCTCCACTTCATTCCACCTTCAATATCGCAGGAAAGAGAAAAATGGAAAAAGAAGTTGTGGTCCTTATGTACAATGGAATATCACTCAGCCGTGAAATCAATGTCATAAGGCTAGTAGCAGCATGATGAGTGGATTTAGGTACGACAACTCTAAGTGAAATAAGTCACACAGAAAAGGACACTTCTCATAAGGTATCACTGATAGAGGGAATGTAAAAACCGTTACACTTGAACTGAATTACAAAACAGAACAGAGTCACACATGCAGAAAACACACTATGGCTGCTTAACGGGAAAGGTGAGGTGGGGTGATACATAAAACAAGGGTTTCAAATTAGCTCAGATACCGTTCCATAAACCCAATATGTAATAGACAAGACCTACTCCTTGCTCAGAGAACTGGACTCAACACGCCCTATTCACCGCACAAGAATATATCTGACTAGTAATAATCTTAAAACCTATGTATTGATATCTCTCTGTTAGTGGGTCAAGTGGGTAAAAAGCGGCATAAACACAGCAGTGAAAAGCAGCTAAACCCCATTATAAAAATAAATTACTTTGAAAAACCCATGAAACAAAGACAGTGAAAGAGAGCGAAATTCTTACACAATGCGTTCAGGGGCTGTGATGCAACCTGGATTGACCATATCTAGACCCACAGCTGGATGAGACATAAGGGTGGACACTGTTGCGGCTGAGAGGTTTGGTGAGGTTGGGTGAGCAAACGCAGACCCTTTAAATAATACTGCGTGGTTCCGATCGCATGGGTCCCAAATCTCCAGGTTCAAGGGCATCTTCCTACATCGAAAACATGCATGAGATACCCAGAAGATGGTACACCGTGTGATGGGGAAAGGTTTCTAAAACGCACCTCATTTCTCATCTGCTTGTGCCCGGGTTCACCATTCCAGCCACTTTACTAGCAATCTCCCTCCTTGGAGCATCAGCACCTTTAACCTCCTGTTCCGTACAGGTTGCAATTTGTACTGAGGATGAACGGGAAGACGTGGAACCAATGAAAGACTAGCTCTTGGTGTTGGGACAGGCACAGGTCACTCTATTTTCCCATCAGGAAGAAGAATTAACCACAGGCTCAGCCTGCCCCCCGGAACCAGAACAGGGCCTGAAGCCATCCTGCGCTTTTGCGGCCAGCTCCCTAAAAAGCGAGTTGTAAAATGGAGGTTCAGGGCACTGCAATTCACAAACCTGCAGAGTTATAAATGATAACTCTCATCCACAAATATATTGAGGGAAGGCAAAGAAGAGGATTTGAAATCAAGGCAGAATTGCAGGAAACAGATTTCAGGAGGTAGATTCGAATTGCCTTTAAAGCACATGAAAAGTGGCAAAACGTTGACAATGATGCCCTTGGCCAAAAAGGGCGTATGCGTTTTTTCCTAAATATATTCAGGAAAAAACGCATACGCACTTTTTGGCCAACCAAGCAACCTGGAAAGGCAAATCAGCGCTACAAAGATGTCTCGCTTCCCATCGGTCAAAAGGGCCATGCTGAAAAAAGTGTCAAAACCAGAAATGCAGGACAGGCCATGGAGAAATGGGAGCCTTGCTACACTGATGGGCGGGATGTAAATTGTCAACAGCCACTCTGGAGAAGTGTACGGTGAGTCCTGAAACGTCTAAAAAGCAAAGCTTAGAGAGCATAGGGCACTTCCACTCATGGGGGTATAAATTGGGAAAATTAAAAATCAGCAAGACACAAGCACCCCAAAGTTTAGGGCTGCTCTGTTGACAAGGACCTCCACTTCATTCCACCTTCAATATCGCAGGAAAGAGAAAAATGGATAAAGAAGTTGTGGTCCTTATGTACAATGGAATATCACTCAGCCGTGAAATCAATGTCATAAGGCTAGTAGCAGCATGATGAGTGGATTTAGGTACGACGACTCTAAGTGAAATAAGTCACACAGAAAAGGACACTTCTCATAAGGTATCACTTATAGAGGGAATGTAAAAACCGTTACACTTGAACTGAATTACAAAACAGAACAGAGTCACACATGCAGAAAACACACTATGGCTGCTTAACGGGAAAGGTGAGGTGGGGTGATACATAAAACAAGGGTTTCAAATTAGCTCAGATACCGTTCCATAAACCCAATATGTAATAGACAAGACCTACTCCTTGCTCAGAGAACTGGACTCAACACGCCCTATTCACCGCACAAGAATATATCTGACTAGTAATAATCTTAAAACCTACGTATTGATATCTCTCTGTTAGTGGGTCAAGTGGGTAAAAAGCGGCATAAACACAGCAGTGAAAAGCAGCTAAACCCCATTATAAAAATAAATTACTTTGAAAAACCCATGAAACAAAGACAGTGAAAGAGAGAGAAATTCTTACAGAATGCGTTCAGGGGCTGTGATGCAACCTGGATTGACCATATCTAGACCCACAGCTGGATGAGACATAAGGGTGGACACTGTTGCGGCTGAGAGGTTTGGTGAGGTTGGGTGAGCAAACGCAGACCCTTTAAAGTAATACTGCGTGGTACCCATCGCATGGGTCCCAAATCTCCAGGTTCAAGGTCATCTTCCTACATCGAAAACATGCATGAGATACCCAGAAGATGGTACACCGTGTGATGGGGAAAGGTTTCTAAAACGCACCTCATTTCTCATCTGCTTGTGCCAGGGTTCGCCATTCCAGCCACTTTACTAGCAATCTCCCTCCTTGGAGCATCATCACCTTTAACCTCCTGTTCCGTACAGGTTGCAATTTGTACTGAGGATGAACGGGAAGACGTGGAACCAATGAGAGACTAGCTCTTGGTGTTGGGACAGGCACAGGTCACTCTATTTTCCCATCAGGAAGAAGAATTAACCACAGGCTCAGCCTGCCCCCCGGAACCAGAACAGGGCCTGAAGCCATCCTGCGCTTTTGCTGCCAGCTCCCTAAAAAGCGAGTTGTAAAATGGAGGTTCAGGGCACTGCAATTCACAAACCTGCAGAGTTATAAATGATAACTCTCATCCACAAATATATTGAGGGAAGGCAAAGAAGAGGATTTGAAATCAAGGCAGAATTGCAGGAAACAGATTTCAGGAGGTAGATTCGAATCGCCTTTAAAGCACATGAAAACCGGCAAAACGTTGACAATGATGCCCTTGGCCAAAAAGGGCGTATGCGTTTTTTCCTGAATATATTCAGGAAAAAACGCATACGCCCTTTTTGGCCAACCAAGCAACCTGGAAAGGCAAATCAGCGCTACAAAGATGTCTCGCTTCCCATCGGTCAAAAGGGCCATGCTGAAAAAAGTGTCAACACCAGAAATGCAGGACAGGCCATGGGGAAATGGGAGCCTTGCTACACTGATGGGTGGGATGTAAATTGTCAACAGCCACTCTGGAGAAGTGTACGGTGAGTCCTGAAACGTCTAAAAAGCAAAGCTTAGAGAGCATAGGGCACTTCCACTCATGGGGGTATAAATTGGGAAAATGAAAAATCAGCAAGACACAAGCACCCCAAAGTTTAGGGCTGCTCTGTTGACAAGGACCTCCACTTCATTCCACCTTCAATATCGCAGGAAAGAGAAAAATGGATAAAGAAGTTGTGGTCCTTATGTGCAATGGAATATCACTCAGCCGTGAAATCAATGTCATAAGGCTAGTAGCAGCATGATGAGTGGATTTAGGTACGACGACTCTAAGTGAAATAAGTCACACAGAAAAGGACACTTCTCATAAGGTATCACTTATAGAGGGAATGTAAAAACCGTTACACTTGAACTGAATTACAAAACAGAACAGAGTCACACATGCAGAAAACACACTATGGCTGCTTAACGGGAAAGGTGAGGTGGGGTGATACATAAAACAAGGGTTTCAAATTAGCTCAGATACCGTTCCATAAACCCAATATGTAATAGACAAGACCTACTCCTTGCTCAGAGAACTGGACTCAACACGCCCTATTCACCGCACAAGAATATATCTGACTAGTAATAATCTTAAAACTTATGTATTGATATCTCTCTGTTAGTGTGTCAATTGGGTAAAAAGCGGCATAAACACAGCAGTGAAAAGCAGCTAAACCCCATTATAAAAATAAATTACTTTGAAAAACCCATGAAACAAAGACAGTGAAAGAGAGAGAAATTCTTACACAATGCGGTCAGGGGCTGTGATGCAAACTGGATTGACCATATCTAGACCCACAGCTGGATGAGACATAAGGGTGGACACTGTTGCGGCTGAGAGGTTTGGTGAGGTTGGGTGAGCAAACGCAGACCCTTTAAAGTAATACTGCGTGGTACCCATCGCATGGGTCCCAAATCTCCAGGTTCAAGGTCATCTTCCTACATCGAAAACATGCATGAGATACCCAGAAGATGGTACACCGTGTGATGGCGAAAGGTTTCTAAAACGCACCTCATTTCTCATCTGCTTGTGCCCGGATTCGCCATTCCAGCCACTTTACTAGCAATCTCCCTCCTTGGAGCATCATCACCTTTAACCTCCTGTTCCGTACAGGTTGCAATTTGTACTGAGGATGAACGGGAAGACGTGGAACCAATGAGAGACTAGCTCTTGGTGTTGGGACAGGCACAGGTCACTCTATTTTCCCATCAGGAAGAAGAATTAACCACAGGCTCAGCCTGCCCCCCGGAACCAGAACAGGGCCTGAAGCCATCCTGCGCTTTTGCTGCCAGCTCCCTAAAAAGCGAGTTGTAAAATGGAGGTTCAGGGCACTGCAATTCACAAACCTGCAGACTTATAAATGATAACTCTCATCCACAAATATATTGAGGGAAGGCAAAGAAGAGGATTTGAAATCAAGGCAGAATTGCAGGAAACAGATTTCAGGAGGTAGATTCGAATCGCCTTTAAAGCACATGAAAAGCGGCAAAACGTTGACAATGATGCCCTTGGCCAAAAAGGGCGTATGCGTTTTTTCCTGAATATATTCAGGAAAAAACGCATACGCCCTTTTTGGCCAACCAAGCAACCTGGAAAGGCAAATCAGCGCTACAAAGATGTCTCGCTTCCCATCGGTCAAAAGGGCCATGCTGAAAAAAGTGTCAAAACCAGAAATGCAGGACAGGCCATGGAAAAATGGGAGCCTTGCTACACTGATGGGCAGGATGTAAATTGTCAACAGCCACTCTGGAGAAGTGTACGGTGAGTCCTGAAACGTCTAAAAAGCAAAGCTTAGATAGCATAGGGCACTTCCACTCATCGGGGTATAAATTGGGAAAATGAAAAATCAGCAAGACACAAGCACCCCAAAGTTTAGGGCTGCTCTGTTGACAAGGACCTCCACTTCATTCCACCTTCAATATCGCAGGAAAGAGAAAAATGGATAAAGAAGTTGTGGTCCTTATGTACAATGGAATATCACTCAGCCGTGAAATCAATGTCATAAGGCTAGTAGCAGCATGATGAGTGGATTTAGGTACGACGACTCTAAGTGAAATAAGTCACACAGAAAAGGACACTTCTCATAAGGTATCACTGATAGAGGGAATGTAGAAACCGTTACACTTGAACTGAATTACAAAACAGAACAGAGTCACACATGCAGAAAACACACTATGGCTGCTTAACGGGAAAGGTGCGGTGGGGTGATACATAAAACAAGGGTTTCAAATTAGCTCAGATACCGTTCCATAAAACCAATATGTAATAGACTAGACCTACTCCTTGCTCAGAGAACTGGACTCAACACGCCCTATTCACCGCACAAGAATATATCTGACTAGTAATAATCTTAAAACCTATGTATTGATATCTCTCTGTTAGTGGGTCAAGTGGGTAAAAAGCGGCATAAACACAGCAGTGAAAAGCAGCTAAACCCCATTATAAAAATAAATTACTTTGAAAAACCCATGAAACAAAGACAGTGAAAGAGAGCGAAATTCTTACACAATGCGTTCAGGGGCTGTGATGCAACCTGGATTGACCATATCTAGACCCACAGCTGGATGAGACCTAAGGGTGGACACTGTTGCGGCTGAGAGGTTTGGTGAGGTTGGGTGAGCAAACGCAGACCCTTTAAATAATACTGCGTGGTACCCATCGCATGGGTCCCAAATCTCCAGGTTCAAGGGCATCTTCCTACATCGAAAACATGCATGAGATACCCAGAAGATGGTACACCGTGTGATGGGGAAAGGTTTCTAAAACGCACCTCATTTCTCATCTGCTTGTGCCCGGGTTCGCCATTCCAGCCACTTTACTAGCAATCTCCCTCCTTGGAGCATCAGCACCTTTAACCTCCTGTTCCGTACAGGTTGCAATTTGTACTGAGGATGAACGGGAAGACGTGGAACCAATGAAAGACTAGCTCTTGGTGTTGGGACAGGCACAGGTCACTCTATTTTCCCATCAGGAAGAAGAATTAACCACAGGCTCAGCCTGCCCCCCGGAACCAGAACAGGGCCTGAAGCCATCCTGCGCTTTTGCGGCCAGCTCCCTAAAAAGCGAGTTGTAAAATGGACGTTCAGGGCACTGCAATTCACAAACCTGCAGACTTATAAATGATAACTCTCATCCACAAATATATTGAGGGAAGGCAAAGAAGAGGATTTGAAATCAAGGCAGAATTGCAGGAAACAGATTTCAGGAGGTAGATTCGAATCGCCTTTAAAGCACATGAAAACCGGCAAAACGTTGACAATGATGCCCTTGGCCAAAAAGGGCGTATGCGTTTTTTCCTGAATATATTCAGGAAAAAACGCATACGCCCTTTTTGGCCAACCAAGCAACCTGGAAAGGCAAATCAGCGCTACAAAGATGTCTCGCTTCCCATCGGTCAAAAGGGCCATGCTGAAAAAAGTGTCAACACCAGAAATGCAGGACAGGCCATGGAGAAATGGGAGCCTTGCTACACTGATGGGTGGGATGTAAATTGTCAACAGCCACTCTGGAGAAGTGTACGGTGAGTCCTGAAACGTCTAAAAAGCAAAGCTTAGAGAGCATAGGGCACTTCCACTCATGGGGGTATAAATTGGGAAAATTAAAAATCAGCAAGACACAAGCACCCCAAAGTTTAGGGCTGCTCTGTTGACAAGGACCTCCACTTCATTCCACCTTCAATATCCCAGGAAAGAGAAAAATGGATAAAGAAGTTGTGGTCCTTATGTACAATGGAATATCACTCAGCCGTGAAATCAATGTCATAAGGCTAGTAGCAGCATGATGAGTGGATTTAGGTACGATGACTCTAAGTGAAATAAGTCACACAGAAAAGGACACTTCTCATAAGGTATCACTTATAGAGGGAATGTAAAAACCGTTACACTTGAACTGAATTACAAAACAGAACAGAGTCACACATGCAGAAAACACACTATGGCTGCTTAACGGGAAAGGTGAGGTGGGGTGATACATAAAACAAGGGTTTCAAATTAGCTCAGATACCATTCCATAAACCCAATATGTAATAGACAAGACCTACTCCTTGCTCAGAGAACTGGACTCAACACGCCCTATTCACCACACAAGAATATATCTGACTAGTAATAATCTTAAAACTTATGTATTGATATCTCTCTGTTAGTGTGTCAATTGGGTAAAAAGCGGCATAAACACAGCAGTGAAAAGCAGCTAAACCCCATTATAAAAATAAATTACTTTGAAAAACCCATGAAACAAAGACAGTGAAAGAGAGAGAAATTCTTACACAATGCGTTCAGGGGCTGTGATGCAACCTGGATTGACCATATCTAGACCCACAGCTGGATGAGACATAAGGGTGGACACTGTTGCGGCTGAGAGGTTTGGTGAGGTTGGGTGAGCAAACGCAGACCCTTTAAAGTAATACTGCGTGGTACCCATCGCATGGGTCCCAAATCTCCAGGTTCAAGGTCATCTTCCTACATCGAAAACATGCATGAGATACCCAGAAGATGGTACACCGTGTGATGGCGAAAGGTTTCTAAAACGCACCTCATTTCTCATCTGCTTGTGCCCGGATTCGCCATTCCAGCCACTTTACTAGCAATCTCCCTCTTTGGAGCATCATCACCTTTAACCTCCTGTTCTGTACAGGTTGCAATTTGTACTGAGGATGAACGGGAAGACGTGGAACCAATGAGAGACTAGCTCTTGGTGTTGGGACAGGCACAGGTCACTCTATTTTCCCATCAGGAAGAAGAATTAACCACAGGCTCAGCCTGCCCCCCGGAACCAGAACAGGGCCTGAAGCCATCCTGCGCTTTTGCTGCCAGCTCCCTAAAAAGCGAGTTGTAAAATGGAGGTTCAGGGCACTGCAATTCACAAACCTGCAGACTTATAAATGATAACTCTCATCCACAAATATATTGAGGGAAGGCAAAGAAGAGGATTTGAAATCAAGGCAGAATTGCAGGAAACAGATTTCAGGAGGTAGATTCGAATCGCCTTTAAAGCACATGAAAAGCGGCAAAACGTTGACAATGATGCCCTTGGCCAAAAAGGGCGTATGCGTTTTTTCCTGAATATATTCAGGAAAAAACGCATACGCCCTTTTTGGCCAACCAAGCAACCTGGAAAGGCAAATCAGCGCTACAAAGATGTCTCGCTTCCCATCGGTCAAAAGGGCCATGCTGAAAAAAGTGTCAAAACCAGAAATGCAGGACAGGCCATGGAAAAATGGGAGCCTTGCTACACTGATTGGCAGGATGTAAATTGTCAACAGCCACTCTGGAGAAGTGTACGGTGAGTCCTGAAACGTCTAAAAAGCAAAGCTTAGAGAGCATAGGGCACTTCCACTCATGGGGGTATAAATTGGGAAAATGAAAAATCAGCAAGACACAAGCACCCCAAAGTTTAGGGCTGCTCTGTTGACAAGTACCTCCACTTCATTCCACCTTCAATATCCCAGGAAAGAGAAAAATGGATAAAGAAGTTGTGGTCCTTATGTACAATGGAATATCATTCAGCCATGAAATCAATGTCATAAGGCTAGTAGCAGCATGATGAGTGGATTTAGGTACGACGATTCTAAGTGAAATAAGTCACACAGAAAAGGACACTTCTCATAAGGTATCACTGATAGAGGGAATGTAAAAACCGTTACACTTGAACTGAATTACAAAACAGAACAGAGTCACACATGCAGAAAACACACTATGGCTGCTTAACGGGAAAGGTGCGGTGGGGTGATACATAAAACAAGGGTTTCAAATTAGCTCAGATACCGTTCCATAAAACCAATATGTAATAGACTAGACCTACTCCTTGCTCAGAGAACTGGACTCAACACGCCCTATTCACCGCACAAGAATATATCTGACTAGTAATAATCTTAAAACCTATGTATTGATATCTCTCTGTTAGTGGGTCAAGTGGGTAAAAAGCGGCATAAACACAGCAGTGAAAAGCAGCTAAACCCCATTATAAAAATAAATTACTTTGAAAAACCCATGAAACAAAGACAGTGAAAGAGAGAGAAATTCTTACACAATGCGTTCAGGGGCTGTGATGCAACCTGGATTGACCATATCTAGACCCACAGCTGGATGAGACATAAGGGTGGACACTGTTGCGGCTGAGAGGTTTGGTGAGGTTGGGTGAGCAAACGCAGACCCTTTAAAGGAATACTGCGTGGTACCCATCGCATGGGTCCCAAATCTCCAGGTTCAAGGGCATCTTCCTACATCGTAAACATGCATGAGATACCCAGAAGATGGTACACCGTGTGATGGGGAAAGGTTTCTAAAACGCACCTCATTTCTCATCTGCTTGTGCCCGGGTTCGCCATTCCAGCCACTTTACTAGCAATCTCCCTCCTTGGAGCATCAGCACCTTTAACCTCCTGTTCCGTACAGGTTGCAATTTGTACTGAGGATGAACGGGAAGACGTGGAACCAATGAAAGACTAGCTCTTGGTGTTGGGACAGGCACAGGTCACTCTATTTTCCCATCAGGAAGAAGAATTAACCACAGGCTCAGCCTGCCCCCCGGAACCAGAACAGGGCCTGAAGCCATCCTGCGCTTTTGCGGCCAGCTCCCTAAAAAGCGAGTTGTAAAATGGAGGTTCAGGGCACTGCAATTCACAAACCTGCAGACTTATAAATGGTAACTCTCATCCTCAAATATATTGAGGGAAGGCAAAGAAGAGGATTTGAAATCAAGGCAGAATTGCAGGAAACAGATTTCAGGAGGTAGATTCGAATTGCCTTTAAAGCACATGAAAAGCGGCAAAACGTTGACAATGATGCCCTTGGCCAAAAAGGGCGTATGCGTTTTTTCCTAAATATATTCAGGAAAAAACGCATACGCACTTTTTGGCCAACCAAGCAACCTGGAAAGGCAAATCAGCGCTACAAAGATGTCTCGCTTCCCATCGGTCAAAAGGGCCATGCTGAAAAAAGTGTCAAAACCAGAAATGCAGGACAGGCCATGGAGAAATGGGAGCCTTGCTACACTGATGGGCGGGATGTAAATTGTCAACAGCCACTCTGGAGAAGTGTACAGTGAGTCCTGAAACGTCTAAAAAGCAAAGCTTAGAGAGCATAGGGCACTTCCACTCATGGGGGTATAAATTGGGAAAATTAAAAATCAGCAAGACACAAGCACCCCAAAGTTTAGGGCTGCTCTGTTGACAAGAACCTCCACTTCATTCCACCTTCAATATCGCAGGAAAGAGAAAAATGGATAAAGAAGTTGTGGTCCTTATGTACAATGGAATATCACTCAGCCGTGAAATCAATGTCATAAGGCTAGTAGCAGCATGATGAGTGGATTTAGGTACGACGACTCTAAGTGAAATAAGTCACACAGAAAAGGACACTTCTCATAAGGTATCACTTATAGAGGGAATGTAAAAACCGTTACACTTGAACTGAATTACAAAACAGAACAGAGTCACACATGCAGAAAACACACTATGGCTGCTTAACGGGAAAGGTGAGGTGGGGTGATACATAAAACAAGGGTTTCAAATTAGCTCAGATACCGTTCCATAAACCCAATATGTAATAGACAAGACCTACTCCTTGCTCAGAGAACTGGACTCAACACGCCCTATTCACCGCACAAGAATATATCTGACTAGTAATAATCTTAAAACCTATGTATTGATATCTCTCTGTTAGTGGGTCAAGTGGGTAAAAAGCGGCATAAACACAGCAGTGAAAAGCAGCTAAACCCCATTATAAAAATAAATTACTTTGAAAAACCCATGAAACAAAGACAGTGAAAGAGAGAGAAATTCTTACACAATGCGTTCAGGGGCTGTGATGCAACCTGGATTGACCATATCTAGACCCACAGCTGGATGAGACATAAGGGTGGACACTGTTGCGGCTGAGAGGTTTGGTGAGGTTGGGTGAGCAAACGCAGACCCTTTAAATAATACTGCGTGGTACCCATCGCATGGGTCCCAAATCTCCAGGTTCAAGGGCATCTTCCTACATCGAAAACATGCATGAGATACCCAGAAGATGGTACACCGTGTGATGGGGAAAGGTTTCTAAAACGCACCTCATTTCTCATCTGCTTGTGCCCGGGTTCGCCATTCCAGCCACTTTACTAGCAATCTCCCTCCTTGGAGCATCAGCACCTTTAACCTCCTGTTCCGTACAGGTTGCAATTTGTACTGAGGATGAACGGGAAGACGTGGAACCAATGAAAGACTAGCTCTTGGTGTTGGGACAGGCACAGGTCACTCTATTTTCCCATCAGGAAGAAGAATTAACCACAGGCTCAGCCTGCCCCCCGGAACCAGAACAGGGCCTGAAGCCATCCTGCGCTTTTGCGGCCAGCTCCCTAAAAAGCGAGTTGTAAAATGGAGGTTCAGGGCACTGCAATTCACAAACCTGCAGACTTATAAATGGTAACTCTCATCCTCAAATATATTGAGGGAAGGCAAAGAAGAGGATTTGAAATCAAGGCAGAATTGCAGGAAACAGATTTCAGGAGGTAGATTCGAATTGCCTTTAAAGCACATGAAAAGCGGCAAAACGTTGACAATGATGCCCTTGGCCAAAAAGGGCGTATGCGTTTTTTCCTAAATATATTCAGGAAAAAACGCATACGCACTTTTTGGCCAACCAAGCAACCTGGAAAGGCAAATCAGCGCTACAAAGATGTCTCGCTTCCCACCGGTCAAAAGGGCCATGCTGAAAAAAGTGTCAAAACCAGAAATGCAGGACAGGCCATGGAGAAATGGGAGCCTTGCTACACTGATGGGCGGGATGTAAATTGTCAACAGCCACTCTGGAGAAGTGTACAGTGAGTCCTGAAACGTCTAAAAAGCAAAGCTTAGAGAGCATAGGGCACTTCCACTCATGGGGGTATAAATTGGGAAAATTAAAAATCAGCAAGACACAAGCACCCCAAAGTTGAGGGCTGCTCTGTTGACAAGGACCTCCACTTCATTCCACCTTCAATATCGCAGGAAAGAGAAAAATGGATAAAGAAGTTGTGGTCCTTATGTACAATGGAATATCACTCAGCCGTGAAATCAATGTCATAAGGCTAGTAGCAGCATGATGAGTGGATTTAGGTACGACGACTCTAAGTGAAATAAGTCACACAGAAAAGGACACTTCTCATAAGGTATCACTTATAGAGGGAATGTAAAAACCGTTACACTTGAACTGAATTACAAAACAGAACAGAGTCACACATGCAGAAAACACACTATGGCTGCTTAACGGGAAAGGTGAGGTGGGGTGATACATAAAACAAGGGTTTCAAATTAGCTCAGATACCGTTCCATAAACCCAATATGTAATAGACAAGACCTACTCCTTGCTCAGAGAACTGGACTCAACACGCCCTATTCACCGCACAAGAATATATCTGACTAGTAATAATCTTAAAACCTATGTATTGATATCTCTCTGTTAGTGGGTCAAGTGGGTAAAAAGCGGCATAAACACAGCAGTGAAAAGCAGCTAAACCCCATTATAAAAATAAATTACTTTGAAAAACCCATGAAACAAAGACAGTGAAAGAGAGCGAAATTCTTACACAATGCGTTCAGGGGCTGTGATGCAACCTGGATTGACCATATCTAGACCCACAGCTGGATGAGACATAAGGGTGGACACTGTTGCGGCTGAGAGGTTTGGTGAGGTTGGGTGAGCAAATGCAGACCCTTTAAAGTAATACTGCGTGGTACCCATCGCATGGGTCCCAAATCCCCAGGTTCAAGGTCATCTTCCTAAATCGAAAACATGCATGAGATACCCAGAAGATGGTACACCGTGTGATGGGGAAAGGTTTCTAAAACGCACCTCATTTCTCATCTCCTTGTGCCCGGGTTCGGTATTCCAGCCGCTTTACTAGCAATCTCCCTACTTGGAGCATCAGCACCTTTAACCTCCTGTTCCGTACAGGTTGCAATTTGTCCTGAGGGTGAACGGGAAGACGTGGAACCAATGAGAGACTAGCTCTTGGTGTTGGGACAGGCACAGGTCACTCTATTTTCCCATCAGGAAGAAGAATTAACCACAGGCTCAGCCTGCCACCCGGAACGAGAACAGGGCCTGAAGCCATCCTGCGCTATTGCGGCCAGCTCCCTAAAAAGCGAGTTGTAAAATGGAGGTTCAGGGCACTGCAATTCACAAACCTGCAGACTTATAAATGATAACTCTCGTCCACAAATATATTGAGGGAAGGCAAAGAAGAGGATTTGAAATCAAGGCAGAATTGCAGGAAACAGATTTCAGGAGGTAGATTCGAATCGCCTTTAAAGCACATGAAAAGCGGAAAAACTTTGACAATGATGCCCTTGGCCAAAAAGGGCGTATGCGTTTTTTCCTGAATATATTCAGGAAAAAACGCATACGCTCTTTTTGGCCAACCAAGCAACCTGGAAAAGCAAATCAGCGCTACAAAGAAGTCTCGCTTCCCATCGGTTAAAAGGGCCATGCTGAAAAAAGTGTCAAAACCAGAAATGCAGGACAGGCCATGGAGAAATGGGAGCCTTGCTACACTGATGGGCGGGATGTAAATTGCCAACAGCCACTCTGGAGAAGAGTACGGTGTGTCCTGAAACATCTAAAAAACACAGCTTAGAGAGCATAGGGCACTTCCACTCATGGGGGTATAAATTGGGAAAATGAAAAATCAGCAAGACACAAGCACCCCAAAGTTTAGGGTTGCTCTGTTGACAAGGACCTCCACTTCATTCCACCTTAAATATGCCAGGAAAGAGAAAAATGGATGAAGGAGTTGTGGTCCTTATGTACAATGGAATATCACTCAGCCATGAAATCAATGTCATAAGGCTAGTAGCAGCATGATGAGTGGATTTAGGTACGACAATTCTAAGTGAAATAAATCACACAGAAAAGGACACTTCTCATAAGGTATCACTGATAGAGGGAATGTAAAAACCGTTACACTTGAACTGAATTACAAAACAGAACGAGTCACACATGCAGAAAACACACTATGGCTGCTTAACGGGAAAGGGGAGGTGGGGTGATACATAAAACAAGGGTTTCAAATTAGCTCAGATACCATTCCATAAACCCAATGTGTAATAGACAAGACCTACTCCTTGCTCAGAGAACTGGACTCAACACGCCGTATTCACCGCACAAGAATATATATGACCAGTAATAATCTTAAAACCTATGTATTCATATCTCTCTGTTAGTGTGTCAAGTGGGTGTAAAGCGGCATAAACACAGCAGTGAAAAGCAGCTAAACCCCATTATAAGAATAAATTACTTTTTCAAACCCATGAAACAAAGACAGTGAAAGAGAGTGAAATTCTTACACAATGCGTTCAGGGGCTATGATCCAACCTGGATTGACCATATCTAGACCCACAGCTGGATGAGACATAAGGGTGGGCACTGTTGCGGCTGAGAGGTTTGGTGAGGTTGGGTGAGCAAACGCAGATCCTTTAAAGTAATACTGCGTGGTACCCATCGCATGGGTCCCAAATCTCCAGGTTCAAGGGCATCTTCCTACATCGAAAACATGCATGAGAAACCCAGAAGATGGTACACCATGTGATGGGGAAAGGTTTCTAAAACGCACCTCATTTCTCATCTCCTTGTGCTCGGGTTCGCCATTCCAGCCACTTTACTAGCAATCTCCCTCCTTGGAGCATCAGCACCTTTAACCTCCTGTTCCGTACAGGTTGCAATTTGTCCTGAGGATGAACGGGAAGACGTGGAACCAATGAGAGACTAGCTCTTGGTGTTGGGACAGGCACAGGTCACTCTATTTTCCCATCAGGAAGAAGAATTAACCACAGGCTCAGCCTGCCCCCCGGAACCAGAACAGGGCCTGAAGCCATCCTGAGCTTTTGCGGCCATCTCCCAAAAACGCGAGTTGTAAAATGGAGGTTCAGGGCACTGCAATTCACAAACCTGCAGAGTTATAAATGATACCTCTCGTCCACAAATATATTGAGGGAAGGCAAAGAAGAGGATTTGAAATCAAGGCAGAATTGCAGGAAACAGATTTCAGGAGGTAGATTCGAATCGCCTTTAAAGCACATGAAAAGCGGCAAAACGTTGACAATGATGCCCTTGGCCAAAAAGGGCGTATGCGTTTTTTCCTGAATATATTCAGGAAAAAACGCATACGCCCTTTTTGGCCAACCAAGCAACCTGGAAAGGCAAATCAGCGCTACAAAGAAGTCTCGCTTCCCATCGGTCAAAAGGGCCATGCTGAAAAAAGTGGCAAAACCAGAAATGCAGGACAGGCCATGGAGAAATGGGAGCCTTGCTACACTGATGGGCGGGATGTAAATTGTCAACAGCCACTCTGGAGAAGTGTACGGTGAGTCCTGAAACGTCTAAAAAGCAAAGCTTAGAGAGCATAGGGCACTTCCACTCATGGGGGTATAAATTGGGAAAATGAAAAATCAGCAAGACACAAGCACCCCAAAGTTTAGGGCTGCTCTGTTGACAAGGACCTCCACTTCATTCCACCTTCAATATCCCAGGAAAGAGAAAAATGGATAAAGAAGTTGTGGTCCTTATGTACAATGGAATATCACTCAGCCATGAAATCAATGTCTTAAGGCTAGTAGCAGCATGATAAGTGGATTTAGGTACGACGATTCTAAGTGAAATAAGTCACACAGAAAAGGACACTTCTCATAAGGTATCACTGATAGAGGGAATTTAAAAACCGTTACACTTGAACTGAATTACAAAACAGAACAGAGTCACACATGCAGAAAACACACTATGGCTGCTTCACGGGAAAGGTGAGGTGGGGTGATCCATAAAACAAGGGTTTCAAATTAGCTCAGATACCGTTCCATAAACCCAATATGTAATAGACAAGACCTACTCCTTGCTCAGAGAACTGGACTCAACACGCCCTATTCACCGCACAAGAATATATCTGACTAGAAATAATCTTAAAACCTATGTATTCATATCTCTCTGTTAGTGTGTCAAGTGGGTGTAAAGCGGCATAAACACAGCAGTGAAAAGCAGCTAAACCCCATTATAAGAATAAATTACTTTTTCAAACCCATGAAACAAAGACAGTGAAAGAGAGCGAAATTCTTACACAATGCGTTCAGCGGCTATGATCCAACCTGGATTGACCATATCTAGACCCACAGCTGGATGAGACATAAGGGTGGACACTCTTGAGGCTGAGAGGTTTGGTGAGGTTGGGTGAGCAAACGCAGACCGTTTAAAGTAATACTGCGTGGTACCCATCGCATGGGTCCCAA
This sequence comes from Balaenoptera borealis, assembly GCF_965194805.1. Taxonomy (NCBI): domain Eukaryota; kingdom Metazoa; phylum Chordata; class Mammalia; order Artiodactyla; family Balaenopteridae; genus Balaenoptera; species Balaenoptera borealis. The sequence continues at coordinate 254,035 of NW_028123365.1, forward strand.
ATCTCCAGGTTCAAGGGCATCTTCCTACATCGAAAACATGCATGAGAAACCCAGAAGATGGTACACCGTGTGATGGGGAAAGGTTTCTAAAACGCACCTCATTTCTCATCTCCTTGTGCTCGGGTTCGCCATTCCAGCCACTTTACTAGCAATCTCCCTCCTTGGAGCATCAGCAACTTTAACCTCCTGTTCCGTACAGGTTGCAATTTGTCCTGAGGATGAACGGGAAGACGTGGAACCAATGAGAGACTAGCTCTTGGTGTTGGGACAGGCACAGGTCACTCTATTTTCCCATCAGGAAGAAGAATTAACCACAGGCTCAGCCTGCCCCCCGGAACCAGAACAGGGCCTGAAGCCATCCTGAGCTTTTGCGGCCATCTCCCAAAAACGCGAGTTGTAAAATGGAGGTTCAGGGCACTGCAATTCACAAACCTGCAGAGTTATAAATGATACCTCTCGTCCACAAATATATTGAGGGAAGGCAAAGAAGAGGATTTGAAATCAAGGCAGAATTGCAGGAAACAGATTTCAGGAGGTAGATTCGAATCGCCTTTAAAGCACATGAAAAGCGGCAAAACGTTGACAATGATGCCCTTGGCCAAAAAGGGCGTATGCGTTTTTTCCTGAATATATTCAGGAAAAAACGCATACGCCCTTTTTGGCCAACCAAGCAACCTGGAAAGGCAAATCAGCGCTACAAAGAAGTCTCGCTTCCCATCGGTCAAAAGGGCCATGCTGAAAAAAGTGGCAAAACCAGAAATGCAGGACAGGCCATGGAGAAATGGGAGCCTTGCTACACTGATGGGCGGGATGTAAATTGTCAACAGCCACTCTGGAGAAGTGTACGGTGAGTCCTGAAACGTCTAAAAAGCAAAGCTTAGAGAGCATAGGGCACTTCCACTCATGGGGGTATAAATTGGGAAAATGAAAAATCAGCAAGACACAAGCACCCCAAAGTTTAGGGCTGCTCTGTTGACAAGGACCTCCACTTCATTCCACCTTCAATATCCCAGGAAAGAGAAAAATGGATAAAGAAGTTGTGGTCCTTATGTACAATGGAATATCACTCAGCCATGAAATCAATGTCTTAAGGCTAGTAGCAGCATGATAAGTGGATTTAGGTACGACGATTCTAAGTGAAATAAGTCACACAGAAAAGGACACTTCTCATAAGGTATCACTTATAGAGGGAATGTAAAAACCGTTACACTTGAACTGAATTACAAAACAGAACAGAGTCACACATGCAGAAAACACACTATGGCTGCTTAACGGGAAAGGTGAGGTGGGGTGATACATAAAACAAGGGTTTCAAATTAGCTCAGATACCGTTCCATAAACCCAATATGTAATAGACAAGACCTACTCCTTGCTCAGAGAACTGGACTCAACACGCCCTATTCACCGCACAAGAATATATCTGAGTAGTAATAATCTTAAAACCTATGTATTGATATCTCTCTGTTAGTGTGTCAAGTGGGTGTAAAGCGGCATAAACACAGCAGTGAAAAGCAGCTTAAACCCCATTATAAAAATAAATTTCTTTGAAAAACCCATGAAACAAAGTCAGTGAAATAGAGCGAAATTCTTACACAATGCGTTCAGGGGCTGTGATCCAACCTGGATTGACCATATCTAGACCCACAGCTGGATGAGACATAAGGGTGGACACTCTTGGGGCTGAGAGGTTTGGTGAGGTTGGGTGAGCAAACGCAGACCCTTTAAAGTAATACTGCGTGGTACCCATCGCATGGGTCCCAAATCTCCAGGTTCAAGGGCATCTTCCTACATCGAAAACATGCATGAGAAACGCAGAAGATGGTACACCGTGTGATGGGGAAAGGTTTCTAAAACGCACCTCATTTCTCATCTCCTTGTGCCCGGGTTCGGTATTCCAGCCGCTTTACTAGCAATCTCCCTCCTTGGAGCATCAGCACCTTTAACCTCCTGTTCCGTACAGGTTGCAATTTGTCCTGAGGGTGAACGGGAAGACGTGGAACCAATGAGAGCCTAGCTCCTGGTGTTGGCACAGGCACAGGTCACTCTATTTTCCCATCAGGAAGAAGAATTAACCACAGGCTCAGCCTGCCCCCCTGAACCAGAACAGGGCCTGAAGCCATCCTGTGCTATTGCGGCCTGCTCCCTAAAAAGCGAGTTGTAAAATGGAGGTTCAGGGCACTGCAATTCACAAACCTGCAGACTTATAAATGATAACTCTCGTCCACAAATATATTGAGGGAAGGCAAAGAAGAGGATTTGAAATCAAGGCAGAATTGCAGGAAACAGATTTCAGGAGGTAGATTCGAATCGCCTTTAAAGCACATGAAAAGCGGAAAAACTTTGACAATGATGCCCTTGGCCAAAAAGGGCGTATGCGTTTTTTCCTGAATATATTCAGGAAAAAACGCATACGCCCTTTTTGGCCAACCAAGCAACCTGGAAAAGCAAATCAGCGCTACAAAGAAGTCTCGCTTCCCATCGGTTAAAAGGGCCATGCTGAAAAAAGTGTCAAAACCAGAAATGCAGGACAGGCCATGGAGAAATGGGAGCCTTGCTACACTGATGGGCGGGATGTAAATTGCCAACAGCCACTCTGGAGAAGAGTACGGTGTGTCCTGAAACATCTAAAAAACACAGCTTAGAGAGCATAGGGCACTTCCACTCATGGGGGTATAAATTGGGAAAATGAAAAATCAGCAAGACACAAGCACCCCAAAGTTGAGGGCTGCTCTGTTGACAAGGACCTCCACTTCATTCCACCTTAAATATGCCAGGAAAGAGAAAAATGGATGAAGGAGTTGTGGTCCTTATGTACAATGGAATATCACTCAGCCATGAAATCAATGTCATAAGGCTAGTAGCAGCATGATGAGTGGATTTAGGTACGACAATTCTAAGTGAAATAAATCACACAGAAAAGGACACTTCTCATAAGGTATCACTGATAGAGGGAATGTAAAAACCGTTACACTTGAACTGAATTACAAAACAGAACGAGTCACACATACAGAAAACACACTATGGCTGCTTAACGGGAAAGGGGAGGTGGGGTGATACATAAAACAAGGGTTTCAAATTAGCTCAGATACCGTTCCATAAACCCAATGTGTAATAGACAAGACCTACTCCTTGCTCAGAGAACTGGACTCAACACGCCGTATTCACCGCACAAGAATATATCTGACTAGTAATAATCTTAAAACCTATGTATTGATATCTCTCTGTTAGTGTGTCAAGTGGGTGTAAAGCAGCATAAACACAGCAGTGAAAAGCAGCTAAACCCCATTATAAAAATAAATTACTTTGAAAAACCCATGAAACAAAGACAGTGAAAGAGAGAGAAATTCTTACACAATTCGTTCAGGGGCTGTGATGCAACCTGGATTGACCATATCTAGACCCACAGCTGGATGAGACATAAGGGTGGACACTCTTGGGGCTGAGAGGTTTGGTGAGGTTGGGTGAGCAAACGCAGACCCTTTAAAGTAATACTGCGTGGTACCCATCCCATGGGTCCCAAATCTCCAGGTTCAAGGGCATCTTCCTACATCGAAAACATGCATGAGAAACCCAGAAGATGGTACACCGTGTGATTGGGAAAGGTTTCTAAAACGCACCTCATTTCTCAACTCCTTGTGCCCGGGTTCGCCATTCCAACCGCTTTACTAGAAATCTCCCTACTTGGAGCATCAGCACCTTTAACCTCTTGTTTCGTACAGGTTGCAATTTGTCCTGAGGATGAACGGGAAGATGGGGAACGAATGAGAGACTAGCTCTTGGTGTTGGGACAGGCAGAGGTCACTCTATTTTCCCATCAGGAAGAAGAATTAACCACATGATCAGCCTGCCCCCTGGAACCAGAACAGGGCCTGAAGCCATCCTGCGCTTTTGCGGCCAGCTCCCAAAAAAGCGAGTTGTAAAATGGAGGTTCACGGCACTGCAATTCACAAACCTGCAGAGTTATAAATGATAACTCTCGTCCACAAATATATTGAGGGAAGGCAAAGAAGAGGATTTGAAATCAAGGCAGAATTGCAGGAAACAGATTTCAGGAGGTAGATTCGAATCGCCTTAAAGCACATGAAAAGCGGCAAAACGTTGACAATGATGCCCTTGGCCAAAAAGGGCGTATGCGTTTTTTCCTGAATATATTCAGGAAAAAACGCATACGCCCTTTTTGGCCAACCAAGCAACCTGGAAAGGCAAATCAGCGATACAAAGAAGACTCGCTTCCCATCGGTCAAAAGGGCCATGCTGAAAAAAGTGTCAAAACCAGAAATGCAGGACATGCCATGGAGAAATGGGAGCCTTGCTACACTGATGGGCGGGATGTAAATTGCCAACAGCCACTCTGGAGAAGTGTACGGTGTGTCCTGAAACATCTAAAAAACACAGCTTAGAGAGCATAGGGCACTTCCACTCATGGGGGTATAAATTGGGAAAATTAAAAATCAGCAAGACACAAGCACCCCAAAGTTTAGGGCTGCTCTGTTGACAAGGACCTCCACTTCATTCCACCTTCAATATCCCAGGAAAGAGAAAAATGGATAAAGAAGTTGTGGTCCTTATGTACAATGGAATATCACTCAGCCATGAAATCAATGTCATAAGGCTAGTAGCAGCATGATGAGTGGATTTAGGTACGACGATTCCAAGTGAAATAAGTCACACAGAAAAGGACATTTCTCATAAGGTATCACTTATAGAGGGAATGTAAAAACCATTACACTTGAAGTGAATTACAAAACAGAACAGAGTCACACATTTAGAAAACACACTATGGCTGCTTAACGGGAAAGGTGAAGTGGGGTGATGCATAAAACAAGGGTTTCATATTAGCTCAAATACCGATCCATATACCCAATATGTAATAGACAAGACCTATTCCTTGCTCAGTGAAGTGGATGCAACACCCCCTATTCAACGAACAAGAATATATCTGACTAGTAAAAATCTTAAATCCTATGTATTGATGTCTCTCTGTTAGTGTGTCAATTGGGTGTAAAGGGGCATAAACACAGCAGTGAAAATCAGGTAAACCCCATTATAAAAATAAATTACTTTGAAAAACCCATGAAACAAAGACAGTGAAAGAGAGAGAAATTCTTACACAATTCTTTCAGGGGCTGTGATGCAACCTGGTGTGACCATATCTAGATCCACAGCCTGATGAGAAATAAAGCTGGACACTCTTGGGGCTGAAGGTCTCTTTCCCTATTTACCAGATTAGGAACGTAGAAAGGATGCCACCCTCTGGCCGTTACCTGCAAACGCAGCTTTAAAACATGTGCTAATGGTCACTTCATATGAACAAGTACTTCAGGGCTGTAAATGAAACGTGCCCTCAAAATGTCTTGAGGGAGGTAATGGCCAAAAATTTTCAAAATGTGACACTTACTTTAAGAAAACACTTTGAAGAACTGAGCTGTAATCACAGTTTGATAAATAAAAAGGGCATGCTTTAAAGCTCAATTTCAACAGATTATGGGACACATGCAAATTCAACCACAGATAGGCATCAGCTCGCACCGGTTAGAATAACCATCAGCAAGAAAACTACAAACAATAAATATTGAAGGTGTTTTGGAGAAATGCATACCCTCAATTTTAAGTGGGACGTAACCTGGAAAGAGCCACTAATGAGAACTGAATGGTGGTGCCTTTAAAACATACACACTGAGCTACCATATGATACAGCAAGCCCACTCCTTGGCCTATAACATAAGAAGATATAACTGGATAGACACAGGCAAACAAATGTGCATTGCAGCAGTATTACAATAGCCAAGACATGGAGGCAACCAGAAAGTCCATCAAGAGGTGCGTGGCCAAAGAAGAACTGGTACACGTACAGATGGAATATTAGCCAGGGAAAAAAATGAAACAATGCCATTTGCAGCACCATGTATGATTCTTGAGGTAATCAGGCAAATTGTACTAAGTCAGAAAGCAAAAGACACATATCCTATAATATCACTTATAGGTCTTAGCTAAAAATTGATACCAATGAAAATATTTCCACAGAGAAATGCAATCACAGATTCATTAAACAAACTTATGGTTCACCAAATGGAAAGGTGTGAGGATTGGATACATTAGGATATTGGGGTTAAGATAGATATAGAAACACATGTGAAATATGTAATCACCAAAGACCTACGTAATACCAAGACAAGACTACTCAACATTGTGTCATAACCTACATGGGAAAATGATCCAAAGAAGAATAGATATATGTATATGTTTAAAAGAACCACATCTTTCACACCTAGAAGAAACAAAACATTTTAATTAAATTTGCTCTGACAAAAAATAAAAATTAAATTAAAAAAAGAACAAGAAGTAATGAGACATAAACTTAAGGGGCTATTTGCTGGCACATTGCATTCTAATTTACAACCAGAACATGACTTCCATTAAGGCTCTGTCATCACTAATAAAGCAGCTTTATAAGCAATGTTGAAGGTAGCTTAAAAGAAGTCTCACTAATTATTGATAGTAACAAGGAAACAAAGAAAAGTAAAAATCTCACTGCAAAAAGTATACATAGGGTAAGGATAGTAGATCAAACACTTATTAAACTTCTGTAAAGAATAAAAGACAACAGTAGTATGTTTTTTTAAAAAGAGAGGGCCCAAATAAATCTGAAATGAAAGAGATGATGTTACAACAGACACCACAGAAATACAAAGTATCCTAAGATACACACAGGGTAACTCAGGGCTCAGACTGGACAGAGCCCACTCTCCAGTCCCCTGTACATGACTTACAGGAGCCTCAGGAACTGAGGAGGGGGTCCCTGAGGAGAGGCTCAAGATAGAATATGGTAGGCATTAACATGACTGCATTCATCTTAAACATGCCTGAACTACATTCACACGAGATGATTTTGTCCTGTATGTACATCGGCACCTCTAGTTGGAACTGCAAATCTTTGGCTTCAACACCTCTACTGACAACATTAGCGTCACCTGCTGTGGACCGTCTCCTATAGGATTTCTAGAATCACAAAACATCGAAGCTTCACAGGACCCAGAGTCTGTGCAACTCCACACAGAGTCTCAGAGTCTCAACTCCACTCAGATACTCCACTCTTGGAGGGCACACACAAAGTAGTGTGCACATCAGGACCCAGGGGAAGGAGCAGTGACCCTGTAGGAGAATGACCAGAACTACCTGCTACTTTTAGAGGGTCTCCTGCAGAGGCAGGTGGTGGCTGTGGCTGTGGCTCACCGTGAGGACAACGACACTGGCAGCAGAAGTTCTGGGAAATACTCCTTGGTGTGAGCCCTCCCAGAGTCCGCCATTAGCCCCACCAAGAGCAAGGTAGGCTCCAGGGCTGGGTCGCCTCAGGCCAAACAACCAACAGGGAGGGAACCCAGCCCCATGCATCAGCAGACAAGCGGATTAAACTTTTTATTAAAGTTTTATTTAATCCGTAGACAAGCGGATTAAAGCTCTGCCCACCAAAGCAACACCCAGCTCTACCCACCACCAGTCCCTCCCATCAGGAAGCTTGCACAAGCCTCTAAGATAGACTCATCCACCGGAGAGCAGACAGCAGAAGCAAGAAGAACTACAATTCTGCAGCCTGTGGAAGGAAAACCACATTCACAGAAAGATAGACAAAATGAAAAGGCAGAGGACTTTATACCAGATCAAGGAACAAGATAAAACCCCAGAAAAAAAATGAAATGAGGTGGAGATAGGGAACCTTCCAGAAAAAGAATTCAGAATAATGATAGTGAAGTTGAGCCAAGACCTTGGAAAAAGAAAGGAGGCAAAGATCGAGAAGATGCAAGAAATGTTTAACAAAGACCTAGAAGAATTAAGGAACAAACACCTAGAAGAATTAAAGAACAAACAAACAGAGGTGAACAATGGAATAACTGAAATGAAAAATACACTAGAAGGAATCAGTAGCAGAATAACTGTGGCAGAAGAACGGATAAGTGACCTGGAAGACAGAAAGGTGGAAATCACTGCCATGGAACAGAATAAAGAAAAAAGAATGAAAATAAACGAAGATACCCCAAGAGTCCTCTGGGACAACTTTAAACGCAACAACATTCGCATTATAGGGGTCCCAGAAGGAGAAGAGAGAGAGAAAGGACCCGAGAATATATTTGAAGAGATTATGGTCAAAAACTTCCCTAGCATGGGAAAAGAAATAGCCACCCAAGTCCAGAAGCACAGAGTGTCCCAGGCAGGATAAACCAAAGGAGAAAAATGACAAGACACATAGTAATCAAATTGACAAAAATTAACGACAAAGAAAAATGATTGAAACCAGCAAGGGAAAAATGACAAATAACATACAAGGGAACTCCCATAAGGATAACAACTGATTTCTCAGCAGAAAATCTACAAGCCAGAAGGAAGTGGCATGATAAATTTAAAGTGATGAAAGGGAAGAACCTACAACCAAGAGTACTCCACCCTGCAAAGAGCTCATTCAGATTTGATGGAGAAATCAAAAGCCTTACAGACAAGCAAAAGCTAAGAGAATTCAGCACCATGAAACCAGCTCTACACCAAATGCTAAAGGAACTTCTCTAAGTGGGAAACACAAGAGAAGAAAAGGACCCACCAAGACAAACCCATAACAATTAAGAAAATAGTAGTAGGAACATACATATCGATAATTACCTTAAACGTGAATGCACTACATGTTCCAACCAAAAGACACAGGCTCGCTGAATGGATACAAAAACAAGACCCATATATATGCTGTCTACAAGAGATCCATTTCAGACCTAGGGACACATACAGACTCAAAGTGAGGCGATGGAAAAATATATTCTATGCAAATGAAAATCAAAAGAAAGCTGGAGTAGCAATACTCATATCAGATAAAATAGACTTTAAAATAAAGAATGTTACAAGAGACGAGGAAAGGCACTACATAATGGTCAGGGGATCAATCCAAGAAGAAGATATAACAATTATAAATATATATGTACCCAAAATAGGAGCAGCTCAATGTATAAGGCAACTGCTAACAGCTATAAAAGAGGAAATCGACAGTAACACAATAATAGCGGGGGACTTTAACAGCTCACTTACACCAGTGGAGATCAGCCAGACAGACAATTAATAAGGAAACACAAGCTTTAAATGACACAATAGACCAGATAGAGTTAATTGATATTTATAGGACATTCCATCCAAAAACAGCAGATTACACGTTCTTCTCAACTGCACACGGAACATTCTCCAGGATAGATCACATCTTGGGTCACAGATAAAGCCTCAGTAAATTTAAGAAAACTGAAATCATATCAAGCAGCTGTTCCGACCACAATGCTATGAGATTAGAAATCAATTACACGGAAAAAACCGTAAAAAACACAAACACATGGAGGCTAAACAATACGTTACTAAATAACCAAGAGATCACTGAAGAAATCAAAGAGGAAATCAAAAACTACCTAGAGACAAATGACAACAAAAACACGATGATCCAAAACCTATGGGATGCAGCAAAAGGAGTTCTAAGAGGGAAGTTTATAGCAATACAAGCCTACCTCAAGAAACAAGAAAAATCTCAAATAAACAATCTAACCTTACACCTAGAGGAACTAGAGAAAGAAGAACAAAACCCAAAGTTAGTAGAAGGAAAGAAATCATAAAGATCAGAGCAGAAATAAATGAAATAGAAACAAAGAAAACGAAAGCAAAGATCAATAAAACTAAAAGCTGGTTCTTTGAGAAGATAAGCAAAAATGATCAACCTTTAGCCAGACTCCAGAAAAAGAGGGAGAGGACGCAAATCAACAAAATTAGAAGTGAAAAAGCAGAAGTTACAACAGACACCACAGGAATACAAAGCATCCTAAGAGACTACTACAAGCAACTCTAGGCCAATAAAATGGACAATCTGGAAGAAATGGACAAATTCTTAGAAAGGGATAACCTTCTAAGACTGAACCAGGAAGAAATAGAAAATGTGAACAAACCTATCACAAGCAATGAAATTGAAACTGTGATTAAAAATCTTCCAACAAACAAAAGTCCAGAACCAGATGGCATCACAGGTGAATTCTATCAAACATTTAGAGAAGAGCTAACACCCAACCTTCTCAAATTCTTCAAAACAATTGCAGGGGAAGGAACACTCCCAAACTCATTCTATGAGACCACCATCACCCTGATACCAAAATCAGACAGAGATACTACAAGGAAAGAAAATTATAGACCAATATCACTGATGAATATAGATGTAAAAATCCTCAACAAAATACTAGCAAACAGAATCGAACAACACATGAAAAGGATCATACACCATGATCAAGTGGGGTTTATCCCAGGGATGCGAGGATTCTTCAATATACACAAATCAATGTGATACACCATATTAACAAATTGTAGAATAAAACCATATGATCATCTCAATAGCTGAAGGAAAAGATTTTGAGAAAATTCAACACTCATTTACGATAAAAACTCTGCAGAGTGTGGGCATAGAGGGAAACTACCTCAACATAATAAAGGCCATATATGACAAACCCACAGCAAACAGCATTCTCAATGGTGAAAAACTGAAAGCGTTTCCTCTAAGATCAGGAACAAGACGAGGATGTCCACTCTCACCACTGCTATTCAACATAGTTTTGGAAGTCCTAGCCATGGCAATCAGAGAAGAAAAAGAAATAAAAGGAATACAAAAAGGAAAAGAAGAAGTAAAATTGTCACTGTTTGCAGATGACATGATATCATAGATAGAGAATCCTAAAGATGCCACCAGAAAACCACTGGAGCTAATCAATGAATTTGGTAAAGTTGCAGGATACAAAATTAATGCACAGAAATTGCTTGCATTCCTATACACTAACAATGAAAGATCAGAAAGAGAAATTAAGGAAACAATCCCATTACCACTGCAACAAAAAGAATAAAATACCTAGGAATAAACCTACCTAAGGAAGTAAAAGACCTGTACTCAGAAAACTATAAGACACTGATGAAAGAAATCAAAGATGATATAAACAGATGGAGACATATACCATGTTCTCGGATTAGAAGAATCAATATTGTGAAAATGACTATACTACCCAAAGCAATCTACAGATTCAATGCAATCCCGATCAAAATACCTTTGGCATTTTCTACAGAACAAGAAAAAAAAATCTTAAAATTTGTAGGGAGACACAAAAGACCCTGGATAGCCAAAGCAGTCTTGAGGGGGGAAAAAAAAGAGCTGGAGGAATCAGACTTCCAGACTTCAGACTATATTGCAAAGCTACAGTAATCAAGATAATATGGTACTGACACAAGAACAGAAATATAGGTCAATAGAGCAGGATAGAAAGCACAGAGATAAACCCACGTACCTATGGTTCACTAATCTATGACAAAGGAGGCAAGGGTATACAATGGAGAAAAGACAGTGTCTTCAGCAAGTGGTGCTGGGAAAACTGGACAGTTACATGTAAAAGAATGAAATTAGTACACTCCCTAACACCATACACAAAAATAAACTCAAAATGGATTAGAGACCTAAATATAAGACCAGCCACTATAAAACTCTTAGAGGAAAACATAAGCAGAACAGTCTATGACATAAATCACAGCAAGATCCTTTTTGACCCACCTCCTAGAGAAATGGAAATAAAAACAAAAATAAAAAAATGGGACCGAATGAAACATAAATTCTTTTGCACAGCAAAGGAAAACATAAGCAAGATGAAAAGACAACCATCAGAATGGGAGAAAATATTTTCAAATGAAGCAAATGGCAAAGGATTAATCTCCAAAAAGCAGCTCATGTAGCTCAATATCACAAAACCAAACAACCCAATCCAAAAATGGGCAGAAGACCTAAATAGACATTTCTCCAAAGAAGATATACAGGTTGCCAACAAACACATGAAAGGATGCTGAACATCACTAATCATTAGAGAAATGCAAATCAAAACTACAGTGAGGTATCACCTCACACCAGTCAGAATGGCCATCATCAAAAAATCTACCAACAATAAATGCTGGAGAGGCATTTATTGGAGCAAAGGGAACCCTCTTGCACTGTTGGTGGGAATGTAAATTGATATAGCCACTAGGGAGAACGGTATGGGGGTTCCTTAAAAACTAAAAATAGAACTACCATACAACCCAGCAAACCCACTCCTGGACATTTACCCTGAGAAAACCATAATTCAAAAAGAGTCATGTACCACAATGTTCACTGTAGCTCTATTTACAATAGCCAGGACATGGAAGCAACCTAAGTGTCCATCAACAGATAAATGGATAAGGAAGATGTGGCACAAATATACAATGGAACATTATTCAGCCATAAAAAGAAACGAAATTGAGTTACTTTTAGTGAGGTGGATGGATCTAGAGTCTGTCCTACAGAGTGAAGTAAGTCAGAAAGAGAAAAACAAATACCGTATGCTAACACATATATATGGAATCTTAAAAAAAAAAGTTTATGAAGAACCTAGGGGCAGGAAAGGATTAAGGACACAGACGTAGAGAAAGGACTTGAGGACATGGGGAGAGGGAAGGGTAAGCTGGGACAAAGTGAGAGAGTGGTATGGACATATATACACTACCAAATGTAAAATTGATAGCTACTGGGAAGCAGCCACATAGCACAGGGAGATCAGCTCTGTGCTTTGTGACCACCTAAAAGGGTGGGATAAGGGAGTGAGAGGGAGGTGCAAGAGGGAGGGGATATGGTGTTATATGTATACGCACAGCTGATTCACTTTTTTATACAGCAGAAACTAACACACAATTGTAAAGCAATTATACTCCAATAAAGATGTAAAAGAAAAAAAAAAGCCCAGAGATAAACCTACACACCTATGGCCCACTAATCTATGACAAAGGAGGCAAGGGTATACAAAGGAGAAAAGACAGTCTCTTCAATAAGTGGTGCTGGGAAAAATGGACAGCTACATGTAAAAGAATGAAATTAGAACACTCCCTAACACCATACACAAAAAATAAACTCAAAATGGATTAGAGACCGAAATGTAAGACCGGACACTATAAAACTCTTAGAGGAAAACATAGGAAGAATACTCTTTGACATAAATCACAGCAAGATCTTTTTTGATCCACCTCCTAGAGTAATGGAATAAAAAAAAATAAACATATGGGAGCAAATGAAACCTAAAAGCTTTTGCAAAGCAAAGGAAACTACAAACAAGACGAAAAGACAACCCTCACAATGGGAGAAAATATTTGCAAACGAATCAATGGACAAAGGATTAATCTCCAATGTATATAAACAGCTCATGCAGCTCAACAGTAAAAAAACAAACAACCCAATCCAAAAATGGGCAGATGACGTAAATAGACATTTGTCCCAAGAAGACATACAGATGACCAAGAAGCACATGAAAAGCTGCTCAACATCACTAATTATTAGAGAAATATAAACCAAAACTACAATGAGGTATCGCCTCACACGAGTTAGAATGGGCATCATCAGAAAATCTACAAGCAACAAATGCTGGAGAGGGTGTGGAGAAAAGGGAACCCTCTTACACTATTTGTGGGAATGTAAATTGATACAGTCACGATGGAGAACAGTATGGAGGTTCCTTAAGAAACTAAAAATAGAATTACCATATGACCCAGCAATCCCACTACTGGCCATATACCCAGAGAAAACCATAATTCAAAAAGACATATTCACCACAATATTCATTGCAGCACTATTTACAATAGCCAGGTCATGGAAGCAACCTAAATGCCCATAGACAGACGAACAGAAAAGATGTGCTACATATATAAAATGGAATATTACTCAGCCATAAAAAGGAATGAAATTGGGTCATTTGTAGAGACGTGGATAGATCTAGAGACTGTCATACAGAGTGAAGTAAGTCAGAAAGAGAAAAACAAATATCGTATATTAACGCATACATGTGGAACCTAGAAAAATGGTAAAGATGAACCGGTTTGCAAGGCAGAAATAGAGACACAGATGTAGAGAACAAATGTATGGACACCAAGGGGGGAAAGTGGCAGGGTGGTGGTGGTGGGATGAATTGCGAGCCTGGGATTGACATATATACACTTATATGTATAAAATAGGTTACCAATAAGAGCCTGCTGTATAAAAAAATGAATAAAATAAATTCAAAAATTAAAAAATAAGTAATACTTAAAAAAATAAAACAGAAAAAAAGTTCTGTCCTTCCCATAGACGTATTTATATGAATGAATTATTTCCATGCTTATATCCATAAATACAAAAAGAGGAATAAAACTTACCTTGAACCAAAAAAGAAAAAAAAAAAAAAACAGAACCCACTGGTCATACAGAGGAAAACCCTATCAGGGCACTTGCTCCAGGGGTAAACAATTCTGAAGTTGGTCACAGGTGGGGAATCATCTCCCATGCAGCCAGCAGCCCCCACACGAGGAGCGTCCTCATTGCAAAGCTGGGGGACCGTGAGGAGGCGTCTCTGAGTAAACGTGAGCTGAGCCCCAGGCCAGCTGCTGCTGAACTTTTCCCACCCTTCCCAGGTAAAACACCTGAATGTGTGCAAAGACTTTAAAAACTAGAGGAAGGGGCTTGGAGTCACACCAGCGACAGCACGCAGGCCGACTTGGTGCCTGCAGGCCAGCCAGGATGGTCCTGGCCCCGGGCGCTCGTCTGGAAGCTTTCCATTTCCCTGCCTGAGGTACCCCTCCTGTCCCGGCCCCCACTGCTTTTTTCCTTCCTCACCTCTGCCCGGGGAGAAATTCCAGCAGCAAGTATGGGTGACACATCCTCTTCTTTAGCAGGTGGCAGCCCGGCAACTCCTGCAGAAAGTCCAGCAGAGCCCCAGTCACACTGGGCCACTCATAGAGCCGTGGGCCCTACTCCCTCCCACCAGCCCAACCCCGAGACTGCTGACGGGGCAGAGAATATGGCGTCAGGCACAGCTGCAGAGGCTTTTGCTGCCTGGAGGGGTGTTTATATTGACCTCAACCCAGGCACACCTGGGAAGGGCTGGCCGGCCGGGTCAGGCTGCCCAGGTCAGCCAATCCTCGCCCCTCAGGGGCTCAGAGTTGCAGAAAATGGGCCTTGCTGCACCGGCCAGATCCAAGGAACAGGTGTAGGGTCCCGAGAGTCAGGATAGATAAGGGGCGGCAGCCCTGGCTTGTTTTCGAATCATTTTATCTGGTCCATGAGTGGGAGACAACTTCAAGAAGACCCTCTGCTAATGAGAGGAACCCAGGAGTCAGGGAGAGGAGGGGTGGTGGGTGGAGACAGAGGCCTGGTGCCCCGGCTGCAGTGGAAGCCCCTGGAAGACCAGGCAGAGGGAGGCCGCACAGAGTGAAGCCTAGGGTCACAGACCTGTTGGAGCTGCTGTTTGTTAGTTCAAGCTCTGCTCTGAGGTGCTCTGTGTCAGCTCTGAGTGACAGGGGTGCTGGGGGTGCTCTGCAATGAGGGCTACATGCACGGTTCCTGTGTGCCCAGCCCTGCCGGGGTACCTGTCCACGGGAGCTCCATATCCAGGGAGGGGCCTGCCCACGAGAGCCCCGTGGGCTGCTGCGTACCTGCCCAGGTGAGCTCCATATCCTGGGAGGGGCCTGACCACAAGAGCCCCGTGGGCTGCTGGGGACCTGGTAGAGGACGCCAGGACAGTCAGTGAAGCCACAGAGGATATACATCTAGTAGTTCCTAATTCCTACACCCTGCTGGTCATTCTACCATCCACCAGGACATGGCATTCTGTATTAGACTTCAATGATGCCTTCTTCTGTATTCCATTAGTCCCAGAGTCACAAGAAATTTTGGCTGTGAGTGGCAGGACTCAACCTACAACAAAAACAATACTGCTGGGCCGTCCTGCCCCAGGGGTTCAAAAATTCCCACACCATCTTTGGGGAAACGTTAGCTAAAGACCTAAAAGATCTACCTCTGGAGAAGGGAACCCTCCTTCAATATGCAGATGACATTCTGATCACCAGCCCGACTAAGGAGGCCTCTGAACTACCTAGCCAATAAAAGATAGAAGGTGTCCAAGGAAAAGGCTCAAATATCACAAACTAAGGTGGCCTTCCTGGGCTTCATTCGCACAGAAGGTCGGAGAAGCCCACCCCAGGAAAGGGAAGAAGCCATTTGCAGCCTCACCTTTCCTGAAACTAGAAGACAGCTTAGGGGTTCCTGGGGAGACCGGGGTTTGCTGCATCTGGATCCCTAACTACAGTCTAATAGCTGGGCCTCTATATGAAACACTGAAAGGAAAAGATGATGATCCTTTTGAATAGAATCCAGAAGCGGCCTTTCAAGAATGGAAAGAGCAGTCAATTCAGACCCTGGCCCTGGACCTCCCTAAGTTAGCTAAACCCTTTGACCTTTACATTCCTGGTCCAAGGCGAATCGCCCTTGGAGTATTAGTGCAAAAACTGGGACCACTTGAAATGGAACAATGTAAGAATGCCCTCCAGGCATTGGCCAGCCACCCCATCCGACCAGGATACTGGGGGTATCTAAAAACCTGGAAATCAGCAGCCCGCAAGGCCAGCTCCCTCCTAAGGGAAAAGGACGCCACTTGGTGATCCTAACCACCCACCATGCCCTGAAGTTGCAGGGATTGCTCCGTGGGCACAATGACCTCGAGTGAGGAGGCCCTCCAACACCAACCTCCAGAGAGACAACCTGGGGCAATGGGCCCCCATGACGACTCGTGTGACCATCACTTGACCTGGAGCTTCTCTCAGAAAACAACAAGAGTGTGCCCCAAAAGAGCAGACTATTGCTTACAGGACTTACTGCACCCAGAGTGGAGCTAATAAACTTGGCAGGGGAACCGTAAATAACGCTGCCACCATAGAAAAGCCTACAGACACCGCAGTGACGGTGGCCAATGAGACCGGCTGTACTCCTGGCTACTTCAAAAGGCCGTTGACTGAGTGGCCGTCATGGTCCTGGATCACCACCGGCCCTGGACTGTCTGGGAGTTGAGCAAGCAGGGCTCTGACACCTGGTGCTGTTTGTACGTTAATTCAGTGGCCTAACTGAAGAAAGCACAGACTACTGGTCAGAGCATCTAGGCTGGCAGAAACCATCAGCCTAAGGGGGCCGAACCAATGTGGAGCAGGGTAAAACCGCCCACCCCCCCAGCGTCTCTGCACATCTCTTTCCTGGACCCTTAAAGGTCATTAGAATCTATAAAACTTCCAATGCTGGTGCTCAGGCAGACGAGCAGTGAGGGAGGAGGCCTGCGGACAATCAACCTCACCTGGAGGCTGCTGGGGAGAAGTCCTGCCCCTCCCCCCGGGTATGAGGACACCCAACTCAGCATGAAGCATTTACAGAAGACGTGTCTGCACCCTCAGCGCCCCAAGAATGAGGAATGGGACAAAAGGCAGAGGAGGGCTTTGTCACTGGCAAAGCCCATTAAAAATTCCTGGGAGATAAAAATAGAATCTGGGCAATAAAATAAAGTCTAACCATTTTTTCCTTTGTGCTTTGTCTAATTTCACTTGCTCCTAGGTTTCCACATGCAGAGGTCCCACACCCGACACTTCAGACCCGATTTCCTCGTGCAAAATGGCTGGGCCGACACCTCAGCTCGTGGGGCCCCGTGCAGACTCTGCGACATAGAGCCTGAGCTCCAGCCAACCTGGCCCTCGAGAGCTCCGCCCCCTCCCTCCCGCTGATGCTGACAGGATCCCTACACAGCAGCCCGGCCCACAACCCGCAGGGGAGCACACACTCTCACCTCTCCATTCTCTGATCAAAATATAAAGTTTTCCTTTGCTTCTGAACCAAAGTCAGTCTCGATCTGTTGGCTCCAATGACACTGGGCAGGGAGACCCTTGTTGGGGCCCACTCTGCAGGATCAGTAACAGAATTTGAGAACATTGTAACTTCAATGCACAGATGTGTGAGCCAAACTGTAATTAACATAGAGCAGTGTATAAGGCTCGTGTAAAATAAGATGTTTCTAACACTTCCATTTGATATTTCCATCACTTTATTATAAGCAAGTTCAGTGGAGGGGATTGTCTTATTTGGCAGGTCAAGAGTAGAGAAATGCAGTGATTTCTTTCCAAGGATGTACATCTAATAATCTTGGTTGAAGTTTCAACCTTGTTTTGAATGATTTTCCATTGAAAATGATACCTCTCTTTCAGCTCCTAGATTTCTGAGAAGTATAAAATCTTATATTTTTTATTACCAAAGGGGAAAGGTGGGAGGAGGGATAAATTAACAGTTTCAGATTAACATATACACACTGCTATGTATAAAATATATCATCAACAGGGAACTACTGTATAGCACAGGGAACTATACTCAATATTTTGTAATGACCCCTGAGGGGAAATAATCTGAAAAACAATAGATATCTATATCGACATCATCTATCAACTACAGATAAAATGGAAACTAAAGGAGGCCGATGGTGAGCGTTTCTGAACCTGAAGACTTCAATCATCTAAAGTTCGGACTCTGCCTACGGCCCAAGTCCCTTAATGAACACACATGTACCAGTAGCTTAAAAATTCCCCAGATTGGAGTTCGGGGAGACACTGATTTGGAAAAATCCCTTGTGTTCTCCTTACATACACGGGACCTTTCCTACAGCTAAAACATGCCTGTGACACCCAGAAGATGGAACACGGTTGGATCAGGAAGATTTTGGAAAAGGCACCAAAACGCCTAATTTCCTGGTTGTTGGGTTCACCCCTCCAGCCTTTTTCCTTAACATCTCCCCACTAGAGGATGTCAGCACCTTCAACATCCAGTTGCACAGAAATCGGAATTTGTCCAAAGGAAGAAGGGGAAGGAGGAGAAACAAGGGGAGCCAAGCCCTAGATGTTCGGAGAGGCACATGTCACTCTACTTTCCAGTCAGGAAGAAGAATTAAGCAAAGGCTTAGCCTGCCACCGGGAACCAGAGTAGGGACAGAAGCAAACGAGCGGTTCTGCGGAAAGCTCCCAAAAAAGCGAGTTGAAAAATGGAGCTCAGGGGCACTGCAATTCACAAACCTGCAGAGTTATAAATGATAACTCTCGTCCACAAATATATTGAGGGAAGGCACCGAAGAGGATTTGAAATTAAGGCAGAATTGCAGGAAACAGATTTCAGGAGATAGATTCGAATCACCACTAAAGCACATGAAAAGCGGCAAAACGTCGACAATGATGCACTTGGCCAAAAAGAGCATATGCGTTTTGTTCTGAATGAATTCAGGAAAAAACCCATAGGCCCTTTTTGGCCAACCAAACAAGCCGTAAATGCAATTCAGCGCTACAAAGAAGTCTGACTTCCCATCGGTCAAAATGGCCTTCCTAAAAAAGTGTAAAACAAGAAAAGCAGGAGAGGCCAGGGAGGAAAGAGAGCCTTGCTACACTGATGGGCGGGATGTAAATGGCCAACAGCCACTCTGGAGAAGTGTACGGTGTGTCCTGAAACATCTAAAAAACACAGCTTAGAGAGAATAGGGCACTTCCACTCATGGGGGTATAAATTGGGAAAATGAAAAATCAGCAAGACACAAGCACACCAAAGTTTAGGGCTGCTCTCTTGACAAGGACCTCCACTTCATTCCACCTTAAATATCCCAGGAAAGAGAAAAATGGATAAAGAAGTTGTGGTCCTTATGTACAATGGAATATCACTCAGCCATGAAATCAATGTCATAAGGCTAGTAGCAGCATGATGAGTGGATTTAGGTACGACGATTCTAAGTGAAATAAGTCACACAGAAAAGGACACTTCTCATAAGGTCTCACTGATAGAGGGAATGTAAAAACCGTTACACTTGAACTGAATTACAAAAGAGAACAGAGTCACACATGCAGAAAACACACTATGGGTGCTAACGGGAAAGGTGAGGTGGGGTGATACATAAAACAAGGGTTTCAAATTAGCTCAGATACCGTTGCATAAACCCAATATGTAATAGACAAGACCTACTCCTTGCTCAGAGAACTGGACTCAACACGCCCTGTTCACCGCAAAACATTATATCTGACTAGTAATAATCTTAAAACCTATATATTGATATCTCTCTGTTAGTGTATCAAGTGGATGTAAAGCGGCATAAACACAACAGTGAAAAGCAGCTAAAACCCATTATAAAAATAAATAACTTTGAAAAACCCATGAAACAAAGACAGTGAAAGAGAGCGAAATTCTTACACAATGCGTTCAGGGGCTGTGATGAAACTTGGATTGACCATATCTAGACCCACAGCTGGATGAGACATAAGGGTGGACACTCTTGCGGCTGAGAGGTTTGGTGAGGTTGGGTGAGCAAATGCAGACCCTTTAAAGTACTACTGCGTGGTACCCATCCCATGGGTCCCAAATCTCCAGGTTCAAGGGCATCTTCCTACATCGAAAACATGCATGAGAAACCCAGAAGATGGTACACCGTGTGATGGGGAAAGGTTTCTAAAACGCACCTCATTTCTCATCTCCTTGTGCCCGGGTTCGCCATTCCAGCCGCTTTTCTAGCAAGCTCCCTACTTGGAGCATCAGCACCTTTAACCTCCTGTTCCATACATGTTGCAATTTGTCCTGAGGATGAACGGGTAGATGGGGAAACAATGAGAGACTAGTTCTTGGTGTTGGGACAGGCAAAGGTCACTCTATTGTCCCATCAGGAAGAAGAATTTACCACAGAATCAGCCTGCCCCCCGGAACAAGAACAGGGCCTGAAACCATCTTGCGCTTTTGCGGCCATCTCCAAAAAAGCGAGTTGTAAAATGGAGCTACAGGGCACTGCAATTCACAAACCTGCAGAATTATAAATGATAACTCTCGTCCACAAATATATTGAGGGAAGGCAAAGAAGAGGATTTGAAATCAAGGCAGAATTGCAGGAAACAGATTTCACGAGGTAGATTCGAATCGCCTTTAAAGCACATGAAAAGCGGCAAAACGTTGACAATGATGCCCTTGGCCAAAAAGGGCGTATGCGTTTTTTCCTGAATATATTCAGGAAAAAACGCATACGCCCTTTTTGGCCAACCAAGCAACCTGGAAAGGCAAATCAGCGCTACAAAGAAGACTCGCTACCCATCGCTCAAAAGGGCCATGCTGAAAAAAGTGTCAAAACCAGAAATGCAGGACAGGCCATGGAGAAATGGGTGCCTTGCTACACTGATGGGCGGGATGTAAATTGCCAACAGCCACTCTGGAGAAGTGTACGGTGTGTCCTGAAACATCTAAAAAACACAGCTTACAGAGCATAGGGCATTTCCACGCATGGGGGTATAAATTGGGAAAATTAAAAATCAGCAAGACACAAGCACCCCAAAGTTTAGGGCTGCTCTGTTGACAAGGACCTCCACTTCATTCCACCTTCAATATCCCAGGAAAGAGAAAAATGGATAAAGAAGTTGTGGTCCTTATGTACAATGGAATATCACTCAGCCGTGAAAACAATGTCATAAGGCTAGTAGCAGCATGATGAGTGGATTTAGGTACGACGACTCTAAGTGAAATAAGTCACACAGAAAAGGACACTTCTCATAAGGTATCACTTATAGAGGGAATGTAAAAACCGTTACACTTGAACTGAATTACAAAACAGAACAGAGTCACACATGCAGAAAACACACTATAGTTGCTTAACGGGAAAGGTGAGGTGGGGTGATACATCAAACAAGGGTTTCAAATTAGCTCAGATACCGTTCCATAAACCCAATATGTAATAGACAAGACCTACTCCTTGCTCAGAGAACTGGACTCAACACGCCCTATTCACCGCACAAGAATATATCTGACTAGTAATAATCTTAAAACCTATGTATTGATATCTCTCTGTTAGTGTGTCAAGTGGGTGTAAAGCGGCATAAACACAGCGGTGAAAAGCAGCTAAACCCCATTATGAAAATAAATTACTTTGAAAAACCCATGAAACAAAGACAGTGAAAGAGAGAGAAATTCTTACACAATGCGTTCAGGGGCTGTGATGCAACCTGGATTGACCATATCTAGACCCACAGCTGGATGAGATCTAAGGGTGGACACTCTTGGGGCTGAGAGGTTTGGTGAGGTTGGGTGAGCAAACGCAGACCCTTTAAAGTAATACTGCGTGGTACCCATCGCATGGGTCCCAAATCACCAGGTTCAAGGGCATCTTCCTACATCGAAAACATGCATGAGAAACCCAGAAGATGGTACACCGTGTGATGGGGAAAGGTTTCTAAAACGCACCTCATTTCTCATCTCCTTGTGCCCGGGTTCGCCATTCCAGCCGCTTTACTAGCAATCTCCCTACTTGGAGCATTAGCACCTTTAACCTCCTCTTCCGTACAGGTTGCAATTTGTCCTGAGTGTGAACGGGAAGACGTGGAAACAATGAGAGACTGGCTCTTGGTGTTGGGACAGGCACAGGTCACTCTATTTTCCCATCAGGAAGAAGAATTAACCACAGGCTCAGCCTGCCCCCGGAACCAGAACAGGGCCTGAAGGCATCCTGCGCTTTTGCGGCCAGCTCCCTAAAAAGCGAGTTGTAAAATGGAGGTTCAGGGCACTGCAATTCACAAACCTGCAGAGTTATAAATGATAACTCTCGTCCACAAATATATTGAGGGAAGGCAAAGAAGAGGATTTGAAATCAAGGCAGAATTGCAGGAAACAGATTTCAGGAGGTAGATTCGAATCGCCTTTAAAGCACATGAAAAGCGGCAAAACGTTGACAATGATGCCCTTGGCCAAAAAGGGCGTATGCGTTTTTTCCTGAATATATTCAGGAAAAAACGCATACGCCCTTTTTGGCCAACCAAGCAACCTGGAAAGGCAAATCAGCGCTACAAAGAAGTCTCGCTTCCCATCGGTTAAAAGGGCCATGCTGAAAAAATTGTCAAAACCAGAAATGCAGGACAGGCCATGGAGAAATGGGAGCCTTGCTACACTGATGGGCGGGATGTAAATTGCCAACAGCCACACTGGAGAAGTGTACGGTGAGTCCTGAAACATCTAAAAAACACAGCTTAGAGAGCATAGGGCACTTCCACTCATGGGGGTATAAATTGGGAAAATGAAAAATCAGCAAGACACAAGCACCCCAAAGTTTAGGGTTGCTCTGTTGACAAGGACCTCCACTTCATTCCACCTTAAATATGCCAGGAAAGAGAAAAATGGATAAAAGAGTTGTGGTCCTTATGTACAAAGGAATATCACTCAGCCATGAAATCAATGTCATAAGGCTAGTAGCAGCATGATGAGTGGATTTAGGTACGACGATTCTAAGTGAAGTAAGTTACACAGAAAAGGACACTTCTCATAAGGTATCAGTGATAGAGGGAATGTAAAAACCGTTACACTTGAACTGAATTACAAAACAGAACGGAGTCACACATGGACAAAACACACTATGGCTGCTTAACGGGAAAGGTGAGGTGGGGTGATACATAAAACAAGGGTTTCAAATTAGCTCAGATACCGTTCCATAAACCCAATATGTAATAGACAAGACCTACTCCTTGCTCAGAGAACTGGACTCAACACGCCCTATTCACCGCACAAGAATATATCTGACTAGTAATAATCTTAAAACCTATGTATTGATATCTCTCTGTTAGTGTGTCAAGTGGGTGTAAAGCGGCATAAACACAGCAGTGAAAAGCAGCTAAACCCCATTATAAGAATAAATTACTTTTTCAAACCCATGAAACAAAGACAGTGAAAGAGAGCGAAATTCTTACACAATGCGTTCAGGGGCTGTGATCCAACCTGGATTGACCATATCTAGACCCACAGCTGGATGAGACATAAGGGTGGACACTCTTGAGGCTGAGAGGTTTGGTGAGGTTGGGTGAGCAAACGCAGACCCTTTAAAGTAATACTGCGTGGTACCCATCGCATGGGTCCCAAATCTCCAGGTTCAAGGGCATCTTCCTACATCGAAAACATGCATGAGATACCCAGAAGATGGTACACCGTGTGATGGGGAAAGGTTTCTAAAACGCACCTCATTTCTCATCTGCTTGTGCCCGGGTTCGCCATTCCAGCCACTTTACTAGCAATCTCCCTACTTGGAGCATCAGCACCTTTAACCTCCTGTTCCGTACAGGTTGCAATTTGTACTGAGGATGAACGGGAAGACGAGGAACCAATGAAAGACTAGCTCTTGGTGTTGGGACAGGCACAGGTCACTCTATTTTCCCATCAGGAAGAAGAATTAACCACAGGCTCAGCCTGCCCCCCGGAACCAGAACAGGGCCTGAAGCCATCCTGAGCTTTTGCGGCCATCTCCCAAAAACGCGAGTTGTAAAATGGAGGTTCAGGGCACTGCAATTCACAAACCTGCAGAGTTATAAATGATACCTCTCGTCCACAAATATATTGAGGGAAGGCAAAGAAGAGGATTTGAAATCAAGGCAGAATTGCAGGAAACAGATTTCAGGAAGTAGATTCGAATCGCCTTTAAAGCACATGAAAAGCGGCAAAACGTTGACAATGATGCCCTTGGCCAAAAAGGGCGTATGCGTTTTTTCCTGAATATATTCAGGAAAAAACGCATACGCCCTTTTTGGCCAACCAAGCAACCTGGAAAGGCAAATCAGCGCTACAAAGAAGTCTCGCTTCCCATCGGTCAAAAGGGCCATGCTGAAAAAAGTGTCAAAACCAGAAATGCAGGACAGGCCATGGAGAAATGGGAGCCTTGCTACACTGATGGGCGGGATGTAAATTGCCAACAGCCACTCTGGAGAAGTGTACGGTGAGTCCTGAAACGTCTAAAAAGCAAAGCTTAGAGAGCATAGGGCACTTCCACTCATGGGGGTATAAATTGGGAAAATGAAAAATCAGCAAGACACAAGCACCCCAAAGTTTAGGGCTGCTCTGTTGACAAGGACCTCCACTTCATTCCACCTTAAATATGCCAGGAAAGAGAAAAATGGATGAAGGAGTTGTGGTCCTTATGTACAATGGAATATCACTCAGCCATGAAATCAATGTCATAAGGCTAGTAGCAGCATGATGAGTGGATTTAGGTACGACAATTCTAAGTGAAATAAATCACACAGAAAAGGACACTTCTCATAAGGTATCACTGATAGAGGGAATGTAAAAACCGTTACACTTGAACTGAATTACAAAACAGAACGAGTCACACATGCAGAAAACACACTATGGCTGCTTAACGGGAAAGGGGAGGTGGGGTGATACATAAAACAAGGGTTTCAAATTAGCTCAGATACCGTTCCATAAACCCAATGTGTAATAGACAAGACCTACTCCTTGCTCAGAGAACTGGACTCAACACGCCGTATTCACCGCACAAGAATATATCTGACTACTAATAATCTTAAAACCTATGTATTGATATCTCTCTGTTAGTGTGTCAAGTGGGTGTAAAGCAGCATAAACACAGCAGTGAAAAGCAGCTAAACCCCATTATAAAAATAAATTACTTTGAAAAACCCATGAAACAAAGACAGTGAAAGAGAGAGACATTCTTACACAATTCGTTCAGGGGCTGTGATGCAACCTGGATTGACCATATCTAGACCCACAGCTGATTGAGACATAAGGGTGGACACTCTTGGGGCTGAGAGGTTTGGTGAGGTTGGGTGAGCAAACGCAGACCCTTTAAAGTAATACTGCGTGGTACCCATCCCATGGGTCCCAAATCTCCAGCTTCAAGGGCATCTTCCTACATCGAAAACATGCATGAGAAACCCAGAAGATGGTACACCGTGTGATGGGGAAAGGTTTCTAAAACGCACCTCATTTCTCATCTCCTTGTGCCCGGGTTCGCCATTCCAGCCGCTTTACTAGCAATCTCCCTACTTGGAACATCAGCACCTTTAACCTCCTGTTCCGTACAGGTTGCCATTTCTCCTGACGATGAACGGGAAGACGGGGAACCAATGAGAGACTGGCTCTTGGTGTTGGGAAAGGCACAGGTCACTCTATTTTCCCATCAGGAAGAAGAATTAACAACAGGCTCATCCCGCCCCCCGGAACCAGAACAGGGCCTGAAGCCATCCTGCGCTTTTGCGGCCAGCTCCCAAAAACACGAGTTGTAAAATGGAGGCTCAGGGCACTGCAATTCACAAACCTGCAGAGTTATAAATGATAACTCTCGTCCACAAATATATTGAGGGAAGGCAACGAAGAGGACTTGAAATCAAGGCAGAATTGCAGGAAACAGATTTCAGGAGGTAGATTCGAATCGCCTTTAAAGCACATGAAAAGCGGCAAAACGTTGACAATGATACCCTTGGCCAAAGAGGGCGTATGCGTTTTTTCCTGAATATATTCAGGAAAAAACGCATACGCCCTTTTTGGCCAACCAAGCAACCTGGAAAGGCAAATCAGCGCTACAAAGAAGTCTCGCATCCCATCGGTCAAAAGGGCCATGCTGAAAAAAGTGTCAAAACCAGAAATGCAGGACAGGCCATGGAGAAATGGGAGCCTTGCTACACTGATGGGCGGGATGTAAATTGCCAACAGCCACTCTGGAGAAGTGTACGGTGAGTCTAGAAACATCTAAAAAACACAGCTTAGAGAGCATAGGGCACTTCCACTCATGGGGGTATAAATTGGGAAAATGAAAAATCAGCAAGACACAAGCACCCCAAAGTTTAGGGCTGCTCTGTTGACAAGGACCTCCACTTCATTCCACCTTAAATATCCCAGGAAAGAGAAAAATGGGTAAAGAAGTTTTAGTCCTTATGTACAATGGAATATCACTCAGCCATGAAATCAATGTCCTAAGGGTAGTAGCAGCATGATGAGTGGATTTAGGTACGACGATTCTAAGTGAAGTAAGTCACACAGAAAAGGACACTTCTCATAAGGTATCACTGATAGAGGGAATGTAAAAACCGTTACACATGAACTGAATTACAAAACAGAACAGAGTCACACATGCAGAAAACACACTATGGCTGCTTAACGGGAAAGGTGAGGTGGGGTGATACATAAAACAAGGGTTTCAAATTAGCTCAGATACCGTTCCATAAACCCAATATGTAATAGACAAGACCTACTCCTTGCTCAGAGAACTGGACTCAACACGCCCTATTCACCGCACAAGAATATATCTGACTAGTAATAATCTTAAAACCTATGTATTGATATCTCCCTGTTAGTGGGTCAAGTGGGTGTAAAGCGGCATAAACACAGCAGTGAAAAGCAGCTAAACCGCATTATGAAAATAAATTACTTTGAAAAACCCATGAAAGAAAGACAGTGAAAGAGAGAGACATTGTTACACAATGCGTTCAGGGGCTGTGATGCAACCTGGATTGACCATATCTAGACCCACAGCTTGATGAGACCTAAGGGTGGACACTCTTGGGGCTGAGAGGTTTGGTGAGGTTGGGTGAGCAAATGCAGACCATTTAAAGTAATACTGCGTGGTAGCCATCGCATGGGTCCCATATCTCCAGGTTCAAGGGCATCTTCCTACATCGAAAACATGCATGAGAAACCCAGAAGATGGTACACCGTGTGATGGGGAAAGGTTTCTAAAACGCACCTCATTTCTCATCTCCTTGTGCCCGGGTTCGCCGTTCCAGCCGCTTTACTAGCAATCTCCCTACTTGGAGCATCAGCACCTTTAACCTCCTGTTCCGTACAGGTTGCCATTTTTCCTGACGATGAACGGGAAGACGGGGAACCAATGAGAGACTGGCACTTGGTGTTGGGACAGGCACAGGTCACTCTATTTTCCCATCAGGAAGAAGAATTAACCACAGGCTCAGCCTGCCCCCCGGAACCAGAAAAGGGCCTGAAGCCATCCTGTGCTTTTGCGGCCAGCTCCCAAAAACGCGAGTTGTAAAATCGAGCTTCAGGGCACTGCAATTCACAAACCTGCAGAGTTATAAATGATAACTCTCGTCCACAAATATATTGAGGGAAGGCAACGAAGAGGATTTGAAATCAAGGCAGAATTGCAGGAAACAGATTTCAGGAGGTAGATTCGAATCGCCTTTAAAGCACATGAAAAGCGGCAAAACGTTGACAATGATGCCCTTGGCCAAAAAGGGCGTATGCGTGTTTTCCTGAATATATTCAGGAAAAAACGCATACGCCCTTTTTGGCCAACCAAGCAACCTGGAAAGGCAAATCAGCGCTACAAAGAAGTCTCGCATCCCATCGGTCAAAAGGGCCATGCTGAAAAAAGTGTCCAAACCAGAAATGCAGGACAGGCTATGGAGAAATGGGAGCCTTGCTACACTGATGGGTGGGATGTAAATTGCCAACAGCCACTCTGGAGAAGTGTACGGTGAGTCGTGAAACATCTAAAAAACACAGCTTAGAGAGCATAGGGCACTTCCACTCATGGGGGTATAAATTGGGAAAATGAAAAATCAGCAAGACACAAGCACCCCAAAGTTTAGGGCTGCTCTGTTGACAAGGACCTCCACTTCATTCCACCTTAAATATCCCAGGAAAGAGAAAAATGGGTAAAGAAGTTGTGGTCCTTATGTACAATGGAATATCACTCAGCCATGAAATCAATGTCATAAGGCTAGTAGCAGCATTATGAGTGGATTTAGGTACGACGATTCTAAGTGAAATAAATCACACAGAAAAGGACACTTCTCATAAGGTATCACTTATAGAGGGAAGGTAAAAACCGTTACACTTGAACTGAATTACAAAACAGAACAGAGTCACACATGCAGAAAACACACTATGGCTGCTTAACGGGAAAGGGGAGGTGGGGTGATCCATAAAACAAGGGTTTCAAATTAGCTCAGATACCGTTCCATAAACCCAATATGTAATAGACAAGACCTACTCCTTGCTCAGAGAACTGGACTCAACACGCCCTATTCACCGCACAAGAATATATCTGACTACTAATAATCTTAAAACCTATGTATTGATATCTCTCTGTTAGTGTGTCAAGTGGGTGTAAAGCGGCATAAACACAGCAGTGAAAAGCAGCTAAACCGCATTATGAAAATAAATTACTTTGAAAAACCCATGAAAGAAAGACAGTGAAAGAGAGAGACATTCTTACACAATGCGTTCAGGGGCTGTGATGCAACCTGGATTGACCATATCTAGACCCACAGCTGGATGAGACATAAGGGTGGACACTCTTGGGGCTGAGAGGTTTGGTGAGGTTGGGTGAGCAAACGCAGACCCTTTAAAGTAATACTGCGTGGTACCCATCGCATGGGTCCCATATCTCCAGGTTCAAGGGCATCTTCCTACATCGAAAACATGCATGAGAAACCCAGAAGATGGTACACCGTGTGATGGGGAAAGGTTTCTAAAACGCACCTCATTTCTCATCTCCTTGTGCCCGGGTTCGCCATTCCAGCCGCTTTACTACCAATCTCCCTACTTGGAGCATCAGCACCTTTAACCTCCTGTTCCGTACAGGTTGCAATTTTTCCTGAGGATGAACGGGAAGACGGGGAACCAATGAGAGACTGGCTCTTGGTGTTGGGAAAGGCACAGGTCACTCTATTTTCCCATCAGGAAGAAGAATTACCCACCGGCTCAGCCTGCCCCCCGGAACCAGAACTGGGCCTGAAGCCATCCTGCGCTTTTGCGGCCAGCTCCCAAAAACGCGAGTTGTAAAATCGAGCTTCAGGGCACTGCAATTCACAAACCTGCAGAGTTATAAATGATAACTCTCGTCCACCAATATATTGAGGGAAGGCAAAGAAGAGGACTTGAAGTCAAGGCAGAATTGCAGGAAACAGATTTCAGGAGGTAGATTCGAATCTCCTTTAAAGCACATGAAAAGCGGCAAAACGTTGACAATGATGCCCTTGGCCAAAAAGGGCGTATGCGTTTTTTCCTGAATATATTCAGGAAAAAACGCATACGCCCTTTTTGGCCAACCAAGCAACATGGAAAGGCAAATCAGCGCTACAAAGAAGTCTCGCTTCCCATCGGTCAAAAGGGCCATGCTGAAAAAAGTGTCAAAACCAGAAATGCAGGACAGGCCATGGAGAAATGGGAGCCTTGCTACACTGATGGGCGGGATGTAAATTGCCAACAGCCACTCTGGAGAAGTGTACGGTGAGTCCTGAAACATCTAAAAAACACAGCTTAGAGAGCATAGGGCACTTCCACTCATGGGGGTATAAATTGGGAAAATGAAAAATCAGCAAGACACAAGCACCCCAAAGTTTAGCGCTGCTGTGTTGACAAGGACCTCCACTTCATTCCACCTTAAATATCCCAGGAAAGAGAAAAATGGGTAAAGAAGTTGTGGTCCTTATGTACAATGGAATATCACTCAGCCATGAAATCAATGTCCTAAGGCTAGTACCAGCATGATGAGTGGATTTAGGTACAACGATTCTAAGTGAAATAAGTCACACAGAAAAGGACACTTCTCATAAGGTATCACTTATAGAGGGAATGTAAAAACCGTTACACTTGAACTGAATTACAAAACAGAACAGAGTCACACATGCAGAAAACACACTATGGCTGTTTAACGGGAAAGGGGAGGTGGGGTGATACATAAAACAAGGGTTTCAAATTAGCTCAGATACCGTTCCATAAACCCAATATGTAATAGACAAGACCTACTCCTTGCTCAGAGAACTGGACTCAACACGCCCTATTCACCGCACAAGAATATATCTGACTAGTAATAATCTTAAAACCTATGTATTGATATGTCTCTGTTAGTGTGTCAAGTGGGTGTAAAGCGGCATAAACACAGCAGTGAAAAGCAGCTAAACCCCATTATAAAAATAAATTACTTTGAAAAACCCATGAAAGAAAGACAGTGAAAGAGAGAGACATTCTTACACAATGCGTTCAGGGGCTGTGATGCAACCTGGATTGACCATATCTAGACCCACAGCTGGATGAGACATAAGGGTGGACACTCTTGGGGCTGAGAGGTTTGGTGAGGTTGGGTGAGCAAACGCAGACCATTTAAAGTAATACTGCCTGGTACCCATCGCATGGGTCCCAAATCTCCAGGTTCAAGGGCATCTTCCTACATCGAAAACATGCATGAGAAACCCAGAAGTTGGTACACCGTGTGATGGGGAAAGGTTTCTAAAACGCACCTCATTTCTCATCTCCTTGTGCCCGGGTTCGCCATTCCAGCCGCTTTACTAGCAATCTCCCTACTTGGAGCATCAGCACCTTTTACTTCCTCTTCCGTACAGGTTGCAATTTTCCTGAGGATGAACGGGAAGACGGGGAACCAATGAGAGACTGGCTCTTGGTGTTGGGAAAGGCACAGGTCACTCTATTTTCCCATCAGGAAGAAGAATTAACCACAGGCTCATCCCGCCCCCCGGAACCAGAACAGGGCCTGAAGCCATCCTGCGCTTTTGCGGGCAGCTCCCAAAAACACGAGTTGTAAAATGGAGGCTCAGGGCACTGCAATTCACAAACCTGCAGAGTTATAAATCATAACTCTCGTCCACAAATATATTGAGGGAAGGCAACGAAGAGGATTTGAAATCAAGGCAGAATTGCAGGAAACAGATTTCAGGAGGTAGATTCGAATCGCCTTTAAAGCACATGAAAAGCGGCAAAACGTTGACAATGATGCCCTTGGCCAAAAAGGGCGTATGCGTTTTTTCCTGAATATATTCAGGAAAAAACGCATACGCCCTTTTTGGCCAACCAAGCAACCTGGAAAGGCAAATCAGCGCTACAAAGAAGTCTCGCATCCCATCGGTCAAAAGGGCCATGCTGAAAAAAGTGTCAAAACCAGAAATGCAGGACAGGCCATGGAGAAATGGGAGCCTTGCTACACTGATGGGCGGGATGTAAATTGCCAACAGCCACTCTGGAGAAGTGTACGGTGAGTCCTGAAACATCTAAAAAACACAGCTTAGAGAGCATAGGGCACTTCCACTCATGGGGGTATAAATTGGGAAAATGAAAAATCAGCAAGACACAAGCACCCCAAAGTTTAGGGCTGCTCTGTTGACAAGGACCTCCACTTCATTCCACCTTAAATATCCCAGGAAAGAGAAAAATGGAT
The DNA here is from genome assembly GCF_965194805.1 of Balaenoptera borealis. NCBI lineage: Eukaryota > Metazoa > Chordata > Mammalia > Artiodactyla > Balaenopteridae > Balaenoptera > Balaenoptera borealis. The sequence continues at coordinate 285,894 of NW_028123365.1, forward strand.
AAAGAAGTTGTGGTCCTTATGTACAATGATATATCACTCAGGCATGAAATCAATGTCCTAAGGCTAGTAGCAGCATGATGAGTGGATTTAGGTACGACGATTCTAAGTGAAATAAATCACACAGAAAAGGACACTTCTCATAAGGTATCACTTATAGAGGGAAGGTAAAAACCGTTACACTTGAACTGAATTACAAAACAGAACAGAGTCACACATGCAGAAAACACACTATGGCTGCTTAACGGGAAAGGGGAGGTGGGGTGATACATAAAAAAAGGGTTTCAAATTAGCTCAGATACCGTTCCATAAACCCAATATGTAATAGACAAGACCTACTCCTTGCTCAGAGAACTGGACTCAACACGCCCTATTCACCGCACAAGTATATATCTGACTACTAATAATCTTCAAACCTATGTATTGATATCTCTCTGTTAGTGTGTCAAGTGGGTGTAAAGGGGCATAAACACAGCAGTGAAAAGCAGCTAAACCGCATTATGAAAATAAATTACTTTGAAAAACCCATGAAAGAAAGACAGTGAAATAGAGAGACATTCTTACACAATGCGTTCAGGGGCTGTGATGCAACCTGGATTGACCATATCTAGACCCACAGCTGGATGAGACCTAAGGGTGGACACTCTTGGGGCTGAGAGGTTTGGTGAGGTTGGGTGAGCAAACGCAGACCCTTTAAAGTAATACTGCGTGGTAGCCATCGCATGGGTTCCAAATCTCCAGGTTCAAGGGCATCTTCCTACATCGAAAACATGCATGAGAATCCCAGAAGATGGTACACCGTCTGATGGGGAAAAGTTTCTAAAACGCACCTCATTTCTCATCTCCTTGTGTCCAGGTTCGCCATTCCAGCCGCTTTACTAGCAATCTCCCTACTTGGAGCATCAGCACCTTTAACCTCCTGTTCCGTACAGGTTGCCATTTTTCCTGACGATGAACGGGAAGACGGGGAACCAATGAGAGACTGGCTCTTGGTGTTGGGAAAGGCACAGGTCACTCTATTTTCCCATCAGGAAGAAGAATTAACCACAGGCTCATCCCGCCCCCCGGAACTAGAACAGGGCCTGAAGCCATCCTGCGCTTTTGCGGCCAGCTCCCAAAAACGCGAGTTGTAAAATCGAGCTTCAGGGCACTGCAATTCACAAACCTGCAGAGTTATAAATGATAACTCTCGTCCACAAATATATTGAGGGAAGGCAAAGAAGAGGATTTGAAATCAAGGCAGAATTGGAGGAAACAGATTTCAGGAGGTAGATTCGAATCGCCTTTAAAGCATATGAAAAGCGGCAAAACGTTGACAATGATGCCCTTGGCCAAAAAGGGCGTATGCGTTTTTTCCTGAATATATTCAGGAAAAAACGCATACGCCCTTTTTGGCCAACCAAGCAACCTGGAAAGGCAAATCAGCGCTACAAAGAAGTCTCGCTTCCCATCGGTCAAAAGGGCCATGCTGAAAAAAGTGTCAAAACCAGAAATGCAGGACAGGCCATGGAGAAATGGGAGCCTTGCTACACTGATGGGCGGGATGTAAATTGCCAACAGCCACTCTGGAGAAGTGTACGGTGAGTCGTGAAACATCTAAAAAACACAGCTTAGAGAGCATAGGGCACTTCCACTCATGGGGGTATAAATTGGGAAAATGAAAAATCAGCAAGACACAAGCACCCCAAAGTTTAGGGCTGCTCTGTTGACAAGGACCTCCACTTCATTCCACCTTAAATATCCCAGGAAAGAGAAAAATGGGTAAAGAAGGTGTAGTCCTTATGTACAATGGAATATCACTCAGCCATGAAATCAATGTCCTAAGGCTAGTAGCAGCATGATGAGTGGATTTAGGTACAACGATTCTAAGTGAAATAAGTCACACAGAAAAGGACACTTCTCATAAGGTATCACTGATAGAGGGAATGTAAAAACCGTTACACTTGAACTGAATTACAAAACAGAACGGAGTCACACATGCAGAAAACACACTATGGCTGCTTAACGGGAAAGGTGAGGTGGGGTGATACATAAAACAAGGGTTTCAAATTAGCTCAGATACCGTTCCATAAACCCAATGTGTAATAGACAAGACCTACTCCTTGCTCAGAGAACTGGACTCAACACGCCCTATTCACCGCACAAGAATATATCTGACTAGTAATAATCTTAAAACCTATGTATTGATATCTCTCTGTTAGTGTGTCAAGTGGGTGTAAAGCGGCATAAACACAGCAGTGAAAAGCAGCTAAACCCCATTATAAGAATAAATTACTTTTTCAAACCCATGAAACAAAGACAGTGAAAGAGAGAGACATTCTTACACAATGCGTTTAGGGGCTGTGATCCAACCTGGATTGACCATATCTAGACCCACAGCTGGATGAGACATAAGGGTGGACACTCTTGAGGCTGAGAGGTTTGGTGAGGTTGGGTGAGCAAACGCAGACCCTTTAAAGTAATACTGCGTGGTACCCATCGCATGGGTCCCAAATCTCCAGCTTCAAGGGCATCTTCCTACATCGAAAAAATGCATGAGATACCCATAAGATGGTACACCGTGTGATGGGGAAAGGTTTCTAAAACGCACCTCATTTGTCATCTGCTTGTGCCCGGGTTCGCCATTCCAGCCGCTTTACTAGCAATCTCCCTACTTGGAGCATCAGCACCTTTAACCTCCTGTTCCGTACAGGTTGCAATTTGTACTGAGGATGAACGGGAAGACGTGGAACCAATGAAAGACTAGCTCTTGGTGTTGGGACAGGCACAGGTCACTCTATTTTCCCATCAGGAAGAAGAATTAACCACAGGCTCAGCCTGCCCCCCGGAACCAGAACAGGGCCTGAAGCCATCCTGAGCTTTTGCGGCCATCTCCCAAAAACGCGAGTTGTAAAATGGAGGTTCAGGGCACTGCAATTCACAAACCTGCAGAGTTATAAATAATACCTCTCGTCCACAAATATATTGAGGGAAGGCAAAGAAGAGGATTTGAAATCAAGGCAGAATTGCAGGAAACAGATTTCAGGAGGTAGATTCGAATCGCCTTTAAAGCACATGAAAAGCGGCAAAACGTTGACAATGATGCCCTTGGCCAAAAAGGGCGTATGCGTTTTTTCCTGAATATATTCAGGAAAAAACGCATACGCCCTTTTTGGCCAACCAAGCAACCTGGAAAGGCAAATCAGCGCTACAAAGAAGTCTCGCTTCCCATCGGTCAAAAGGGCCATGCTGAAAAAAGTGTCAAAACCAGAAATGCAGGACAGGCCATGGAGAAATGGGAGCCTTGCTACACTGATGGGCGGGATGTAAATTGCCAACAGCCACTCTGGAGAAGTGTACGGTGAGTCCTGAAACATCTAAAAAGCAAAGCTTAGAGAGCATAGGGCACTTCCACTCATGGGGGTATAAATTGGGAAAATGAAAAATCAGCAAGACACAAGCACCCCAAAGTTTAGGGCTGCTCTGTTGACAAGGACCTCCACTTCATTCCACCTTAAATATGCCAGGAAAGAGAAAAATGGGTAAAGAAGTTGTGGTCCTTATGTACAATGGAATATCACTCAGCCATGAAATCAATGTCCTAAGGCTAGTACCAGCATGATGAGTGGATTTAGGTACGACGATTCTAAGTGAAATAAATCACACAGAAAAGGACACTTCTCATAAGGTATCACTGATAGAGGGAATGTAAAAACCGTTACACTTGAACTGAATTACAAAACAGAACGAGTCACACATGCAGAAAACACACTATGGCTGCTTAACGGGAAAGGGGAGGTGGGGTGATCCATAAAACAAGGGTTTCAAATTAGCTCAGATACCGTTCCATAAACCCAATGTGTAATAGACAAGACCTACTCCTTGCTCAGAGAACTGGACTCCACACCCCCTATTCACCGCACAAGAATATATCTGACTACTAATAATCTTCAAACCTATGTATTGATATCTCTCTGTTAGTGTGTCAAGTGGGTGTAAAGCGGCATAAACACAGCAGTGAAAAGCAGCTAAACCGCATTATGAAAATAAATTACTTTGAAAAACCCATGAAAGAAAGACAGTGAAAGAGAGAGACATTCTTACACAATGCGTTCAGGGGCTGTGATGCAACCTGGATTGACCATATCTAGACCCACAGCTGGATGAGACCTAAGGGTGGACACTCTTGGGGCTGAGAGGTTTGGTGAGGTTGGGTGAGCAAACGCAGACCCTTTAAAGTAATACTGCGTGGTACCCATCGCATGGGTCCCATATCTCCAGGTTCAAGGGCATCTTCCTACATCGAAAACATGCATGAGAATCCCAGAAGATGGTACACCGTGTGATGGGGAAAGGTTTCTAAAACGCACCTCATTTCTCATCTCCTTGTGTCCAGGTTCGCCATTCCAGCCGCTTTACTAGCAATCTCCCTACTTGGAGCATCAGCACCTTTAACCTCCTGTTCCGTACAGGTTGCCATTTTTCCTGACGATGAACGGGAAGACGGGGAACCAATGAGAGACTGGCTCTTGGTGTTGGGAAAGGCACAGGTCACTCTATTTTCCCATCAGGAAGAAGAATTAACCACAGGCTCATCCCGCCCCCCGGAACCAGAACAGGGCCTGAAGCCATCCTGCGCTTTTGCGGCCAGCTCCCAAAAACGCGAGTTGTAAAATCGAGCTTCAGGGCACTGCAATTCACAAACCTGCAGAGTTATAAATGATAACTCTCGTCCACAAATATATTGAGGGAAGGCAAAGAAGAGGATTTGAAATCAAGGCAGAATTGGAGGAAACAGATTTCAGGAGGTAGATTCGAATCGCCTTTAAAGCACATGAAAAGCGGCAAAACGTTGACAATGATGCCCTTGGCCAAAAAGGGCGTATGCGTTTTTTCCTGAATATATTCAGGAAAAAACGCATACGCCCTTTTTGGCCAACCAAGCAACCTGGAAAGGCAAATCAGCGCTACAAAGAAGTCTCGCATCCCATCGGTCAAAAGGGCCATGCTGAAAAAAGTGTCAAAACCAGAAATGCAGGACAGTCCATGGAGAAATGGGAGCCTTGCTACACTGATGGGCGGGATGTAAATTGCCAACAGCCACTCTGGAGAAGTGTACGGTGAGTCCTGAAACATCTAAAAAACACAGCTTAGAGAGCATAGGGCACTTCCACTCATGGGGGTATAAATTGGGAAAATGAAAAATCAGCAAGACACAAGCACCCCAAAGTTTAGGGCTGCTCTGTTGACAAGGACCTCCACTTCATTCCACCTTAAATATCCCAGGAAAGAGAAAAATGGGTAAAGAAGGTGTAGTCCTTATGTACAATGGAATATCACTCAGCCATGAAATCAATGTCCTAAGGCTAGTAGCAGCATGATGAGTGGATTTAGGTACGACGATTCTAAGTGAAATAAGTCACACAGAAAAGGACACTTCTCATAAGGTATCACTGATAGAGGGAATGTAAAAACCGTTACACATGAACTGAATTACAAAACAGAACAGAGTCACACATGCAGAAAACACACTATGGCTGCTTAACGGGAAAGGTGAGGTGGGGTGATACATCAAACAAGGGTTTCAAATTAGCTCAGATACCGTTCCATAAACCCAATATGTAATAGACAAGACATACTCCTTGCTCAGAGAACTGGACTCAACACGCCCTATTCACCGCACAAGTATATATCTGACTACTAATTATCTTAAAACCTATGTATTGATATCTCTCTGTTAGTGTGTCAAGTGGGTGTAAAGCGGCATAAACACAGCAGTGAAAAGCAGCTAAATCCCATTATGAAAATAAATTACTTTGAAAAACCCATGAAAGAAAGACAGTGAAAGAGAGAGACATTCTTACACAATGCGTTCAGGGGCTGTGATGCAACCTGGATTGACCATATCTAGACCCACAGCTGGATGAGACCTAAGGGTGGACACTCTTGGGGCTGAGAGTTTTGGTGAGGTTGGGTGACAAACGCAGACCATTTAAAGTAATACTGCATGATACCCATTGCATGGGTCCCAAATCTCCAGGTCCAAGGGCATCTTCCTACATCGAAAACATGCATGAGAAACCCAGAAGATGGTACACCGTGTGATGGGGAAAGGTTTCAAAAACGCACCTCATTTCTCATCTCCTTGTGCCCGGGTTCGCCATTCCAGGCGCTTTACTAGCAATCTCCCTACTTGGAGCATCAGCACCTTTAACCTCCTGTTCCGTACAGGTTGCAATTTGTCCTGAGGATGAACGGGAAGACGGGGAACCAACGAGAGACTAGCTCTTGGTGTCGGGACAGGCACAGGTCACTCCATTTTCCCATCAGGAAGAAGAATTAACCACAGGCTCAGCCCGCCCCCCGGAACCAGAACAGGGCCTGAAGCCATCCTGCGCTTTTGCGGCCAGCTCCCAAAAAAGCGAGTTGTAAAATGGAGGTTCAGGGCACTGCAATTCACAAACCTGCAGAGTTATAAATGATAACTCTCGTCCACAAATATATTGAGGGAAGGCAAAGAAGAGGATTTGAAATCAAGGCAGAATTGCACGAAACAGATTTCAGGAGGTAGATACGAATCGCCTTTAAAGCACATGAAAAGCGGCAAAACGTTGACAATGATGCCCTTGGCCAAAAAGGGCGTATGCGTTTTTTCCTGAATATATTCAGGAAAAAACGCATACGCCCTTTTTGGCCAACCAAGCAACCTGGAAAGGCAAATCAGCGCTACAGAGAAGTCTCGCTTCCCATCGGTCAAAAGGGCCATGCTGAAAAAAGTGTCAAAACCAGAAATGCAGGACAGGCCATGGAGAAATGGGAGCCTTGCTACACTGATGGGCGGGATGTAAATTGCCAACAGCCACTCTGGAGAAGTGTACGGTGTGTCCTGAAACATCTGAAAAACACAGCTTAGAGAGCATAGGGCACTTCCACTCATGGGGGTATAAATTGGGAAAATGAAAAATCAGCAAGACACAAGCACCCCAAAGTTGAGGGCTGCTCTGTTGACAAGGACCTCCACTTCATTCCACCTTCAATATCCCAGGAAAGAGAAAAATGGATAAAGAAGTTGTGGTCCTTATGTACAATGGAATATCACTCAGCCATGAAATCAATGTCCTAAGGCTAGTAGCAGCATGATGAGTGGATTTAGGTACGACGATTCTAAGTGAAATAAGTCACACAGAAAAGGACACTTCTCCTAAGGTATCACTGATAGAGGGAATGTAAAAACCGTTACACTTGAACTGAATTACAAAACAGAACAGAGTCACACATGCAGAAAACACACTATGGCTGCTTAACGGGAAAGGTGAGGTGGGGTGATACATAAAACAAGGGTATCAAATTAGCTCAGATACCGTTCCATAAACCCAATATGTAGTAGACAAGACCTACTCCTTGCTCAGAGAACTGGACTCAACACGCCCTATTCACCGCACAAGAATATATCTGACTAGTAATAATCTTAAAGCCTATGTATTGATATCTCTCTGTTAGTGTGTCAAGTGGGTGGAAAGCGGCATAAACACAGCCGTGAAAAGCAGCTAAACCCCATTATGAAAATAAATTACTTTGAAAAACCCATGAAACAACGACAGTGAAAGAGATAGAAATTCTTACACAATGAGTTCAGGGGCTGTGATGCAACCTGGATTGACCATATCTAGACCCACAGCTGGATGAGACATAAGGGTGGACACTCTTGGGGCTGAGAGGTTTGGTGAGGTTGGGTGAGCAAACGCAGACCCTTTAAAGGAATACTGCGTGGTACCCATCGCATGGGTCCCAAATCTCCAGCTTCAAGGGCATCTTCCTACATCGAAAACATGCATGAGAAACCCAGAAGATGGTACACCGTGTGATGGGGAAAGGTTTCTAAAACGCACCTCATTTCTCATCTCCTTGTGCCCGGGTTCGCCATTCCAGCCGCTTTACTAGCAATCTCCCTACTTGGAGCATCAGCACCTTTAACCTCCTGTTCCGTACAGGTTGCAATTTGTCCTGAGGATGAACGGGAAGACGGGGAACCAACGAGAGACTAGCTCTTGGTGTCGGGACAGGCACAGGTCACTCCATTTTCCCATCAGGAAGAAGAATTAACCACAGGCTCAGCCTGCCCCCCGGAACCAGAACAGGGCCTGAAGCCATCCTGCGCTTTTGCGGCCAGCTCCCAAAAAAGCGAGTTGTAAAATGGAGGTTCAGGGCACTGCAATTCACAAACCTGCAGAGTTATAAATGATAACTCTCGTCCACAAATATATTGAGGGAAGGCAAAGAAGAGGATTTGAAATCAAGGCAGAATTGCACGAAACAGATTTCAGGAGGTAGATACGAATCGCCTTTAAAGCACATGAAAAGCGGCAAAACGTTGACAATGATGCCCTTGGCCAAAAAGGGCGTATGCGTTTTTTCCTGAATATATTCAGGAAAAAACGCATACGCCCTTTTTGGCCAACCAAGCAACCTGGAAAGGCAAATCAGCGCTACAGAGAAGTCTCGCTTCCCATCGGTCAAAAGGGCCATGCTGAAAAAAGTGTCAAAACCAGAAATGCAGGACAGGCCATGGAGAAATGGGAGCCTTGCTACACTGATGGGCGGGATGTAAATTGCCAACAGCCACTCTGGAGAAGTGTACGGTGTGTCCTGAAACATCTGAAAAACACAGCTTAGAGAGCATAGGGCACTTCCACTCATGGGGGTATAAATTGGGAAAATGAAAAATCAGCAAGACACAAGCACCCCAAAGTTGAGGGCTGCTCTGTTGACAAGGACCTCCACTTCATTCCACCTTAAATATCCCAGGAAAGAGAAAAATGGATAAAGAAGTTGTGGTCCTTATGTACAATGGAATATCACTCAGCCATGAAATCAATGTCATAATGTTAGTAGCAGCATGATGAGTGGATTTAGGTACGACGATTCTAAGTGAAATAAGTCACACAGAAAAGGACACTTCTCCTAAGGTATCACTGATAGAGGGAATGTAAAAACCGTTACACTTGAACTGAATTACAAAACAGAACAGAGTCACACATGCAGAAAACACACTATGGCTGCTTAACGGGAAAGGTGAGGTGGGGTGATACATAAAACAAGGGTATCAAATTAGCTCAGATACCGTTCCATAAACCCAATATGTAGTAGACAAGACCTACTCCTTGCTCAGAGAACTGGACTCAACACGCCCTATTCACCGCACAAGAATATATCTGACTAGTAATAATCTTACAGCCTATGTATTGATATCTCTCTGTTAGTGTGTCAAGTGGGTGGAAAGCGGCATAAACACAGCCGTGAAAAGCAGCTAAACCCCATTATGAAAATAAATTACTTTGAAAAACCCATGAAACAACGACAGTGAAAGAGATAGAAATTCTTACACAATGAGTTCAGGGGCTGTGATGCAACCTGGATTGACCATATCTAGACCCACAGCTGGATGAGACATAAGGGTGGACACTCTTGGGGCTGAGAGGTTTGGTGAGGTTGGGTGAGCAAACGCAGACCCTTTAAAGGAATACTGCGTGGTACCCATCGCATGGGTCCCAAATCTCCAGCTTCAAGGGCATCTTCCTACATCGAAAACATGCATGAGAAACCCAGAAGATGGTACACCGTGTGATGGGGAAAGGTTTCTAAAACGCACCTCATTTCTCATCTCCTTGTGCCCGGGTTCGCCATTCCAGCCGCTTTACTAGCAATCTCCCTACTTGGAGCATCAGCACCTTTAACCTCCTGTTCCGTACAGGTTGCAATTTGTCCTGAGGATGAACGGGAAGACGGGGAACCAACGAGAGACTAGCTCTTGGTGTCGGGACAGGCACAGGTCACTCCATTTTCCCATCAGGAAGAAGAATTAACCACAGGCTCAGCCTGCCCCCCGGAACCAGAACAGGGCCTGAAGCCATCCTGCGCTTTTGCGGCCAGCTCCCAAAAAAGCGAGTTGTAAAATGGAGGTTCAGGGCACTGCAATTCACAAACCTGCAGAGTTATAAATGATAACTCTCGTCCACAAATATATTGAGGGAAGGCAAAGAAGAGGATTTGAAATCAAGGCAGAATTGCACGAAACAGATTTCAGGAGGTAGATACGAATCGCCTTTAAAGCACATGAAAAGCGGCAAAACGTTGACAATGATGCCCTTGGCCAAAAAGGGCGTATGCGTTTTTTCCTGAATATATTCAGGAAAAAACGCATACGCCCTTTTTGGCCAACCAAGCAACCTGGAAAGGCAAATCAGCGCTACAGAGAAGTCTCGCTTCCCATCGGTCAAAAGGGCCATGCTGAAAAAAGTGTCAAAACCAGAAATGCAGGACAGGCCATGGAGAAATGGGAGCCTTGCTACACTGATGGGCGGGATGTAAATTGCCAACAGCCACTCTGGAGAAGTGTACGGTGTGTCCTGAAACATCTGAAAAACACAGCTTAGAGAGCATAGGGCACTTCCACTCATGGGGGTATAAATTGGGAAAATGAAAAATCAGCAAGACACAAGCACCCCAAAGTTGAGGGCTGCTCTGTTGACAAGGACCTCCACTTCATTCCACCTTCAATATCCCAGGAAAGAGAAAAATGGATAAAGAAGTTGTGGTCCTTATGTACAATGGAATATCACTCAGCCATGAAATCAATGTCATAATGTTAGTAGCAGCATGATGAGTGGATTTAGGTACGACGATTCTAAGTGAAATAAGTCACACAGAAAAGGACACTTCTCCTAAGGTATCACTGATAGAGGGAATGTAAAAACCGTTACACTTGAACTGAATTACAAAACAGAACAGAGTCACACATGCAGAAAACACACTATGGCTGCTTAACGGGAAAGGTGAGGTGGGGTGATACATAAAACAAGGGTATCAAATTAGCTCAGATACCGTTCCATAAACCCAATATGTAGTAGACAAGACCTACTCCTTGCTCAGAGAACTGGACTCAACACGCCCTATTCACCGCACAAGAATATATCTGACTAGTAATAATCTTAAAGCCTATGTATTGATATCTCTCTGTTAGTGTGTCAAGTGGGTGGAAAGCGGCATAAACACAGCCGTGAAAAGCAGCTAAACCCCATTATGAAAATAAATTACTTTGAAAAACCCATGAAACAACGACAGTGAAAGAGATAGAAATTCTTACACAATGAGTTCAGGGGCTGTGATGCAACCTGGATTGACCATATCTAGACCCACAGCTGGATGAGACATAAGGGTGGACACTCTTGGGGCTGAGAGGTTTGGTGAGGTTGGGTGAGCAAACGCAGACCCTTTAAAGGAATACTGCGTGGTACCCATCGCATGGGTCCCAAATCTCCAGCTTCAAGGGCATCTTCCTACATCGAAAACATGCATGAGAAACCCAGAAGATGGTACACCGTGTGATGGGGAAAGGTTTCTAAAACGCACCTCATTTCTCATCTCCTTGTGCCCGGGTTCGCCATTCCAGCCGCTTTACTAGCAATCTCCCTACTTGGAGCATCAGCACCTTTAACCTCCTGTTCCGTACAGGTTGCAATTTGTCCTGAGGATGAACGGGAAGACGGGGAACCAACGAGAGACTAGCTCTTGGTGTCGGGACAGGCACAGGTCACTCCATTTTCCCATCAGGAAGAAGAATTAACCACAGGCTCAGCCTGCCCCCCGGAACCAGAACAGGGCCTGAAGCCATCCTGCGCTTTTGCGGCCAGCTCCCAAAAAAGCGAGTTGTAAAATGGAGGTTCAGGGCACTGCAATTCACAAACCTGCAGAGTTATAAATGATAACTCTCGTCCACAAATATATTGAGGGAAGGCAAAGAAGAGGATTTGAAATCAAGGCAGAATTGCACGAAACAGATTTCAGGAGGTAGATACGAATCGCCTTTAAAGCACATGAAAAGCGGCAAAACGTTGACAATGATGCCCTTGGCCAAAAAGGGCGTATGCGTTTTTTCCTGAATATATTCAGGAAAAAACGCATACGCCCTTTTTTGCCAACCAAGCAACCTGGAAAGGCAAATCAGCGCTACAGAGAAGTCTCGCTTCCCATCGGTCAAAAGGGCCATGCTGAAAAAAGTGTCAAAACCAGAAATGCAGGACAGGCCATGGAGAAATGGGAGCCTTGCTACACTGATGGGCGGGATGTAAATTGCCAACAGCCACTCTGGAGAAGTGCACGGTGTGTCCTGAAACATCTGAAAAACACAGCTTAGAGAGCATAGGGCACTTCCACTCATGGGGGTATAAATTGGGAAAATGAAAAATCAGCAAGACACAAGCACCCCAAAGTTGAGGGCTGCTCTGTTGACAAGGACCTCCACTTCATTCCACCTTAAATATCCCAGGAAAGAGAAAAATGGATAAAGAAGTTGTGGTCCTTATGTACAATGGAATATCACTCAGCCATGAAATCAATGTCATAATGTTAGTAGCAGCATGATGAGTGGATTTAGGTACGACGATTCTAAGTGAAATAAGTCACACAGAAAAGGACACTTCTCCTAAGGTATCACTGATAGAGGGAATGTAAAAACCGTTACACTTGAACTGAATTACAAAACAGAACAGAGTCACACATGCAGAAAACACACTATGGCTGCTTAACGGGAAAGGTGAGGTGGGGTGATACATAAAACAAGGGTATCAAATTAGCTCAGATACCGTTCCATAAACCCAATATGTAGTAGACAAGACCTACTCCTTGCTCAGAGAACTGGACTCAACACGCCCTATTCACCGCACAAGAATATATCTGACTAGTAATAATCTTACAGCCTATGTATTGATATCTCTCTGTTAGTGTGTCAAGTGGGTGGAAAGCGGCATAAACACAGCCGTGAAAAGCAGCTAAACCCCATTATGAAAATAAATTACTTTGAAAAACCCATGAAACAACGACAGTGAAAGAGATAGAAATTCTTACACAATGAGTTCAGGGGCTGTGATGCAACCTGGATTGACCATATCTAGACCCACAGCTGGATGAGACATAAGGGTGGACACTCTTGGGGCTGAGAGGTTTGGTGAGGTTGGGTGAGCAAACGCAGACCCTTTAAAGGAATACTGCGTGGTACCCATCGCATGGGTCCCAAATCTCCAGCTTCAAGGGCATCTTCCTACATCGAAAACATGCATGAGAAACCCAGAAGATGGTACACCGTGTGATGGGGAAAGGTTTCTAAAACGCACCTCATTTCTCATCTCCTTGTGCCCGGGTTCGCCATTCCAGCCGCTTTACTAGCAATCTCCCTACTTGGAGCATCAGCACCTTTAACCTCCTGTTCCGTACAGGTTGCAATTTGTCCTGAGGATGAACGGGAAGACGGGGAACCAACGAGAGACTAGCTCTTGGTGTCGGGACAGGCACAGGTCACTCCATTTTCCCATCAGGAAGAAGAATTAACCACAGGCTCAGCCTGCCCCCCGGAACCAGAACAGGGCCTGAAGCCATCCTGCGCTTTTGCGGCCAGCTCCCAAAAAAGCGAGTTGTAAAATGGAGGTTCAGGGCACTGCAATTCACAAACCTGCAGAGTTATAAATGATAACTCTCGTCCACAAATATATTGAGGGAAGGCAAAGAAGAGGATTTGAAATCAAGGCAGAATTGCACGAAACAGATTTCAGGAGGTAGATACGAATCGCCTTTAAAGCACATGAAAAGCGGCAAAACGTTGACAATGATGCCCTTGGCCAAAAAGGGCGTATGCGTTTTTTCCTGAATATATTCAGGAAAAAACGCATACGCCCTTTTTGGCCAACCAAGCAACCTGGAAAGGCAAATCAGCGCTACAGAGAAGTCTCGCTTCCCATCGGTCAAAAGGGCCATGCTGAAAAAAGTGTCAAAACCAGAAATGCAGGACAGGCCATGGAGAAATGGGAGCCTTGCTACACTGATGGGCGGGATGTAAATTGCCAACAGCCACTCTGGAGAAGTGTACGGTGTGTCCTGAAACATCTGAAAAACACAGCTTAGAGAGCATAGGGCACTTCCACTCATGGGGGTATAAATTGGGAAAATGAAAAATCAGCAAGACACAAGCACCCCAAAGTTGAGGGCTGCTCTGTTGACAAGGACCTCCACTTCATTCCACCTTCAATATCCCAGGAAAGAGAAAAATGGATAAAGAAGTTGTGGTCCTTATGTACAATGGAATATCACTCAGCCATGAAATCAATGTCATAATGTTAGTAGCAGCATGATGAGTGGATTTAGGTACGACGATTCTAAGTGAAATAAGTCACACAGAAAAGGACACTTCTCCTAAGGTATCACTGATAGAGGGAATGTAAAAACCGTTACACTTGAACTGAATTACAAAACAGAACAGAGTCACACATGCAGAAAACACACTATGGCTGCTTAACGGGAAAGGTGAGGTGGGGTGATACATAAAACAAGGGTATCAAATTAGCTCAGATACCGTTCCATAAACCCAATATGTAGTAGACAAGACCTACTCCTTGCTCAGAGAACTGGACTCAACACGCCCTATTCACCGCACAAGAATATATCTGACTAGTAATAATCTTACAGCCTATGTATTGATATCTCTCTGTTAGTGTGTCAAGTGGGTGGAAAGCGGCATAAACACAGCCGTGAAAAGCAGCTAAACCCCATTATGAAAATAAATTACTTTGAAAAACCCATGAAACAACGACAGTGAAAGAGATAGAAATTCTTACACAATGAGTTCAGGGGCTGTGATGCAACCTGGATTGACCATATCTAGACCCACAGCTGGATGAGACATAAGGGTGGACACTCTTGGGGCTGAGAGGTTTGGTGAGGTTGGGTGAGCAAACGCAGACCCTTTAAAGGAATACTGCGTGGTACCCATCGCATGGGTCCCAAATCTCCAGCTTCAAGGGCATCTTCCTACATCGAAAACATGCATGAGAAACCCAGAAGATGGTACACCGTGTGATGGGGAAAGGTTTCTAAAACGCACCTCATTTCTCATCTCCTTGTGCCCGGGTTCGCCATTCCAGCCGCTTTACTAGCAATCTCCCTACTTGGAGCATCAGCACCTTTAACCTCCTGTTCCGTACAGGTTGCAATTTGTCCTGAGGATGAACGGGAAGACGGGGAACCAACGAGAGACTAGCTCTTGGTGTCGGGACAGGCACAGGTCACTCCATTTTCCCATCAGGAAGAAGAATTAACCACAGGCTCAGCCTGCCCCCCGGAACCAGAACAGGGCCTGAAGCCATCCTGCGCTTTTGCGGCCAGCTCCCAAAAAAGCGAGTTGTAAAATGGAGGTTCAGGGCACTGCAATTCACAAACCTGCAGAGTTATAAATGATAACTCTCGTCCACAAATATATTGAGGGAAGGCAAAGAAGAGGATTTGAAATCAAGGCAGAATTGCACGAAACAGATTTCAGGAGGTAGATACGAATCGCCTTTAAAGCACATGAAAAGCGGCAAAACGTTGACAATGATGCCCTTGGCCAAAAAGGGCGTATGCGTTTTTTCCTGAATATATTCAGGAAAAAACGCATACGCCCTTTTTGGCCAACCAAGCAACCTGGAAAGGCAAATCAGCGCTACAGAGAAGTCTCGCTTCCCATCGGTCAAAAGGGCCATGCTGAAAAAAGTGTCAAAACCAGAAATGCAGGACAGGCCATGGAGAAATGGGAGCCTTGCTACACTGATGGGCGGGATGTAAATTGCCAACAGCCACTCTGGAGAAGTGTACGGTGTGTCCTGAAACATCTGAAAAACACAGCTTAGAGAGCATAGGGCACTTCCACTCATGGGGGTATAAATTGGGAAAATGAAAAATCAGCAAGACACAAGCACCCCAAAGTTGAGGGCTGCTCTGTTGACAAGGACCTCCACTTCATTCCACCTTCAATATCCCAGGAAAGAGAAAAATGGATAAAGAAGTTGTGGTCCTTATGTACAATGGAATATCACTCAGCCATGAAATCAATGTCATAATGTTAGTAGCAGCATGATGAGTGGATTTAGGTACGACGATTCTAAGTGAAATAAGTCACACAGAAAAGGACACTTCTCCTAAGGTATCACTGATAGAGGGAATGTAAAAACCGTTACACTTGAACTGAATTACAAAACAGAACAGAGTCACACATGCAGAAAACACACTATGGCTGCTTAACGGGAAAGGTGAGGTGGGGTGATACATAAAACAAGGGTATCAAATTAGCTCAGATACCGTTCCATAAACCCAATATGTAGTAGACAAGACCTACTCCTTGCTCAGAGAACTGGACTCAACACGCCCTATTCACCGCACAAGAATATATCTGACTAGTAATAATCTTACAGCCTATGTATTGATATCTCTCTGTTAGTGTGTCAAGTGGGTGGAAAGCGGCATAAACACAGCCGTGAAAAGCAGCTAAACCCCATTATGAAAATAAATTACTTTGAAAAACCCATGAAACAACGACAGTGAAAGAGATAGAAATTCTTACACAATGAGTTCAGGGGCTGTGATGCAACCTGGATTGACCATATCTAGACCCACAGCTGGATGAGACATAAGGGTGGACACTCTTGGGGCTGAGAGGTTTGGTGAGGTTGGGTGAGCAAACGCAGACCCTTTAAAGGAATACTGCGTGGTACCCATCGCATGGGTCCCAAATCTCCAGCTTCAAGGGCATCTTCCTACATCGAAAACATGCATGAGAAACCCAGAAGATGGTACACCGTGTGATGGGGAAAGGTTTCTAAAACGCACCTCATTTCTCATCTCCTTGTGCCCGGGTTCGCCATTCCAGCCGCTTTACTAGCAATCTCCCTACTTGGAGCATCAGCACCTTTAACCTCCTGTTCCGTACAGGTTGCAATTTGTCCTGAGGATGAACGGGAAGACGGGGAACCAACGAGAGACTAGCTCTTGGTGTCGGGACAGGCACAGGTCACTCCATTTTCCCATCAGGAAGAAGAATTAACCACAGGCTCAGCCTGCCCCCCGGAACCAGAACAGGGCCTGAAGCCATCCTGCGCTTTTGCGGCCAGCTCCCAAAAAAGCGAGTTGTAAAATGGAGGTTCAGGGCACTGCAATTCACAAACCTGCAGAGTTATAAATGATAACTCTCGTCCACAAATATATTGAGGGAAGGCAAAGAAGAGGATTTGAAATCAAGGCAGAATTGCACGAAACAGATTTCAGGAGGTAGATACGAATCGCCTTTAAAGCACATGAAAAGCGGCAAAACGTTGACAATGATGCCCTTGGCCAAAAAGGGCGTATGCGTTTTTTCCTGAATATATTCAGGAAAAAACGCATACGCCCTTTTTGGCCAACCAAGCAACCTGGAAAGGCAAATCAGCGCTACAGAGAAGTCTCGCTTCCCATCGGTCAAAAGGGCCATGCTGAAAAAAGTGTCAAAACCAGAAATGCAGGACAGGCCATGGAGAAATGGGAGCCTTGCTACACTGATGGGCGGGATGTAAATTGCCAACAGCCACTCTGGAGAAGTGTACGGTGTGTCCTGAAACATCTGAAAAACACAGCTTAGAGAGCATAGGGCACTTCCACTCATGGGGGTATAAATTGGGAAAATGAAAAATCAGCAAGACACAAGCACCCCAAAGTTGAGGGCTGCTCTGTTGACAAGGACCTCCACTTCATTCCACCTTCAATATCCCAGGAAAGAGAAAAATGGATAAAGAAGTTGTGGTCCTTATGTACAATGGAATATCACTCAGCCATGAAATCAATGTCATAATGTTAGTAGCAGCATGATGAGTGGATTTAGGTACGATGATTCTAAGTGAAATAAGTCACACAGAAAAGGACACTTCTCCTAAGGTATCACTGATAGAGGGAATGTAAAAACCGTTACACTTGAACTGAATTACAAAACAGAACAGAGTCACACATGCAGAAAACACACTATGGCTGCTTAACGGGAAAGGTGAGGTGGGGTGATACATAAAACAAGGGTATCAAATTAGCTCAGATACCGTTCCATAAACCCAATATGTAGTAGACAAGACCTACTCCTTGCTCAGAGAACTGGACTCAACACGCCCTATTCACCGCACAAGAATATATCTGACTAGTAATAATCTTACAGCCTATGTATTGATATCTCTCTGTTAGTGTGTCAAGTGGGTGGAAAGCGGCATAAACACAGCCGTGAAAAGCAGCTAAACCCCATTATGAAAATAAATTACTTTGAAAAACCCATGAAACAACGACAGTGAAAGAGATAGAAATTCTTACACAATGAGTTCAGGGGCTGTGATGCAACCTGGATTGACCATATCTAGACCCACAGCTGGATGAGACATAAGGGTGGACACTCTTGGGGCTGAGAGGTTTGGTGAGGTTGGGTGAGCAAACGCAGACCCTTTAAAGGAATACTGCGTGGTACCCATCGCATGGGTCCCAAATCTCCAGCTTCAAGGGCATCTTCCTACATCGAAAACATGCATGAGAAACCCAGAAGATGGTACACCGTGTGATGGGGAAAGGTTTCTAAAACGCACCTCATTTCTCATCTCCTTGTGCCCGGGTTCGCCATTCCAGCCGCTTTACTAGCAATCTCCCTACTTGGAGCATCAGCACCTTTAACCTCCTGTTCCGTACAGGTTGCAATTTGTCCTGAGGATGAACGGGAAGACGGGGAACCAACGAGAGACTAGCTCTTGGTGTCGGGACAGGCACAGGTCACTCCATTTTCCCATCAGGAAGAAGAATTAACCACAGGCTCAGCCTGCCCCCCGGAACCAGAACAGGGCCTGAAGCCATCCTGCGCTTTTGCGGCCAGCTCCCAAAAAAGCGAGTTGTAAAATGGAGGTTCAGGGCACTGCAATTCACAAACCTGCAGAGTTATAAATGATAACTCTCGTCCACAAATATATTGAGGGAAGGCAAAGAAGAGGATTTGAAATCAAGGCAGAATTGCACGAAACAGATTTCAGGAGGTAGATACGAATCGCCTTTAAAGCACATGAAAAGCGGCAAAACGTTGACAATGATGCCCTTGGCCAAAAAGGGCGTATGCGTTTTTTCCTGAATATATTCAGGAAAAAACGCATACGCCCTTTTTGGCCAACCAAGCAACCTGGAAAGGCAAATCAGCGCTACAGAGAAGTCTCGCTTCCCATCGGTCAAAAGGGCCATGCTGAAAAAAGTGTCAAAACCAGAAATGCAGGACAGGCCATGGAGAAATGGGAGCCTTGCTACACTGATGGGCGGGATGTAAATTGCCAACAGCCACTCTGGAGAAGTGTACGGTGTGTCCTGAAACATCTGAAAAACACAGCTTAGAGAGCATAGGGCACTTCCACTCATGGGGGTATAAATTGGGAAAATGAAAAATCAGCAAGACACAAGCACCCCAAAGTTGAGGGCTGCTCTGTTGACAAGGACCTCCACTTCATTCCACCTTCAATATCCCAGGAAAGAGAAAAATGGATAAAGAAGTTGTGGTCCTTATGTACAATGGAATATCACTCAGCCATGAAATCAATGTCATAATGTTAGTAGCAGCATGATGAGTGGATTTAGGTACGACGATTCTAAGTGAAATAAGTCACACAGAAAAGGACACTTCTCCTAAGGTATCACTGATAGAGGGAATGTAAAAACCGTTACACTTGAACTGAATTACAAAACAGAACAGAGTCACACATGCAGAAAACACACTATGGCTGCTTAACGGGAAAGGTGAGGTGGGGTGATACATAAAACAAGGGTATCAAATTAGCTCAGATACCGTTCCATAAACCCAATATGTAGTAGACAAGACCTACTCCTTGCTCAGAGAACTGGACTCAACACGCCCTATTCACCGCACAAGAATATATCTGACTAGTAATAATCTTAAAGCCTATGTATTGATATCTCTCTGTTAGTGTGTCAAGTGGGTGGAAAGCGGCATAAACACAGCCGTGAAAAGCAGCTAAACCCCATTATGAAAATAAATTACTTTGAAAAACCCATGAAACAACGACAGTGAAAGAGATAGAAATTCTTACACAATGAGTTCAGGGGCTGTGATGCAACCTGGATTGACCATATCTAGACCCACAGCTGGATGAGACATAAGGGTGGACACTCTTGGGGCTGAGAGGTTTGGTGAGGTTGGGTGAGCAAACGCAGACCCTTTAAAGTAATACTGCGTGGTACCCATCGCATGGGTCCCAAATCTCCAGCTTCAAGGGCATCTTCCTACATCGAAAACATGCATGAGAAACCCAGAAGATGGTACACCGTGTGATGGGGAAAGGTTTCTAAAACGCACCTCATTTCTCATCTCCTTGTGCCCGGGTTCGCCATTCCAGCCACTTTACTAGCAATCTCCCTACTTGGAGCATCAGCACCTTTAACCTCCTGTTCCGTACAGGTTGCAATTTGTCCTGAGGATGAACGGGAAGACGGGGAACCAACGAGAGACTAGCTCTTGGTGTCGGGACAGGCACAGGTCACTCCATTTTCCCATCAGGAAGAAGAATTAACCACAGGCTCAGCCTGCCCCCCGGAACCAGAACAGGGCCTGAAGCCATCCTGCGCTTTTGCGGCCAGCTCCCAAAAAAGCGAGTTGTAAAATGGAGGTTCAGGGCACTGCAATTCACAAACCTGCAGAGTTATAAATGATAACTCTCGTCCACAAATATATTGAGGGAAGGCAAAGAAGAGGATTTGAAATCAAGGCAGAATTGCACGAAACAGATTTCAGGAGGTAGATACGAATCGCCTTTAAAGCACATGAAAAGCGGCAAAACGTTGACAATGATGCCCTTGGCCAAAAAGGGCGTATGCGTTTTTTCCTGAATATATTCAGGAAAAAACGCATACGCCCTTTTTGGCCAACCAAGCAACCTGGAAAGGCAAATCAGCGCTACAGAGAAGTCTCGCTTCCCATCGGTCAAAAGGGCCATGCTGAAAAAAGTGTCAAAACCAGAAATGCAGGACAGGCCATGGAGAAATGGGAGCCTTGCTACACTGATGGGCGGGATGTAAATTGCCAACAGCCACTCTGGAGAAGTGTACGGTGTGTCCTGAAATATCTGAAAAACACAGCTTAGAGAGCATAGGGCACTTCCACTCATGGGGGTATAAATTGGGAAAATGAAAAATCAGCAAGACACAAGCACCCCAAAGTTGAGGGCTGCTCTGTTGACAAGGACCTCCACTTCATTCCACCTTAAATATCCCAGGAAAGAGAAAAATGGATAAAGAAGTTGTGGTCCTTATGTACAATGGAATATCACTCAGCCATGAAATCAATGTCATAATGTTAGTAGCAGCATGATGAGTGGATTTAGGTACGACGATTCTAAGTGAAATAAGTCACACAGAAAAGGACACTTCTCCTAAGGTATCACTGATAGAGGGAATGTAAAAACCGTTACACTTGAACTGAATTACAAAACAGAACAGAGTCACACATGCAGAAAACACACTATGGCTGCTTAACGGGAAAGGTGAGGTGGGGTGATACATAAAACAAGGGTATCAAATTAGCTCAGATACCGTTCCATAAACCCAATATGTAGTAGACAAGACCTACTCCTTGCTCAGAGAACTGGACTCAACACGCCCTATTCACCGCACAAGAATATATCTGACTAGTAATAATCTTACAGCCTATGTATTGATATCTCTCTGTTAGTGTGTCAAGTGGGTGGAAAGCGGCATAAACACAGCCGTGAAAAGCAGCTAAACCCCATTATGAAAATAAATTACTTTGAAAAACCCATGAAACAACGACAGTGAAAGAGATAGAAATTCTTACACAATGAGTTCAGGGGCTGTGATGCAACCTGGATTGACCATATCTAGACCCACAGCTGGATGAGACATAAGGGTGGACACTCTTGGGGCTGAGAGGTTTGGTGAGGTTGGGTGAGCAAACGCAGACCCTTTAAAGTAATACTGCGTGGTACCCATCGCATGGGTCCCAAATCTCCAGCTTCAAGGGCATCTTCCTACATCGAAAACATGCATGAGAAACCCAGAAGATGGTACACCGTGTGATGGGGAAAGGTTTCTAAAACGCACCTCATTTCTCATCTCCTTGTGCCCGGGTTCGCCATTCCAGCCGCTTTACTAGCAATCTCCCTACTTGGAGCATCAGCACCTTTAACCTCCTGTTCCGTACAGGTTGCAATTTGTCCTGAGGATGAACGGGAAGACGGGGAACCAACGAGAGACTAGCTCTTGGTGTCGGGACAGGCACAGGTCACTCCATTTTCCCATCAGGAAGAAGAATTAACCACAGGCTCAGCCTGCCCCCCGGAACCAGAACAGGGCCTGAAGCCATCCTGCGCTTTTGCGGCCAGCTCCCAAAAAAGCGAGTTGTAAAATGGAGGTTCAGGGCACTGCAATTCACAAACCTGCAGAGTTATAAATGATAACTCTCGTCCACAAATATATTGAGGGAAGGCAAAGAAGAGGATTTGAAATCAAGGCAGAATTGCACGAAACAGATTTCAGGAGGTAGATACGAATCGCCTTTAAAGCACATGAAAAGCGGCAAAACGTTGACAATGATGCCCTTGGCCAAAAAGGGCGTATGCGTTTTTTCCTGAATATATTCAGGAAAAAACGCATACGCCCTTTTTGGCCAACCAAGCAACCTGGAAAGGCAAATCAGCGCTACAGAGAAGTCTCGCTTCCCATCGGTCAAAAGGGCCATGCTGAAAAAAGTGTCAAAACCAGAAATGCAGGACAGGCCATGGAGAAATGGGAGCCTTGCTACACTGATGGGCGGGATGTAAATTGCCAACAGCCACTCTGGAGAAGTGCACGGTGTGTCCTGAAACATCTGAAAAACACAGCTTAGAGAGCATAGGGCACTTCCACTCATGGGGGTATAAATTGGGAAAATGAAAAATCAGCAAGACACAAGCACCCCAAAGTTGAGGGCTGCTCTGTTGACAAGGACCTCCACTTCATTCCACCTTCAATATCCCAGGAAAGAGAAAAATGGATAAAGAAGTTGTGGTCCTTATGTACAATGGAATATCACTCAGCCATGAAATCAATGTCATAATGTTAGTAGCAGCATGATGAGTGGATTTAGGTACGACGATTCTAAGTGAAATAAGTCACACAGAAAAGGACACTTCTCCTAAGGTATCACTGATAGAGGGAATGTAAAAACCGTTATACTTGAACTGAATTACAAAACAGAACAGAGTCACACATGCAGAAAACACACTATGGCTGCTTAACGGGAAAGGTGAGGTGGGGTGATACATAAAACAAGGGTATCAAATTAGCTCAGATACCGTTCCATAAACCCAATATGTAGTAGACAAGACCTACTCCTTGCTCAGAGAACTGGACTCAACACGCCCTATTCACCGCACAAGAATATATCTGACTAGTAATAATCTTACAGCCTATGTATTGATATCTCTCTGTTAGTGTGTCAAGTGGGTGGAAAGCGGCATAAACACAGCCGTGAAAAGCAGCTAAACCCCATTATGAAAATAAATTACTTTGAAAAACCCATGAAACAACGACAGTGAAAGAGATAGAAATTCTTACACAATGAGTTCAGGGGCTGTGATGCAACCTGGATTGACCATATCTAGACCCACAGCTGGATGAGACATAAGGGTGGACACTCTTGGGGCTGAGAGGTTTGGTGAGGTTGGGTGAGCAAACGCAGACCCTTTAAAGGAATACTGCGTGGTACCCATCGCATGGGTCCCAAATCTCCAGCTTCAAGGGCATCTTCCTACATCGAAAACATGCATGAGAAACCCAGAAGATGGTACACCGTGTGATGGGGAAAGGTTTCTAAAACGCACCTCATTTCTCATCTCCTTGTGCCCGGGTTCGCCATTCCAGCCGCTTTACTAGCAATCTCCCTACTTGGAGCATCAGCACCTTTAACCTCCTGTTCCGTACAGGTTGCAATTTGTCCTGAGGATGAACGGGAAGACGGGGAACCAACGAGAGACTAGCTCTTGGTGTCGGGACAGGCACAGGTCACTCCATTTTCCCATCAGGAAGAAGAATTAACCACAGGCTCAGCCTGCCCCCCGGAACCAGAACAGGGCCTGAAGCCATCCTGCGCTTTTGCGGCCAGCTCCCAAAAAAGCGAGTTGTAAAATGGAGGTTCAGGGCACTGCAATTCACAAACCTGCAGAGTTATAAATGATAACTCTCGTCCACAAATATATTGAGGGAAGGCAAAGAAGAGGATTTGAAATCAAGGCAGAATTGCACGAAACAGATTTCAGGAGGTAGATACGAATCGCCTTTAAAGCACATGAAAAGCGGCAAAACGTTGACAATGATGCCCTTGGCCAAAAAGGGCGTATGCGTTTTTTCCTGAATATATTCAGGAAAAAACGCATACGCCCTTTTTGGCCAACCAAGCAACCTGGAAAGGCAAATCAGCGCTACAGAGAAGTCTCGCTTCCCATCGGTCAAAAGGGCCATGCTGAAAAAAGTGTCAAAACCAGAAATGCAGGACAGGCCATGGAGAAATGGGAGCCTTGCTACACTGATGGGCGGGATGTAAATTGCCAACAGCCACTCTGGAGAAGTGTACGGTGTGTCCTGAAACATCTGAAAAACACAGCTTAGAGAGCATAGGGCACTTCCACTCATGGGGGTATAAATTGGGAAAATGAAAAATCAGCAAGACACAAGCACCCCAAAGTTGAGGGCTGCTCTGTTGACAAGGACCTCCACTTCATTCCACCTTCAATATCCCAGGAAAGAGAAAAATGGATAAAGAAGTTGTGGTCCTTATGTACAATGGAATATCACTCAGCCATGAAATCAATGTCATAATGTTAGTAGCAGCATGATGAGTGGATTTAGGTACGACGATTCTAAGTGAAATAAGTCACACAGAAAAGGACACTTCTCCTAAGGTATCACTGATAGAGGGAATGTAAAAACCGTTACACTTGAACTGAATTACAAAACAGAACAGAGTCACACATGCAGAAAACACACTATGGCTGCTTAACGGGAAAGGTGAGGTGGGGTGATACATAAAACAAGGGTATCAAATTAGCTCAGATACCGTTCCATAAACCCAATATGTAGTAGACAAGACCTACTCCTTGCTCAGAGAACTGGACTCAACACGCCCTATTCACCGCACAAGAATATATCTGACTAGTAATAATCTTACAGCCTATGTATTGATATCTCTCTGTTAGTGTGTCAAGTGGGTGGAAAGCGGCATAAACACAGCCGTGAAAAGCAGCTAAACCCCATTATGAAAATAAATTACTTTGAAAAACCCATGAAACAACGACAGTGAAAGAGATAGAAATTCTTACACAATGAGTTCAGGGGCTGTGATGCAACCTGGATTGACCATATCTAGACCCACAGCTGGATGAGACATAAGGGTGGACACTCTTGGGGCTGAGAGGTTTGGTGAGGTTGGGTGAGCAAACGCAGACCCTTTAAAGGAATACTGCGTGGTACCCATCGCATGGGTCCCAAATCTCCAGCTTCAAGGGCATCTTCCTACATCGAAAACATGCATGAGAAACCCAGAAGATGGTACACCGTGTGATGGGGAAAGGTTTCTAAAACGCACCTCATTTCTCATCTCCTTGTGCCCGGGTTCGCCATTCCAGCCGCTTTACTAGCAATCTCCCTACTTGGAGCATCAGCACCTTTAACCTCCTGTTCCGTACAGGTTGCAATTTGTCCTGAGGATGAACGGGAAGACGGGGAACCAACGAGAGACTAGCTCTTGGTGTCGGGACAGGCACAGGTCACTCCATTTTCCCATCAGGAAGAAGAATTAACCACAGGCTCAGCCTGCCCCCCGGAACCAGAACAGGGCCTGAAGCCATCCTGCGCTTTTGCGGCCAGCTCCCAAAAAAGCGAGTTGTAAAATGGAGGTTCAGGGCACTGCAATTCACAAACCTGCAGAGTTATAAATGATAACTCTCGTCCACAAATATATTGAGGGAAGGCAAAGAAGAGGATTTGAAATCAAGGCAGAATTGCACGAAACAGATTTCAGGAGGTAGATACGAATCGCCTTTAAAGCACATGAAAAGCGGCAAAACGTTGACAATGATGCCCTTGGCCAAAAAGGGCGTATGCGTTTTTTCCTGAATATATTCAGGAAAAAACGCATACGCCCTTTTTGGCCAACCAAGCAACCTGGAAAGGCAAATCAGCGCTACAGAGAAGTCTCGCTTCCCATCGGTCAAAAGGGCCATGCTGAAAAAAGTGTCAAAACCAGAAATGCAGGACAGGCCATGGAGAAATGGGAGCCTTGCTACACTGATGGGCGGGATGTAAATTGCCAACAGCCACTCTGGAGAAGTGTACGGTGTGTCCTGAAACATCTGAAAAACACAGCTTAGAGAGCATAGGGCACTTCCACTCATGGGGGTATAAATTGGGAAAATGAAAAATCAGCAAGACACAAGCACCCCAAAGTTGAGGGCTGCTCTGTTGACAAGGACCTCCACTTCATTCCACCTTCAATATCCCAGGAAAGAGAAAAATGGATAAAGAAGTTGTGGTCCTTATGTACAATGGAATATCACTCAGCCATGAAATCAATGTCATAATGTTAGTAGCAGCATGATGAGTGGATTTAGGTACGACGATTCTAAGTGAAATAAGTCACACAGAAAAGGACACTTCTCCTAAGGTATCACTGATAGAGGGAATGTAAAAACCGTTACACTTGAACTGAATTACAAAACAGAACAGAGTCACACATGCAGAAAACACACTATGGCTGCTTAACGGGAAAGGTGAGGTGGGGTGATACATAAAACAAGGGTATCAAATTAGCTCAGATACCGTTCCATAAACCCAATATGTAGTAGACAAGACCTACTCCTTGCTCAGAGAACTGGACTCAACACGCCCTATTCACCGCACAAGAATATATCTGACTAGTAATAATCTTAAAGCCTATGTATTGATATCTCTCTGTTAGTGTGTCAAGTGGGTGGAAAGCGGCATAAACACAGCCGTGAAAAGCAGCTAAACCCCATTATGAAAATAAATTACTTTGAAAAACCCATGAAACAACGACAGTGAAAGAGATAGAAATTCTTACACAATGAGTTCAGGGGCTGTGATGCAACCTGGATTGACCATATCTAGACCCACAGCTGGATGAGACATAAGGGTGGACACTCTTGGGGCTGAGAGGTTTGGTGAGGTTGGGTGAGCAAACGCAGACCCTTTAAAGTAATACTGCGTGGTACCCATCGCATGGGTCCCAAATCTCCAGCTTCAAGGGCATCTTCCTACATCGAAAACATGCATGAGAAACCCAGAAGATGGTACACCGTGTGATGGGGAAAGGTTTCTAAAACGCACCTCATTTCTCATCTCCTTGTGCCCGGGTTCGCCATTCCAGCCACTTTACTAGCAATCTCCCTACTTGGAGCATCAGCACCTTTAACCTCCTGTTCCGTACAGGTTGCAATTTGTCCTGAGGATGAACGGGAAGACGGGGAACCAACGAGAGACTAGCTCTTGGTGTCGGGACAGGCACAGGTCACTCCATTTTCCCATCAGGAAGAAGAATTAACCACAGGCTCAGCCTGCCCCCCGGAACCAGAACAGGGCCTGAAGCCATCCTGCGCTTTTGCGGCCAGCTCCCAAAAAAGCGAGTTGTAAAATGGAGGTTCAGGGCACTGCAATTCACAAACCTGCAGAGTTATAAATGATAACTCTCGTCCACAAATATATTGAGGGAAGGCAAAGAAGAGGATTTGAAATCAAGGCAGAATTGCACGAAACAGATTTCAGGAGGTAGATACGAATCGCCTTTAAAGCACATGAAAAGCGGCAAAACGTTGACAATGATGCCCTTGGCCAAAAAGGGCGTATGCGTTTTTTCCTGAATATATTCAGGAAAAAACGCATACGCCCTTTTTGGCCAACCAAGCAACCTGGAAAGGCAAATCAGCGCTACAGAGAAGTCTCGCTTCCCATCGGTCAAAAGGGCCATGCTGAAAAAAGTGTCAAAACCAGAAATGCAGGACAGGCCATGGAGAAATGGGAGCCTTGCTACACTGATGGGCGGGATGTAAATTGCCAACAGCCACTCTGGAGAAGTGTACGGTGTGTCCTGAAATATCTGAAAAACACAGCTTAGAGAGCATAGGGCACTTCCACTCATGGGGGTATAAATTGGGAAAATGAAAAATCAGCAAGACACAAGCACCCCAAAGTTGAGGGCTGCTCTGTTGACAAGGACCTCCACTTCATTCCACCTTAAATATCCCAGGAAAGAGAAAAATGGATAAAGAAGTTGTGGTCCTTATGTACAATGGAATATCACTCAGCCATGAAATCAATGTCATAATGTTAGTAGCAGCATGATGAGTGGATTTAGGTACGACGATTCTAAGTGAAATAAGTCACACAGAAAAGGACACTTCTCCTAAGGTATCACTGATAGAGGGAATGTAAAAACCGTTACACTTGAACTGAATTACAAAACAGAACAGAGTCACACATGCAGAAAACACACTATGGCTGCTTAACGGGAAAGGTGAGGTGGGGTGATACATAAAACAAGGGTATCAAATTAGCTCAGATACCGTTCCATAAACCCAATATGTAGTAGACAAGACCTACTCCTTGCTCAGAGAACTGGACTCAACACGCCCTATTCACCGCACAAGAATATATCTGACTAGTAATAATCTTACAGCCTATGTATTGATATCTCTCTGTTAGTGTGTCAAGTGGGTGGAAAGCGGCATAAACACAGCCGTGAAAAGCAGCTAAACCCCATTATGAAAATAAATTACTTTGAAAAACCCATGAAACAACGACAGTGAAAGAGATAGAAATTCTTACACAATGAGTTCAGGGGCTGT
The DNA here is from genome assembly GCF_965194805.1 of Balaenoptera borealis. NCBI lineage: Eukaryota > Metazoa > Chordata > Mammalia > Artiodactyla > Balaenopteridae > Balaenoptera > Balaenoptera borealis. The sequence goes on from NW_028123365.1 coordinate 314,633, forward strand.
GATGCAACCTGGATTGACCATATCTAGACCCACAGCTGGATGAGACATAAGGGTGGACACTCTTGGGGCTGAGAGGTTTGGTGAGGTTGGGTGAGCAAACGCAGACCCTTTAAAGTAATACTGCGTGGTACCCATCGCATGGGTCCCAAATCTCCAGCTTCAAGGGCATCTTCCTACATCGAAAACATGCATGAGAAACCCAGAAGATGGTACACCGTGTGATGGGGAAAGGTTTCTAAAACGCACCTCATTTCTCATCTCCTTGTGCCCGGGTTCGCCATTCCAGCCGCTTTACTAGCAATCTCCCTACTTGGAGCATCAGCACCTTTAACCTCCTGTTCCGTACAGGTTGCAATTTGTCCTGAGGATGAACGGGAAGACGGGGAACCAACGAGAGACTAGCTCTTGGTGTCGGGACAGGCACAGGTCACTCCATTTTCCCATCAGGAAGAAGAATTAACCACAGGCTCAGCCTGCCCCCCGGAACCAGAACAGGGCCTGAAGCCATCCTGCGCTTTTGCGGCCAGCTCCCAAAAAAGCGAGTTGTAAAATGGAGGTTCAGGGCACTGCAATTCACAAACCTGCAGAGTTATAAATGATAACTCTCGTCCACAAATATATTGAGGGAAGGCAAAGAAGAGGATTTGAAATCAAGGCAGAATTGCACGAAACAGATTTCAGGAGGTAGATACGAATCGCCTTTAAAGCACATGAAAAGCGGCAAAACGTTGACAATGATGCCCTTGGCCAAAAAGGGCGTATGCGTTTTTTCCTGAATATATTCAGGAAAAAACGCATACGCCCTTTTTGGCCAACCAAGCAACCTGGAAAGGCAAATCAGCGCTACAGAGAAGTCTCGCTTCCCATCGGTCAAAAGGGCCATGCTGAAAAAAGTGTCAAAACCAGAAATGCAGGACAGGCCATGGAGAAATGGGAGCCTTGCTACACTGATGGGCGGGATGTAAATTGCCAACAGCCACTCTGGAGAAGTGCACGGTGTGTCCTGAAACATCTGAAAAACACAGCTTAGAGAGCATAGGGCACTTCCACTCATGGGGGTATAAATTGGGAAAATGAAAAATCAGCAAGACACAAGCACCCCAAAGTTGAGGGCTGCTCTGTTGACAAGGACCTCCACTTCATTCCACCTTCAATATCCCAGGAAAGAGAAAAATGGATAAAGAAGTTGTGGTCCTTATGTACAATGGAATATCACTCAGCCATGAAATCAATGTCATAATGTTAGTAGCAGCATGATGAGTGGATTTAGGTACGACGATTCTAAGTGAAATAAGTCACACAGAAAAGGACACTTCTCCTAAGGTATCACTGATAGAGGGAATGTAAAAACCGTTATACTTGAACTGAATTACAAAACAGAACAGAGTCACACATGCAGAAAACACACTATGGCTGCTTAACGGGAAAGGTGAGGTGGGGTGATACATAAAACAAGGGTATCAAATTAGCTCAGATACCGTTCCATAAACCCAATATGTAGTAGACAAGACCTACTCCTTGCTCAGAGAACTGGACTCAACACGCCCTATTCACCGCACAAGAATATATCTGACTAGTAATAATCTTACAGCCTATGTATTGATATCTCTCTGTTAGTGTGTCAAGTGGGTGGAAAGCGGCATAAACACAGCCGTGAAAAGCAGCTAAACCCCATTATGAAAATAAATTACTTTGAAAAACCCATGAAACAACGACAGTGAAAGAGATAGAAATTCTTACACAATGAGTTCAGGGGCTGTGATGCAACCTGGATTGACCATATCTAGACCCACAGCTGGATGAGACATAAGGGTGGACACTCTTGGGGCTGAGAGGTTTGGTGAGGTTGGGTGAGCAAACGCAGACCCTTTAAAGGAATACTGCGTGGTACCCATCGCATGGGTCCCAAATCTCCAGCTTCAAGGGCATCTTCCTACATCGAAAACATGCATGAGAAACCCAGAAGATGGTACACCGTGTGATGGGGAAAGGTTTCTAAAACGCACCTCATTTCTCATCTCCTTGTGCCCGGGTTCGCCATTCCAGCCGCTTTACTAGCAATCTCCCTACTTGGAGCATCAGCACCTTTAACCTCCTGTTCCGTACAGGTTGCAATTTGTCCTGAGGATGAACGGGAAGACGGGGAACCAACGAGAGACTAGCTCTTGGTGTCGGGACAGGCACAGGTCACTCCATTTTCCCATCAGGAAGAAGAATTAACCACAGGCTCAGCCTGCCCCCCGGAACCAGAACAGGGCCTGAAGCCATCCTGCGCTTTTGCGGCCAGCTCCCAAAAAAGCGAGTTGTAAAATGGAGGTTCAGGGCACTGCAATTCACAAACCTGCAGAGTTATAAATGATAACTCTCGTCCACAAATATATTGAGGGAAGGCAAAGAAGAGGATTTGAAATCAAGGCAGAATTGCACGAAACAGATTTCAGGAGGTAGATACGAATCGCCTTTAAAGCACATGAAAAGCGGCAAAACGTTGACAATGATGCCCTTGGCCAAAAAGGGCGTATGCGTTTTTTCCTGAATATATTCAGGAAAAAACGCATACGCCCTTTTTGGCCAACCAAGCAACCTGGAAAGGCAAATCAGCGCTACAGAGAAGTCTCGCTTCCCATCGGTCAAAAGGGCCATGCTGAAAAAAGTGTCAAAACCAGAAATGCAGGACAGGCCATGGAGAAATGGGAGCCTTGCTACACTGATGGGCGGGATGTAAATTGCCAACAGCCACTCTGGAGAAGTGTACGGTGTGTCCTGAAACATCTGAAAAACACAGCTTAGAGAGCATAGGGCACTTCCACTCATGGGGGTATAAATTGGGAAAATGAAAAATCAGCAAGACACAAGCACCCCAAAGTTGAGGGCTGCTCTGTTGACAAGGACCTCCACTTCATTCCACCTTCAATATCCCAGGAAAGAGAAAAATGGATAAAGAAGTTGTGGTCCTTATGTACAATGGAATATCACTCAGCCATGAAATCAATGTCATAATGTTAGTAGCAGCATGATGAGTGGATTTAGGTACGACGATTCTAAGTGAAATAAGTCACACAGAAAAGGACACTTCTCCTAAGGTATCACTGATAGAGGGAATGTAAAAACCGTTACACTTGAACTGAATTACAAAACAGAACAGAGTCACACATGCAGAAAACACACTATGGCTGCTTAACGGGAAAGGTGAGGTGGGGTGATACATAAAACAAGGGTATCAAATTAGCTCAGATACCGTTCCATAAACCCAATATGTAGTAGACAAGACCTACTCCTTGCTCAGAGAACTGGACTCAACACGCCCTATTCACCGCACAAGAATATATCTGACTAGTAATAATCTTACAGCCTATGTATTGATATCTCTCTGTTAGTGTGTCAAGTGGGTGGAAAGCGGCATAAACACAGCCGTGAAAAGCAGCTAAACCCCATTATGAAAATAAATTACTTTGAAAAACCCATGAAACAACGACAGTGAAAGAGATAGAAATTCTTACACAATGAGTTCAGGGGCTGTGATGCAACCTGGATTGACCATATCTAGACCCACAGCTGGATGAGACATAAGGGTGGACACTCTTGGGGCTGAGAGGTTTGGTGAGGTTGGGTGAGCAAACGCAGACCCTTTAAAGGAATACTGCGTGGTACCCATCGCATGGGTCCCAAATCTCCAGCTTCAAGGGCATCTTCCTACATCGAAAACATGCATGAGAAACCCAGAAGATGGTACACCGTGTGATGGGGAAAGGTTTCTAAAACGCACCTCATTTCTCATCTCCTTGTGCCCGGGTTCGCCATTCCAGCCGCTTTACTAGCAATCTCCCTACTTGGAGCATCAGCACCTTTAACCTCCTGTTCCGTACAGGTTGCAATTTGTCCTGAGGATGAACGGGAAGACGGGGAACCAACGAGAGACTAGCTCTTGGTGTCGGGACAGGCACAGGTCACTCCATTTTCCCATCAGGAAGAAGAATTAACCACAGGCTCAGCCTGCCCCCCGGAACCAGAACAGGGCCTGAAGCCATCCTGCGCTTTTGCGGCCAGCTCCCAAAAAAGCGAGTTGTAAAATGGAGGTTCAGGGCACTGCAATTCACAAACCTGCAGAGTTATAAATGATAACTCTCGTCCACAAATATATTGAGGGAAGGCAAAGAAGAGGATTTGAAATCAAGGCAGAATTGCACGAAACAGATTTCAGGAGGTAGATACGAATCGCCTTTAAAGCACATGAAAAGCGGCAAAACGTTGACAATGATGCCCTTGGCCAAAAAGGGCGTATGCGTTTTTTCCTGAATATATTCAGGAAAAAACGCATACGCCCTTTTTGGCCAACCAAGCAACCTGGAAAGGCAAATCAGCGCTACAGAGAAGTCTCGCTTCCCATCGGTCAAAAGGGCCATGCTGAAAAAAGTGTCAAAACCAGAAATGCAGGACAGGCCATGGAGAAATGGGAGCCTTGCTACACTGATGGGCGGGATGTAAATTGCCAACAGCCACTCTGGAGAAGTGTACGGTGTGTCCTGAAACATCTGAAAAACACAGCTTAGAGAGCATAGGGCACTTCCACTCATGGGGGTATAAATTGGGAAAATGAAAAATCAGCAAGACACAAGCACCCCAAAGTTGAGGGCTGCTCTGTTGACAAGGACCTCCACTTCATTCCACCTTCAATATCCCAGGAAAGAGAAAAATGGATAAAGAAGTTGTGGTCCTTATGTACAATGGAATATCACTCAGCCATGAAATCAATGTCATAATGTTAGTAGCAGCATGATGAGTGGATTTAGGTACGACGATTCTAAGTGAAATAAGTCACACAGAAAAGGACACTTCTCCTAAGGTATCACTGATAGAGGGAATGTAAAAACCGTTACACTTGAACTGAATTACAAAACAGAACAGAGTCACACATGCAGAAAACACACTATGGCTGCTTAACGGGAAAGGTGAGGTGGGGTGATACATAAAACAAGGGTATCAAATTAGCTCAGATACCGTTCCATAAACCCAATATGTAGTAGACAAGACCTACTCCTTGCTCAGAGAACTGGACTCAACACGCCCTATTCACCGCACAAGAATATATCTGACTAGTAATAATCTTACAGCCTATGTATTGATATCTCTCTGTTAGTGTGTCAAGTGGGTGGAAAGCGGCATAAACACAGCCGTGAAAAGCAGCTAAACCCCATTATGAAAATAAATTACTTTGAAAAACCCATGAAACAACGACAGTGAAAGAGATAGAAATTCTTACACAATGAGTTCAGGGGCTGTGATGCAACCTGGATTGACCATATCTAGACCCACAGCTGGATGAGACATAAGGGTGGACACTCTTGGGGCTGAGAGGTTTGGTGAGGTTGGGTGAGCAAACGCAGACCCTTTAAAGGAATACTGCGTGGTACCCATCGCATGGGTCCCAAATCTCCAGCTTCAAGGGCATCTTCCTACATCGAAAACATGCATGAGAAACCCAGAAGATGGTACACCGTGTGATGGGGAAAGGTTTCTAAAACGCACCTCATTTCTCATCTCCTTGTGCCCGGGTTCGCCATTCCAGCCGCCTTACTAGCAATCTCCCTACTTGGAGCATCAGCACCTTTAACCTCCTGTTCCGTACAGGTTGCAATTTGTCCTGAGGATGAACGGGAAGACGGGGAACCAACGAGAGACTAGCTCTTGGTGTCGGGACAGGCACAGGTCACTCCATTTTCCCATCAGGAAGAAGAATTAACCACAGGCTCAGCCTGCCCCCCGGAACCAGAACAGGGCCTGAAGCCATCCTGCGCTTTTGCGGCCAGCTCCCAAAAAAGCGAGTTGTAAAATGGAGGTTCAGGGCACTGCAATTCACAAACCTGCAGAGTTATAAATGATAACTCTCGTCCACAAATATATTGAGGGAAGGCAAAGAAGAGGATTTGAAATCAAGGCAGAATTGCACGAAACAGATTTCAGGAGGTAGATACGAATCGCCTTTAAAGCACATGAAAAGCGGCAAAACGTTGACAATGATGCCCTTGGCCAAAAAGGGCGTATGCGTTTTTTCCTGAATATATTCAGGAAAAAACGCATACGCCCTTTTTGGCCAACCAAGCAACCTGGAAAGGCAAATCAGCGCTACAGAGAAGTCTCGCTTCCCATCGGTCAAAAGGGCCATGCTGAAAAAAGTGTCAAAACCAGAAATGCAGGACAGGCCATGGAGAAATGGGAGCCTTGCTACACTGATGGGCGGGATGTAAATTGCCAACAGCCACTCTGGAGAAGTGTACGGTGTGTCCTGAAACATCTGAAAAACACAGCTTAGAGAGCATAGGGCACTTCCACTCATGGGGGTATAAATTGGGAAAATGAAAAATCAGCAAGACACAAGCACCCCAAAGTTGAGGGCTGCTCTGTTGACAAGGACCTCCACTTCATTCCACCTTAAATATCCCAGGAAAGAGAAAAATGGATAAAGAAGTTGTGGTCCTTATGTACAATGGAATATCACTCAGCCATGAAATCAATGTCATAATGTTAGTAGCAGCATGATGAGTGGATTTAGGTACGACGATTCTAAGTGAAATAAGTCACACAGAAAAGGACACTTCTCCTAAGGTATCACTGATAGAGGGAATGTAAAAACCGTTACACTTGAACTGAATTACAAAACAGAACAGAGTCACACATGCAGAAAACACACTATGGCTGCTTAACGGGAAAGGTGAGGTGGGGTGATACATAAAACAAGGGTATCAAATTAGCTCAGATACCGTTCCATAAACCCAATATGTAGTAGACAAGACCTACTCCTTGCTCAGAGAACTGGACTCAACACGCCCTATTCACCGCACAAGAATATATCTGACTAGTAATAATCTTACAGCCTATGTATTGATATCTCTCTGTTAGTGTGTCAAGTGGGTGGAAAGCGGCATAAACACAGCCGTGAAAAGCAGCTAAACCCCATTATGAAAATAAATTACTTTGAAAAACCCATGAAACAACGACAGTGAAAGAGATAGAAATTCTTACACAATGAGTTCAGGGGCTGTGATGCAACCTGGATTGACCATATCTAGACCCACAGCTGGATGAGACATAAGGGTGGACACTCTTGGGGCTGAGAGGTTTGGTGAGGTTGGGTGAGCAAACGCAGACCCTTTAAAGGAATACTGCGTGGTACCCATCGCATGGGTCCCAAATCTCCAGCTTCAAGGGCATCTTCCTACATCGAAAACATGCATGAGAAACCCAGAAGATGGTACACCGTGTGATGGGGAAAGGTTTCTAAAACGCACCTCATTTCTCATCTCCTTGTGCCCGGGTTCGCCATTCCAGCCGCTTTACTAGCAATCTCCCTACTTGGAGCATCAGCACCTTTAACCTCCTGTTCCGTACAGGTTGCAATTTGTCCTGAGGATGAACGGGAAGACGGGGAACCAACGAGAGACTAGCTCTTGGTGTCGGGACAGGCACAGGTCACTCCATTTTCCCATCAGGAAGAAGAATTAACCACAGGCTCAGCCTGCCCCCCGGAACCAGAACAGGGCCTGAAGCCATCCTGCGCTTTTGCGGCCAGCTCCCAAAAAAGCGAGTTGTAAAATGGAGGTTCAGGGCACTGCAATTCACAAACCTGCAGAGTTATAAATGATAACTCTCGTCCACAAATATATTGAGGGAAGGCAAAGAAGAGGATTTGAAATCAAGGCAGAATTGCACGAAACAGATTTCAGGAGGTAGATACGAATCGCCTTTAAAGCACATGAAAAGCGGCAAAACGTTGACAATGATGCCCTTGGCCAAAAAGGGCGTATGCGTTTTTTCCTGAATATATTCAGGAAAAAACGCATACGCCCTTTTTGGCCAACCAAGCAACCTGGAAAGGCAAATCAGCGCTACAGAGAAGTCTCGCTTCCCATCGGTCAAAAGGGCCATGCTGAAAAAAGTGTCAAAACCAGAAATGCAGGACAGGCCATGGAGAAATGGGAGCCTTGCTACACTGATGGGCGGGATGTAAATTGCCAACAGCCACTCTGGAGAAGTGTACGGTGTGTCCTGAAACATCTGAAAAACACAGCTTAGAGAGCATAGGGCACTTCCACTCATGGGGGTATAAATTGGGAAAATGAAAAATCAGCAAGACACAAGCACCCCAAAGTTGAGGGCTGCTCTGTTGACAAGGACCTCCACTTCATTCCACCTTAAATATCCCAGGAAAGAGAAAAATGGATAAAGAAGTTGTGGTCCTTATGTACAATGGAATATCACTCAGCCATGAAATCAATGTCATAATGTTAGTAGCAGCATGATGAGTGGATTTAGGTACGACGATTCTAAGTGAAATAAGTCACACAGAAAAGGACACTTCTCCTAAGGTATCACTGATAGAGGGAATGTAAAAACCGTTACACTTGAACTGAATTACAAAACAGAACAGAGTCACACATGCAGAAAACACACTATGGCTGCTTAACGGGAAAGGTGAGGTGGGGTGATACATAAAACAAGGGTATCAAATTAGCTCAGATACCGTTCCATAAACCCAATATGTAGTAGACAAGACCTACTCCTTGCTCAGAGAACTGGACTCAACACGCCCTATTCACCGCACAAGAATATATCTGACTAGTAATAATCTTACAGCCTATGTATTGATATCTCTCTGTTAGTGTGTCAAGTGGGTGGAAAGCGGCATAAACACAGCCGTGAAAAGCAGCTAAACCCCATTATGAAAATAAATTACTTTGAAAAACCCATGAAACAACGACAGTGAAAGAGATAGAAATTCTTACACAATGAGTTCAGGGGCTGTGATGCAACCTGGATTGACCATATCTAGACCCACAGCTGGATGAGACATAAGGGTGGACACTCTTGGGGCTGAGAGGTTTGGTGAGGTTGGGTGAGCAAACGCAGACCCTTTAAAGGAATACTGCGTGGTACCCATCGCATGGGTCCCAAATCTCCAGCTTCAAGGGCATCTTCCTACATCGAAAACATGCATGAGAAACCCAGAAGATGGTACACCGTGTGATGGGGAAAGGTTTCTAAAACGCACCTCATTTCTCATCTCCTTGTGCCCGGGTTCGCCATTCCAGCCGCTTTACTAGCAATCTCCCTACTTGGAGCATCAGCACCTTTAACCTCCTGTTCCGTACAGGTTGCAATTTGTCCTGAGGATGAACGGGAAGACGGGGAACCAACGAGAGACTAGCTCTTGGTGTCGGGACAGGCACAGGTCACTCCATTTTCCCATCAGGAAGAAGAATTAACCACAGGCTCAGCCTGCCCCCCGGAACCAGAACAGGGCCTGAAGCCATCCTGCGCTTTTGCGGCCAGCTCCCAAAAAAGCGAGTTGTAAAATGGAGGTTCAGGGCACTGCAATTCACAAACCTGCAGAGTTATAAATGATAACTCTCGTCCACAAATATATTGAGGGAAGGCAAAGAAGAGGATTTGAAATCAAGGCAGAATTGCACGAAACAGATTTCAGGAGGTAGATACGAATCGCCTTTAAAGCACATGAAAAGCGGCAAAACGTTGACAATGATGCCCTTGGCCAAAAAGGGCGTATGCGTTTTTTCCTGAATATATTCAGGAAAAAACGCATACGCCCTTTTTGGCCAACCAAGCAACCTGGAAAGGCAAATCAGCGCTACAGAGAAGTCTCGCTTCCCATCGGTCAAAAGGGCCATGCTGAAAAAAGTGTCAAAACCAGAAATGCAGGACAGGCCATGGAGAAATGGGAGCCTTGCTACACTGATGGGCGGGATGTAAATTGCCAACAGCCACTCTGGAGAAGTGTACGGTGTGTCCTGAAACATCTGAAAAACACAGCTTAGAGAGCATAGGGCACTTCCACTCATGGGGGTATAAATTGGGAAAATGAAAAATCAGCAAGACACAAGCACCCCAAAGTTGAGGGCTGCTCTGTTGACAAGGACCTCCACTTCATTCCACCTTCAATATCCCAGGAAAGAGAAAAATGGATAAAGAAGTTGTGGTCCTTATGTACAATGGAATATCACTCAGCCATGAAATCAATGTCATAATGTTAGTAGCAGCATGATGAGTGGATTTAGGTACGACGATTCTAAGTGAAATAAGTCACACAGAAAAGGACACTTCTCCTAAGGTATCACTGATAGAGGGAATGTAAAAACCGTTACACTTGAACTGAATTACAAAACAGAACAGAGTCACACATGCAGAAAACACACTATGGCTGCTTAACGGGAAAGGTGAGGTGGGGTGATACATAAAACAAGGGTATCAAATTAGCTCAGATACCGTTCCATAAACCCAATATGTAGTAGACAAGACCTACTCCTTGCTCAGAGAACTGGACTCAACACGCCCTATTCACCGCACAAGAATATATCTGACTAGTAATAATCTTACAGCCTATGTATTGATATCTCTCTGTTAGTGTGTCAAGTGGGTGGAAAGCGGCATAAACACAGCCGTGAAAAGCAGCTAAACCCCATTATGAAAATAAATTACTTTGAAAAACCCATGAAACAACGACAGTGAAAGAGATAGAAATTCTTACACAATGAGTTCAGGGGCTGTGATGCAACCTGGATTGACCATATCTAGACCCACAGCTGGATGAGACATAAGGGTGGACACTCTTGGGGCTGAGAGGTTTGGTGAGGTTGGGTGAGCAAACGCAGACCCTTTAAAGGAATACTGCGTGGTACCCATCGCATGGGTCCCAAATCTCCAGCTTCAAGGGCATCTTCCTACATCGAAAACATGCATGAGAAACCCAGAAGATGGTACACCGTGTGATGGGGAAAGGTTTCTAAAACGCACCTCATTTCTCATCTCCTTGTGCCCGGGTTCGCCATTCCAGCCGCTTTACTAGCAATCTCCCTACTTGGAGCATCAGCACCTTTAACCTCCTGTTCCGTACAGGTTGCAATTTGTCCTGAGGATGAACGGGAAGACGGGGAACCAACGAGAGACTAGCTCTTGGTGTCGGGACAGGCACAGGTCACTCCATTTTCCCATCAGGAAGAAGAATTAACCACAGGCTCAGCCTGCCCCCCGGAACCAGAACAGGGCCTGAAGCCATCCTGCGCTTTTGCGGCCAGCTCCCAAAAAAGCGAGTTGTAAAATGGAGGTTCAGGGCACTGCAATTCACAAACCTGCAGAGTTATAAATGATAACTCTCGTCCACAAATATATTGAGGGAAGGCAAAGAAGAGGATTTGAAATCAAGGCAGAATTGCACGAAACAGATTTCAGGAGGTAGATACGAATCGCCTTTAAAGCACATGAAAAGCGGCAAAACGTTGACAATGATGCCCTTGGCCAAAAAGGGCGTATGCGTTTTTTCCTGAATATATTCAGGAAAAAACGCATACGCCCTTTTTGGCCAACCAAGCAACCTGGAAAGGCAAATCAGCGCTACAGAGAAGTCTCGCTTCCCATCGGTCAAAAGGGCCATGCTGAAAAAAGTGTCAAAACCAGAAATGCAGGACAGGCCATGGAGAAATGGGAGCCTTGCTACACTGATGGGCGGGATGTAAATTGCCAACAGCCACTCTGGAGAAGTGTACGGTGTGTCCTGAAACATCTGAAAAACACAGCTTAGAGAGCATAGGGCACTTCCACTCATGGGGGTATAAATTGGGAAAATGAAAAATCAGCAAGACACAAGCACCCCAAAGTTGAGGGCTGCTCTGTTGACAAGGACCTCCACTTCATTCCACCTTCAATATCCCAGGAAAGAGAAAAATGGATAAAGAAGTTGTGGTCCTTATGTACAATGGAATATCACTCAGCCATGAAATCAATGTCATAATGTTAGTAGCAGCATGATGAGTGGATTTAGGTACGACGATTCTAAGTGAAATAAGTCACACAGAAAAGGACACTTCTCCTAAGGTATCACTGATAGAGGGAATGTAAAAACCGTTACACTTGAACTGAATTACAAAACAGAACAGAGTCACACATGCAGAAAACACACTATGGCTGCTTAACGGGAAAGGTGAGGTGGGGTGATACATAAAACAAGGGTATCAAATTAGCTCAGATACCGTTCCATAAACCCAATATGTAGTAGACAAGACCTACTCCTTGCTCAGAGAACTGGACTCAACACGCCCTATTCACCGCACAAGAATATATCTGACTAGTAATAATCTTACAGCCTATGTATTGATATCTCTCTGTTAGTGTGTCAAGTGGGTGGAAAGCGGCATAAACACAGCCGTGAAAAGCAGCTAAACCCCATTATGAAAATAAATTACTTTGAAAAACCCATGAAACAACGACAGTGAAAGAGATAGAAATTCTTACACAATGAGTTCAGGGGCTGTGATGCAACCTGGATTGACCATATCTAGACCCACAGCTGGATGAGACATAAGGGTGGACACTCTTGGGGCTGAGAGGTTTGGTGAGGTTGGGTGAGCAAACGCAGACCCTTTAAAGGAATACTGCGTGGTACCCATCGCATGGGTCCCAAATCTCCAGCTTCAAGGGCATCTTCCTACATCGAAAACATGCATGAGAAACCCAGAAGATGGTACACCGTGTGATGGGGAAAGGTTTCTAAAACGCACCTCATTTCTCATCTCCTTGTGCCCGGGTTCGCCATTCCAGCCGCTTTACTAGCAATCTCCCTACTTGGAGCATCAGCACCTTTAACCTCCTGTTCCGTACAGGTTGCAATTTGTCCTGAGGATGAACGGGAAGACGGGGAACCAACGAGAGACTAGCTCTTGGTGTCGGGACAGGCACAGGTCACTCCATTTTCCCATCAGGAAGAAGAATTAACCACAGGCTCAGCCTGCCCCCCGGAACCAGAACAGGGCCTGAAGCCATCCTGCGCTTTTGCGGCCAGCTCCCAAAAAAGCGAGTTGTAAAATGGAGGTTCAGGGCACTGCAATTCACAAACCTGCAGAGTTATAAATGATAACTCTCGTCCACAAATATATTGAGGGAAGGCAAAGAAGAGGATTTGAAATCAAGGCAGAATTGCAGGAAACAGATTTCAGGAGGTAGATACGAATCGCCTTTAAAGCACATGAAAAGCGGCAAAACGTTGACAATGATGCCCTTGGCCAAAAAGGGTGTATGCGTTTTTTCCTGAATATATTCAGGAAAAAACGCATACGCCCTTTTTGGCCAACCAAGCAACCTGGAAAGGCAAATCAGCGCTACAGAGAAGTCTCGCTTCCCATCGGTCAAAAGGGCCATGCTGAAAAAAGTGTCAAAACCAGAAATGCAGGACAGGCCATGGAGAAATGGGAGCCTTGCTACACTGATGGGCGGGATGTAAATTGCCAACAGCCACTCTGGAGAAGTGTACGGTGTGTCCTGAAACATCTGAAAAACACAGCTTAGAGAGCATAGGGCACTTCCACTCATGGGGGTATAAATTGGGAAAATGAAAAATCAGCAAGACACAAGCACCCCAAAGTTGAGGGCTGCTCTGTTGACAAGGACCTCCACTTCATTCCACCTTCAATATCCCAGGAAAGAGAAAAATGGATAAAGAAGTTGTGGTCCTTATGTACAATGGAATATCACTCAGCCATGAAATCAATGTCATAATGTTAGTAGCAGCATGATGAGTGGATTTAGGTACGACGATTCTAAGTGAAATAAGTCACACAGAAAAGGACACTTCTCCTAAGGTATCACTGATAGAGGGAATGTAAAAACCGTTACACTTGAACTGAATTACAAAACAGAACAGAGTCACACATGCAGAAAACACACTATGGCTGCTTAACGGGAAAGGTGAGGTGGGGTGATACATAAAACAAGGGTATCAAATTAGCTCAGATACCGTTCCATAAACCCAATATGTAGTAGACAAGACCTACTCCTTGCTCAGAGAACTGGACTCAACACGCCCTATTCACCGCACAAGAATATATCTGACTAGTAATAATCTTACAGCCTATGTATTGATATCTCTCTGTTAGTGTGTCAAGTGGGTGGAAAGCGGCATAAACACAGCCGTGAAAAGCAGCTAAACCCCATTATGAAAATAAATTACTTTGAAAAACCCATGAAACAACGACAGTGAAAGAGATAGAAATTCTTACACAATGAGTTCAGGGGCTGTGATGCAACCTGGATTGACCATATCTAGACCCACAGCTGGATGAGACATAAGGGTGGACACTCTTGGGGCTGAGAGGTTTGGTGAGGTTGGGTGAGCAAACGCAGACCCTTTAAAGGAATACTGCGTGGTACCCATCGCATGGGTCCCCAAATCTCCAGCTTCAAGGGCATCTTCCTACATCGAAAACATGCATGAGAAACCCAGAAGATGGTACACCGTGTGATGGGGAAAGGTTTCTAAAACGCACCTCATTTCTCATCTCCTTGTGCCCGGGTTCGCCATTCCAGCCGCCTTACTAGCAATCTCCCTACTTGGAGCATCAGCACCTTTAACCTCCTGTTCCGTACAGGTTGCAATTTGTCCTGAGGATGAACGGGAAGACGGGGAACCAACGAGAGACTAGCTCTTGGTGTCGGGACAGGCACAGGTCACTCCATTTTCCCATCAGGAAGAAGAATTAACCACAGGCTCAGCCTGCCCCCCGGAACCAGAACAGGGCCTGAAGCCATCCTGCGCTTTTGCGGCCAGCTCCAAAAAAGCGAGTTGTAAAATGGAGGTTCAGGGCACTGCAATTCACAAACCTGCAGAGTTATAAATGATAACTCTCGTCCACAAATATATTGAGGGAAGGCAAAGAAGAGGATTTGAAATCAAGGCAGAATTGCACGAAACAGATTTCAGGAGGTAGATACGAATCGCCTTTAAAGCACATGAAAAGCGGCAAAACGTTGACAATGATGCCCTTGGCCAAAAAGGGCGTATGCGTTTTTTCCTGAATATATTCAGGAAAAAACGCATACGCCCTTTTTGGCCAACCAAGCAACCTGGAAAGGCAAATCAGCGCTACAGAGAAGTCTCGCTTCCCATCGGTCAAAAGGGCCATGCTGAAAAAAGTGTCAAAACCAGAAATGCAGGACAGGCCATGGAGAAATGGGAGCCTTGCTACACTGATGGGCGGGATGTAAATTGCCAACAGCCACTCTGGAGAAGTGTACGGTGTGTCCTGAAACATCTGAAAAACACAGCTTAGAGAGCATAGGGCACTTCCACTCATGGGGGTATAAATTGGGAAAATGAAAAATCAGCAAGACACAAGCACCCCAAAGTTGAGGGCTGCTCTGTTGACAAGGACCTCCACTTCATTCCACCTTAAATATCCCAGGAAAGAGAAAAATGGATAAAGAAGTTGTGGTCCTTATGTACAATGGAATATCACTCAGCCATGAAATCAATGTCATAATGTTAGTAGCAGCATGATGAGTGGATTTAGGTACGACGATTCTAAGTGAAATAAGTCACACAGAAAAGGACACTTCTCCTAAGGTATCACTGATAGAGGGAATGTAAAAACCGTTACACTTGAACTGAATTACAAAACAGAACAGAGTCACACATGCAGAAAACACACTATGGCTGCTTAACGGGAAAGGTGAGGTGGGGTGATACATAAAACAAGGGTATCAAATTAGGCTCAGATACCGTTCCATAAACCCAATATGTAGTAGACAAGACCTACTCCTTGCTCAGAGAACTGGACTCAACACGCCCTATTCACCGCACAAGAATATATCTGACTAGTAATAATCTTACAGCCTATGTATTGATATCTCTCTGTTAGTGTGTCAAGTGGGTGGAAAGCGGCATAAACACAGCCGTGAAAAGCAGCTAAACCCCATTATGAAAATAAATTACTTTGAAAAACCCATGAAACAACGACAGTGAAAGAGATAGAAATTCTTACACAATGAGTTCAGGGGCTGTGATGCAACCTGGATTGACCATATCTAGACCCACAGCTGGATGAGACATAAGGGTGGACACTCTTGGGGCTGAGAGGTTTGGTGAGGTTGGGTGAGCAAACGCAGACCCTTTAAAGGAATACTGCGTGGTACCCATCGCATGGGTCCCAAATCTCCAGCTTCAAGGGCATCTTCCTACATCGAAAACATGCATGAGAAACCCAGAAGATGGTACACCGTGTGATGGGGAAAGGTTTCTAAAACGCACCTCATTTCTCATCTCCTTGTGCCCGGGTTCGCCATTCCAGCCGCTTTACTAGCAATCTCCCTACTTGGAGCATCAGCACCTTTAACCTCCTGTTCCGTACAGGTTGCAATTTGTCCTGAGGATGAACGGGAAGACGGGGAACCAACGAGAGACTAGCTCTTGGTGTCGGGACAGGCACAGGTCACTCCATTTTCCCATCAGGAAGAAGAATTAACCACAGGCTCAGCCTGCCCCCGGGAACCAGAACAGGGCCTGAAGCCATCCTGCGCTTTTGCGGCCAGCTCCCAAAAAAGCGAGTTGTAAAATGGAGGTTCAGGGCACTGCAATTCACAAACCTGCAGAGTTATAAATGATAACTCTCGTCCACAAATATATTGAGGGAAGGCAAAGAAGAGGATTTGAAATCAAGGCAGAATTGCACGAAACAGATTTCAGGAGGTAGATACGAATCGCCTTTAAAGCACATGAAAAGCGGCAAAACGTTGACAATGATGCCCTTGGCCAAAAAGGGCGTATGCGTTTTTTCCTGAATATATTCAGGAAAAAACGCATACGCCCTTTTTGGCCAACCAAGCAACCTGGAAAGGCAAATCAGCGCTACAGAGAAGTCTCGCTTCCCATCGGTCAAAAGGGCCATGCTGAAAAAAGTGTCAAAACCAGAAATGCAGGACAGGCCATGGAGAAATGGGAGCCTTGCTACACTGATGGGCGGGATGTAAATTGCCAACAGCCACTCTGGAGAAGTGTACGGTGTGTCCTGAAACATCTGAAAAACACAGCTTAGAGAGCATAGGGCACTTCCACTCATGGGGGTATAAATTGGGAAAATGAAAAATCAGCAAGACACAAGCACCCCAAAGTTGAGGGCTGCTCTGTTGACAAGGACCTCCACTTCATTCCACCTTAAATATCCCAGGAAAGAGAAAAATGGATAAAGAAGTTGTGGTCCTTATGTACAATGGAATATCACTCAGCCATGAAATCAATGTCATAATGTTAGTAGCAGCATGATGAGTGGATTTAGGTACGACGATTCTAAGTGAAATAAGTCACACAGAAAAGGACACTTCTCCTAAGGTATCACTGATAGAGGGAATGTAAAAACCGTTACACTTGAACTGAATTACAAAACAGAACAGAGTCACACATGCAGAAAACACACTATGCTGCTTAACGGGAAAGGTGAGGTGGGGTGATACATAAAACAAGGGTATCAAATTAGCTCAGATACCGTTCCATAAACCCAATATGTAGTAGACAAGACCTACTCCTTGCTCAGAGAACTGGACTCAACACGCCCTATTCACCGCACAAGAATATATCTGACTAGTAATAATCTTACAGCCTATGTATTGATATCTCTCTGTTAGTGTGTCAAGTGGGTGGAAAGCGGCATAAACACAGCCGTGAAAAGCAGCTAAACCCCATTATGAAAATAAATTACTTTGAAAAACCCATGAAACAACGACAGTGAAAGAGATAGAAATTCTTACACAATGAGTTCAGGGGCTGTGATGCAACCTGGATTGACCATATCTAGACCCACAGCTGGATGAGACATAAGGGTGGACACTCTTGGGGCTGAGAGGTTTGGTGAGGTTGGGTGAGCAAACGCAGACCCTTTAAAGTAATACTGCGTGGTACCCATCGCATGGGTCCCAAATCTCCAGCTTCAAGGGCATCTTCCTACATCGAAAACATGCATGAGAAACCCAGAAGATGGTACACCGTGTGATGGGGAAAGGTTTCTAAAACGCACCTCATTTCTCATCTCCTTGTGCCCGGGTTCGCCATTCCAGCCGCTTTACTAGCAATCTCCCTACTTGGAGCATCAGCACCTTTAACCTCCTGTTCCGTACAGGTTGCAATTTGTCCTGAGGATGAACGGGAAGACGGGGAACCAACGAGAGACTAGCTCTTGGTGTCGGGACAGGCACAGGTCACTCCATTTTCCCATCAGGAAGAAGAATTAACCACAGGCTCAGCCTGCCCCCCGGAACCAGAACAGGGCCTGAAGCCATCCTGCGCTTTTGCGGCCAGCTCCCAAAAAAGCGAGTTGTAAAATGGAGGTTCAGGGCACTGCAATTCACAAACCTGCAGAGTTATAAATGATAACTCTCGTCCACAAATATATTGAGGGAAGGCAAAGAAGAGGATTTGAAATCAAGGCAGAATTGCACGAAACAGATTTCAGGAGGTAGATACGAATCGCCTTTAAAGCACATGAAAAGCGGCAAAACGTTGACAATGATGCCCTTGGCCAAAAAGGGCGTATGCGTTTTTTCCTGAATATATTCAGGAAAAAACGCATACGCCCTTTTTGGCCAACCAAGCAACCTGGAAAGGCAAATCAGCGCTACAGAGAAGTCTCGCTTCCCATCGGTCAAAAGGGCCATGCTGAAAAAAGTGTCAAAACCAGAAATGCAGGACAGGCCATGGAGAAATGGGAGCCTTGCTACACTGATGGGCGGGATGTAAATTGCCAACAGCCACTCTGGAGAAGTGTACGGTGTGTCCTGAAACATCTGAAAAACACAGCTTAGAGAGCATAGGGCACTTCCACTCATGGGGGTATAAATTGGGAAAATGAAAAATCAGCAAGACACAAGCACCCCAAAGTTGAGGGCTGCTCTGTTGACAAGGACCTCCACTTCATTCCACCTTCAATATCCCAGGAAAGAGAAAAATGGATAAAGAAGTTGTGGTCCTTATGTACAATGGAATATCACTCAGCCATGAAATCAATGTCATAATGTTAGTAGCAGCATGATGAGTGGATTTAGGTACGACGATTCTAAGTGAAATAAGTCACACAGAAAAGGACACTTCTCCTAAGGTATCACTGATAGAGGGAATGTAAAAACCGTTACACTTGAACTGAATTACAAAACAGAACAGAGTCACACATGCAGAAAACACACTATGGCTGCTTAACGGGAAAGGTGAGGTGGGGTGATACATAAAACAAGGGTATCAAATTAGCTCAGATACCGTTCCATAAACCCAATATGTAGTAGACAAGACCTACTCCTTGCTCAGAGAACTGGACTCAACACGCCCTATTCACCGCACAAGAATATATCTGACTAGTAATAATCTTACAGCCTATGTATTGATATCTCTCTGTTAGTGTGTCAAGTGGGTGGAAAGCGGCATAAACACAGCCGTGAAAAGCAGCTAAACCCCATTATGAAAATAAATTACTTTGAAAAACCCATGAAACAACGACAGTGAAAGAGATAGAAATTCTTACACAATGAGTTCAGGGGCTGTGATGCAACCTGGATTGACCATATCTAGACCCACAGCTGGATGAGACATAAGGGTGGACACTCTTGGGGCTGAGAGGTTTGGTGAGGTTGGGTGAGCAAACGCAGACCCTTTAAAGGAATACTGCGTGGTACCCATCGCATGGGTCCCAAATCTCCAGCTTCAAGGGCATCTTCCTACATCGAAAACATGCATGAGAAACCCAGAAGATGGTACACCGTGTGATGGGGAAAGGTTTCTAAAACGCACCTCATTTCTCATCTCCTTGTGCCCGGGTTCGCCATTCCAGCCGCCTTACTAGCAATCTCCCTACTTGGAGCATCAGCACCTTTAACCTCCTGTTCCGTACAGGTTGCAATTTGTCCTGAGGATGAACGGGAAGACGGGGAACCAACGAGAGACTAGCTCTTGGTGTCGGGACAGGCACAGGTCACTCCATTTTCCCATCAGGAAGAAGAATTAACCACAGGCTCAGCCTGCCCCCCGGAACCAGAACAGGGCCTGAAGCCATCCTGCGCTTTTGCGGCCAGCTCCCAAAAAAGCGAGTTGTAAAATGGAGGTTCAGGGCACTGCAATTCACAAACCTGCAGAGTTATAAATGATAACTCTCGTCCACAAATATATTGAGGGAAGGCAAAGAAGAGGATTTGAAATCAAGGCAGAATTGCACGAAACAGATTTCAGGAGGTAGATACGAATCGCCTTTAAAGCACATGAAAAGCGGCAAAACGTTGACAATGATGCCCTTGGCCAAAAAGGGCGTATGCGTTTTTTCCTGAATATATTCAGGAAAAAACGCATACGCCCTTTTTGGCCAACCAAGCAACCTGGAAAGGCAAATCAGCGCTACAGAGAAGTCTCGCTTCCCATCGGTCAAAAGGGCCATGCTGAAAAAAGTGTCAAAACCAGAAATGCAGGACAGGCCATGGAGAAATGGGAGCCTTGCTACACTGATGGGCGGGATGTAAATTGCCAACAGCCACTCTGGAGAAGTGTACGGTGTGTCCTGAAACATCTGAAAAACACAGCTTAGAGAGCATAGGGCACTTCCACTC